>NC_037593.1:23496625-23867300 GCF_003073045.1 Pomacea canaliculata
GTAGTGTAGTCGTTGACTAATTATTGGGATAGACGGCTCATTTCGGTCACCGTCTTCTCAATTTTTTATTTTTATCTGACAACTTATGATGTTCGCAGAAGGTAACTGTGAGTGACCATACACATAGCGAGTTGCAACACTGCCCTGGTTGTATATTCTCGTTTCTCGTTACACCTACTGCATCCCGAATTGAATGCTAGACCCGACTGTTCGAGAGAGCGATGCTGTCATTCACGAGTCACTCATGGCGCTGTCCAGGAAAAAACTCCTCAAAGAACGCTTGCGGCATGTCTCAAAAAATTTACACGGGTCGGGATGATCTAAATTTGTCCGGACATCCAGATCCGCAAGTGGCGCTAATGGATATCAGGAGTTGTAGCATCTCCGTGTATTGTTGTGCTCCTGTTTGAGGCAGTGGATACGGACGACCTAGTGGTATTGCCTGTGACTGAGAGATCTACGATTTTTGTTTTTCGCTCTTGAGGTCGATTTGCGGGACAATATTTTGGTGGTTTTTAACACGGTAGCTGTAGGCTGCGCTGACAGATTCTTCCGTAAATACATTCCAGTACCAATATTGTCGGTTGTCCATGTGAACGGTATGATGCCCTTCCCTGTGCATGGCTTTCGGTGCTTTATTCTGCTCTCCTTAGAATGTGTGCCTGAGTGTTCGAGCAGACGTTACTGTTAGCGCTATCGACACAGATCGATTGCACTAAATGACTGTCTTCACTTTCCTTATAGCCGCGTGGCTCACCTCAGTCGGATGAACACACCCGTTCCCGAAGCGCCTCTGCACTATATATTCTTTTATCGCTACGTTCTCACTGAAGGACAGTACGAAGGGCCGCAATGGGTCGTAGTAAAGCAGGGCGCCCCTCCCCCCTCTGTTTAGCACAGATCCATGCCGGCGGTGCCGCTAGTCTTATCAACCAAAAAGCCTGAAGTGGAGGGGGGTGGAAGGCGTGAGAAGTGGAGCGTAGCGAGTCGTCGGCGTCAGTGGCAAAGAGGTGTAGCGGCTGCACCCAAGCCGGGTCTTGCCCCGTGGTCCATCAGCTGTCCACAACCTACGACGACTCTCGGCCTGACCATTCCGCAGGTACTCGAGTCGATGACAAGTGAGCGGACTGCAGCAACCAGAATGTCACTGATTGTCATCGCCTTTTCTACGAGCGGGGTGGGTGGAACAGAAAAACCTTAATAATTTCGACTGTATCTATGTTTTGAACCCTTAATTTTACTCAAAAGAAAAAAATTGGTGTGGTATTAGACTAATTCTCAGCGGTGCTTGCAAAGGGTAGATACCACTGCGCGCGAAGTGATGAGGGGAATAAGGGAGGACGCGCATCCACCCACGGTCTACTCGCGGACGCCGGCATCGACGTGCTGTGCGGCTGAAAGGCGCCAGTCGCAGAAGGTGAAGCCGACGGGACCAGTCGGGCGGGGAGATTGGGGGAGGCGAGGTGACTGTTGGACGAGGTGGGGGAGTCTGGTGGACTGGTGGTGGACGAGGGCCGTGTCGCACGTCACAGCTAGCATGGGCACGCTCGCGCCGCTAGCCGCGTGCACGGCAAACAAGTAGGGCCAGCCGCTCACACCATGCCTAGGCAGGCGCCGTGACGTATCATCATGCGCTGCAAGACTTGCACTGACCTCTCCTTGACGTTAGCTTACTCGCTTCTTAGGGGCTTGTTATCACGTGTGGAAACGGCCGACAGTGGCCATTATCGCCAAGCCAGCGATATACTTACTCTCTGTACACATACACATGCGTCATGCACGCATGACCCATCAGCATCCAGGCTAGTTACGGTTCAACGTGGATAAGACAAGTCCAGCTTTCGGCACAATTCACGATGAGCATCGATTGAGAAGGTCGTTGCTTTTGATGGGGAAAGAATAAATTTCTTATTGTATATGAACGGCATGTAATTTTTTCTAGACCTTTAGTTGCTAGGGTTTTTCAAGGGGAGGAGAAGATCGAATTCACTGACCGTGCACAAATGATTTCATGCTCTGGCCCCGTTTCAAGGGTTTGAGAGACGATGTGCATGGAGCACAAAGTACAGGCTAACGATGTTTCAAAGTTACGGCAAGACTCTAAAGCGCCATTGTTAACGTGAAACATGTGGTTTGCCCGAAGCATGTCCAGCATTGTGCTAGTCCGCACCACCCGTCACCAGTAGTGGGTGTGGTTTTTCCCCTCCCTGCCACCCGCATTGTGCATAAACCGTTAAGTGCTGTTTGCCTCCAACGTCGTCCTTCCTTTTTAGCTGCCTTAATGTAAATTTCGCGTTTGCTGCCCCACTGGCCACAGCTGCCGACCTTAGTGACAGCAAAATGTCCTCCCGCGCACCTCCTCTGCTGCATGCAGCACCTCATCTTACGAGCGGTTATAACATTTATAGGATATGTTATATGTACTGACGACATGCATATGCCTGTGCGTGCGAGAGAGCACAAGGAATACTAATAGTAACTATGGGCTGAGAGACTGCAGAAAGTCTCTATCTTCAGCTATACGGTATATGAGAAAGCTGTTAACTGATGTTCAAGCGTATGTAATCGTGGCCAGTCAAACTGTCAAGAGGTTCTCATTAGCTGCCGGAGAGCTGAGGCAATAGTGTTGAGCGTACGGAGCTCATACGAGTGTTATCCTTCCCCTAGCCTTCATGTGCGCAGGGTATTTCTTTGTTTACCCGATTTCATATAGAAGTTCAAAAGACTAGAAGCCCAAAAATACTATTGGAGAAACCCAAGACAAAAAAAAAAGGAAATAATATTGCCTTCCGGACGCCCGAAGCTTGCTCATGCGGCTGCTGGAGTGATTGACAAGAACAATTGTGAGCTGCTTGAGGGAGTGTGTGTTGGGGGGGGGGGGTGGCAACAGAGTGGGTGCGGGTGCAAGGGTGGGTGGTTTTACTGCCGTTCAAGGCCGAGGGTGGGTTGTCCCACCTTTACTGCTGTTGAGACACAGGTATCCGCAGTGACATTGTAAAAGATGAAGGGCTTGACTAGCCCTGTTTTATTTAGCTGGTGATGAATCGTTGTCACCTGGTTATTTATTGGGAAGAATATTTTGCTTATAAATATATACTTGTTGAAAGCTTTGTGCGCGCTGCGCTCGTAGACACGCACACACTGCTACTAGTGTGCTCTTTTGGAGGCGCCCCCACTTTGTGACACTTGCCCAAACGTACGCACGGTTCACTGACCTGAGGCACAATGCAGTGTTAGTGTTTTTCAAGGACCATTTGTGCTTGCCACGGCGAGTCATCGTGCGCTCTCCATCTGCTAAACCCAGCGCCAGCCGTCCCAGAGGACCACATGGAGTACAGACGGTACATTTATCAGAATTAGTTGGAGGAGATAGGTAAAAATAAATCATCGACTATCTTTGCTGAGAGAAAACGTACTTAGCAACAGTCAAACCTATGTCGTTTTATTGTGCAGTACCCGTGGTATCCTGTCTCCAGCCCTACCTCCCCTCCCAGTTTAACCGTCCATTGCACCCACTCGGTCACCTATCCACCCACCCACCGACCCGCGGCTGTTAGCCTTTCCCCACCCACTCATGCTCACCTATCAGCAACTGTTGTGACCTAAATAGGTGCAGGGAATCAGCCCCCATCCTATTCCATGACCTCGAATTGCCCGCGACCCTTGACCTCCAGGGTTTTTTTTTCTGTGCTGCGCTTTACCGGGCATTACCACCTCTCTCTCGCTCGCTCTCACTCACTTTCTGTGCGTATGCACGCCATCTACATGCGTGGAGGCCTGCAGTCTGCAGCACAGAAAACCAGGTTACTGTCGGTCGGGAAATTCCACTTTGCCCTCCTCCGTTCCCCCACCCCATCCCGCCCATAGCCCGTGGGGAGCTCAACTGCGTGGCGTTTAGTGAGAAGAAGGCGGTGGAAGCTGAGCGCGCAGTGATGGCGAGCACGGGCTTGCCTCCTCAGACTTCGCCCGCGGCATGCTTCTACCTTCAGCATCGGCTCGTGTGCAAGGCCATTGATTCAGGATAAGAACCAACGCGAGGTCTTCCCCCGATGCACGTGCATGCATCCATGCGCCCTGCACACGTCACACTTAAAGCGCTGTCAGCTTTAATTTAGCACAGAAGGAACGGAAACATAGATCTCCGAGATTCCCTGCCCTTGAGGTTCGATACCCCCATTCCACCCATGCACCCGAAGCTTGAGTAGCCCTGGCAACTGCAGGTCACACAGAGGCCCCTAACAATAGGGCAAACGTGCAATACACCCACTTACCTCAACCACCACCCCTTAACGCCCGTTGCCTGGCGTGAATGGCGACTGTGAAATCACCTGACAGTTTTCAGTACTTTGCTTAGATACCTTAAAAATCATAGCGAGACTGTAAACATTAGACGTATGTGTAGTGTAAAAATTCTATAAACATTGCCAGAATCAAAAGCGTTAGTGCGAAAGAGGCGTTCCGAAGGTCATGCGCGAGGCACTGGGGGGTCACGTGACCGCAATATGGCCTTCAACAGCGAGCAAACTAGGTGGAAAACACCTTGGGTCGCATGTACAGTGGTTGAAGCGCAAGCTAAGCACCTCGCTGCCACCACCAACCCGCCATCTCACCTGCCAGGGTCTATGCACCCTGCATGCAGTCAGCCAGTGCCGGAGTTGAAGCCAGATCGCGCGGGTCACTTCAAGGATATGGGTCAGTCTGAGGATACACAACTACTCTTGGCACCCTGGGTTCGGCCACGGTGCCGACCGTAAGGCGGATGGGGGCTAGAAGGAGTGATGTACGGGTAAACAGAATCATGAGATAAAAAAAAATTTTAAACGATTAAAAATTGAACTGTAGGTCACGCTTAATTAAGGACACTGTATGCAAGACTTCAGTCAAGTGCATTGGCCGGGGACCACATCAAACAATATACTCCTTGTATGTTCTCGAGTGGAATTAAAAAAAAATCAGTTAGATGTTCATGGCAGGATTAAGCAAATATAAATGGTATTTGTTTTTCGTTAGGGTTATTAGAATTGGAGGACCGTTACCTCCCAACACTTCTCCCACGAAAGTAGCGAGTCGTGTTGTAGCACGCAGTATTTACAAGAGGTTGTGCCATGTCATCGCATGCAGTATTTGTGTGGTTGGTGAAGAGATTGAAAGTTGATGCTACAATGGCGACCAGCACGCGATCGATGCTGGCTGTGGCAGTGCAGTGATAGAGCGGCGTCTCCATCTGTCTCGGCTAATTCACGTGCTGACAGCAGGAGGAGCCGTGAGTCTGGCAGAAAAAACCCCAACTGCTTATTACTGAGGTCGGATGTGGCCTGTATGCATGGTTTTGAAAAACCAACTCGCCTCCCACCTCTCGCTTGCTCCACTTATCCCCTTTTCGCTCAGATCTTGCCGCCATCGTCAAATTTCCGGTTCCACGATCTCAGCTTTCTGCCCAAATAACCGTTTGAAACACGGGCCGGTGACAGGACACTTTTTTTTTTGCCTAGTGGGGGTCAGCTTAAACTTTCTGATGGCGGCTAACGAACACGCACTCTTACAGAAATTGTCACCATTGCCCTCGTTTTTAAGAGTTTCGGATTTGTGATCAACTTTTAAAAGTTTTGAATGATTTCTGGTCAGAATGTTGAGATCATGACGCCGGCATTTACCTCAGTGGCGCACGCGCGCATACACACGCGAGGGAGAGAGAAAGGGGCAAAAAGCGCATCTACCACTACCTAGAGGTGCAGCCTTCAGTAGATGCGTCTTCTCGGCCGTGGGACCGATACGGACATCGCTCCCTCTCTCCCAACGTCCACACCTTCACCTACACTCACATTTCTCGTGGTCTCTTCCGTCTTCCGCATATCGCCCCAACGAGTTCAGAGGGCTTGCCCGTGCTATGCCAGCACGAACTTGTATTACCGGACTGCTGGCAGACGACTTTTTTTCCCAGTTAACTACTAAAAGGTGGCATGATACTACAAAGCTTCCGGTTTAGTCACATTCATTGTTCAGGCTCGCCAAGACTAACAGCGGAGAACTTCGCAAGACAGACAGCAATCCACCTATACACATCAATGGTTAAAGTGACACATAAACGTCCAACGCTTTTATAACTAAAGCATTGTGAACTCCACGGGTCGGAGAGCGAGGTGAGCCTAGCAGTATCGTCGCCGTTATAAAAATAGCGCCGGAGTTTAAATTCCGTACCCTCAACTGCATACCGTTTACTTGATTATTGTTAGTGCCTACTCTTTATTGTTACAAGTGCTTTTATTGGCTGATAACTTAAGGAGGTAGGACAGTGGGGGCGGGGATAGGGGGATAGCAACCGAATCATGTTGCACTTTTGTTCATGCTTACAACTCGTTCCTTTCGTCAAAAAACCAGATGCAATTCTGCTTGGGAAATCAAACCCGCGCTGTTTTTCCTAGGAAGGGAGGTATGGCGACGCCACTCTGCGGCAATGATGACCTGCGGTCTCTCTCGTTTTCTCTCTGCGGTCTTTGACTGTCGTTAACGACGGGTGGTGTGCTCTTTGGGAGGTGTTGCTACCCGCTCACGTGGTCATTGTCGGTGTTTGCCATCCCCTTGCTGTCATCGTCTTTGTGATCACGTGACAAAAGCGGTAGGGTGGAGGAAGGAAGGCGCAGTCTGTGGTGTTTCTTACCTGCGCAAGTGCAAGGATACACATACCTTGCCCCGGGTCACACGACCGGCCGGCGTGCCTCAGCCCAGCAGAGCATGGCAAGATGTCCCCCCTCTTCACTCCCCGGTATCTGTCAGTGCTGGCGCACCTGAGGAAGCAGGTATAGGATGTTGGGGGAGGGGACAGCAGAATGGCTTGTTGCCGAGCCATATGTCTCACCTTTCACCCCTCAGCGTTAGTTCACCCCTTCCTCCACTAGGGACGCGTTGCGGCCGAGCTGTCCTTGGCGTGTAACGATGACGTCTCTGTGGCGCGCGCGGGGAGGGAACCGGTCAGCAAGAGCGAACCACTGGGCACGCAGACAAAAGCCGCGGTGGGCGGGGGCTGGGAGAAGTTGAGTAACATCACCGCCGCCCTGTGCCCTGGTGCAGGGATACCTAACAGTGGTATTCACTTGCAAACAAGGCCTAGCTAGTCACATGGGCAGCCAGGGAGGGAGGGAGTTAGAAAGGGGAAGGCCTTGGCCATGTTTGTGTTTGGAGGGCACATTAGTGGTCAGTGGTCACTGCTGGTGGTGAGACCCATGGTCGTCCATTGTGCGGGTAAGATCGTGTATTTGAAGTAGATTGTGCAGGGATCCAGACTACAGAACAGTGGGTATATATAGTACACACCTAAATGACAGTGAGGGGCATGTCATGTACAGCACACCAATACCTTCAGAATAATTGTAGCCTTCAACGATTCTGGAAAATTTATATAAAGAGCATTTATTCACTTTGGGTGTTTGCATGTGTGTAGTCTCATACTATTTCTTTTAAGATTAACAGTGCAGGGCCCCTTCTACTATAAGACTACACACATGCAAACAACGGCCATTTGCTTGTTAACTATACTTGGCTGTGTGCATATATATATACACATCTAGATGTCATCTGTGTGTATGTGATAGATTTTGCCATGGACGTTTGCAGGCAGTATATGTCACAAAAACAATTTGAAAGCAAAATCTTTTTAAAAATATAACTTTCTTTAGGCAGCATTGTGATTATATTATAGGAAAGAAAACTTGTGATTTTTTTGGTAGTGCATTGTCTGTGTTGATTTGTTAGCAAGTAATTTGTATCATGTTCTTGGAAATCAATTTACATTAAAAGATTTTGCAGAAGAAAATTGGTTATGATGATCTGGTTTAGTATTTAGCTAGAGGATTTTTTTCCTGAGCATGGGATTAGCCAGTGTTGCACATAATAGTAACATTTTCAGAACCACTCGCGATAACCAAAAATCTGCGAAATAGTAACATATTTATTTCTGTATTTACGCACTATATTAAGGCTTTATAAACCTTCCCCCATACTTTTACAATACATAACCTTTTCCATTTCCTTAATAACAATTCCCACACTGTTGTGAGTAGGCATATAGCTTCTCAGGCAAGCGATGCTCGTTCTCGTTTCAGAGTAAATACATGCACTACTTACTGTAAATCATATTAATTTTATTATTTACAATATTTCTTTATTGTCAGAATTAATTTTAGTAATATATTTCTTCACCCAGGGTAGCTTCATAATATAGATGCAGTGTGCCATGTTTGATAGATGCACAAGGTTAAGGTTAATAGTAATGAGCATTTATATAGCACTTTTTCAATGATTTTCTCAGAGTACTTTACAGAAATGATAAACAGACCAATCCAGTAAATTGAATCACTAGCAACCATGCACCCTTTGATTGCATATAACAGACATTATCACTTTAACAATAGACACACCTACTCACACACAAAGTAAATACAGACACATGCATGCTCGTGATCAGGGCAGAGTCACAGTGAAGTCAGTGTTCTGAAAAAAAAAAGCATGCTAAAACATTGAATGTTTAGGTTTTTTTCTGATAAATTATTTTTATATCACTACCACAATTATCATGACAGTTTTGCTTAGTTGTATGTACTTTTTCATCTTGAATATTCAAAATACAGATTGAATGCTGAACATGGTTTACAGAGGTTGGGTTTGTTGTCTGTCCAGGGTCCAGAGGTGGCAGTCCTGGAGGCATGTCAGTATGCACCACGTTACATTCAGAAGCAAGCCCTCACCTCATCTCTTCTTCCTCTCTCCTGCATTGCTGGCACCCAAGAGCATTTCAGTACAGTCAAGGAACAGAACCTTGGCACCCATTCTACCATGAAGAGTTCCAGCAAGCCTGGTCTCCCTTCACAGAGGATGCTGCCAGCATGTTCATCATTGGTAACTGGAATGACAACTCCTCCACTGTCCACATCAAAGTCTGTCCATCTTCCCCAGCCAGTTCCAGTGGATAAAGTGTCAGAACAAAGTCACAAGAGCCATGGAAGATCATCGTATAATTGTTATCGGGAAGGCACTGCCAATAATGTGGCAGCATCATTAACGGGTGTATATTCCAATTCGGACCCTTCAGAGGCTGCAGTGGTGGCCACGCTGGCGTATGCTCGCATGCAGTCAGAACAGGGATTCCCCTATGGCATCAGTGGAGTGGCCATGCCTAGCTACAACTATGGCAGTGAGTTGTACAACTACGCTTCAAATGGATTCCCTCGAAATCACGTATCTGCGGCTATTGTTCGAAAGTGTTCACCCGTTCCACCACCCGGCGATACCATGAGAAACGCTGTCCTGTTCGTAAAGCAAAGGGCAGTTTGGCAAAAGGCAGCTCTGATACAAGTGTTACGAGCATTGTGACAACTGCTGGAACTGGCAGCAGTGGCGATGACGGCATCTCTTCCAGCGGCAGTTTAAACATTCCATCACATCCTCCCCCACTTCTAACAATGAACAGGGAATCCCCTTCCCCACTTCTTATCTCTACCTCATCAGCAGTATCTACCTCATTGGGTATGTCAGTGTTGTCTAATGCCCACAAGCTCAACTCCATATATAGCGCCTATGGATCTCAGTCAATGTACTCAAATGTGCCAGTCACGTCTACCTCATCTGCCCGCAACTCCTCTCCCTCAAGTGTAGCAGGCAGTAGCAGTAATGTGGACCAGAATCGCAACTCTGTTCTGTCATCCATTAAACAGGAACCTGGGTCACTAGTTAACTTTCAGGTGGCTGGTGCATCCCCCGATTTCAGTGTTGCTTGTAGTCTGAGCAGGGACTTGGACTCTGTTAATAGCAAATCTGACCAAGGCAGAATATGGGCAGCATTTGTTTAGTACCTTGTCAACTGCCTCACTCTCTCCGTCCAATGGCTCACACTCTGTAGAAGATGATGTAGAAAGTGATGCCGCAGAAGACCTAACAGTTAAACCAACCAAATCAAAAATAACTCTTCTTTAGCTGTAGGCAATGGTTCACATAGAGGGAGTAACCCCACCTCAGGAAAATCTTTCTTTCTCAACAACTATACCTACAATAACTCTTCTCAACCATTGTCTCAGGAAAGCTACAAGCTGTTTTGGGGGTCACAGGTTACTCAAATGTCGCCATTGGAGCTGGCTCAGAAGTCTGCAGACATTCGTTTTGATCAAGATGGAAATAGTTTCATGGAAGGCAAAGGTGATGCCAGAAATGACTGTAACATTGACCCAAGGGGTAGGGATTATGGTGCATCCAGCATGGACGTTGACAAAGCTTATTCCAGCATCCCAGAGAAAGAGTGTGGGATTTGTAAGCAGCAGTTTGATTCTAGCAGGGCTCTCCATAGCCACATGCAGGTTCACCAGAAGTATAGTCCCAATTCATGTCACATTTGCGGGCAGCGCTTTTTGCGAACATCAATGCGCATGGCACACGAGCGCATTCACAATGTAGAAAACCCATTCTGCTGTGTGGTTTGTGGGGTGTTCTTTGCTCGCAAGTTTGCCTTGCGGCAGCATGTCATACGTCAACATGTAAGAACACATAATCATATGCCAGTTGCTTGTCGTCATTGCAAGAAAACTGCAAGTTCCCTTATTCATCTGCACCAGCACGTCCTTACTCACAACATCCTTCAGCAGGAGAGAACATCACTCCTGTATCTTCGTTTCGCAAAGTCTCGAAGCTCTTCTCCCCTCAAAGAGGAGGTAGCACCAAAACTGCCGCCCCCTCTGAGTGTTGACAGCAGAGCATCAGATGATTCACCAGCCATGCTGTCAGAACCTCCTCCACTTATCCAAATGAGACCTTCTCCTACATCTATTGCAGGTTCTGAAGAGTCTATTTTGACCAATGGCCACAATACTCCAAGTGGTGCACGGGACAAGGAGTGGTGCAGATTATGTGACAAGGAATATCCCAAATCATTTATGCGCTTTCATGAAAAAGCCCATGCAGACCAGAAACCCTATGAATGTCCAACATGCAAGAAGAGGTTTGGCTACAAGAACAACATGAAGTCACACATCAAACTTCATGCTGGTATTAAGCCATACCATTGTCATATTTGTGGAGCAAGGTTCACTCGAGGCTCAACTTTACGTCGCCATGCCAGACGCCACGGTGGCAATACAGAAACCATCTGGGACATGTTTGTGTCCAATGGAAAGTCAACCCAACAGTCACCATTAGCCAACAGAGGGGCTGTACCAAATCAGACACATGAGGCCAATATCGCTCTACCATCACCTCAAGGTCAGGTTCCAACTGCTTCGTTAGTGATGCCTGGTGAGGCACTGAGGACAGTCACACCGCGGTCACGAACTCTAAAGCCAGAGTCAAGTGGGGTGAGCATAGGAGGCCGTGATGCCTTGCCCTCAGGGAAACAGTTTTGATGTTAGGGGTTTCTCCTCTTCCCCTTCCCTCCCTCAGAATCTCTTTGCATCTTACCAAGGATTGCCCGCTGTCACGCAGTCCCTCTACCCGCCATACATGGCTACAGCACAGTTTCTTAATTATGCCTCAGGGCTGTCTGCAGCCAGCTCTGTTCAACAAGATATTCAGTCAGATGCCCTCAACCTCAGTCTACCAGACAAGCAGCGACGCAGCACCTCTTCTTTAGGAACATCCTCACAGGACCAGATCCCATCAGCTGTAGGTCATTCTCAGGGTCCAGTATACCATCCAACAGTTGCAGCAGATGGTGCATCATCATCTTGCCATGATCTCATTTCTGATGATGAGAACATGGATGGTAAGGTAAGTACCATGATGGAAAAGAGCATGCCAAGAGACCATGGACATGAGGAAGACCGTCAGCATGGGGATGAAGGTAGTAGTCCCAGTATGTCACGAAGCCAGGTGACACCAATGGTGCAAGATAGCCAGAGCATTGTCAAGCCCCTCTGCTCATCCAATGCTAAAGATTACGGTGCACAGGTTACTTTGTGCTGTTCTCGTATCGTACCAGTTGGTAATAATGCAGATACTTTGGAGGGGGCTGTTCTGAGAATGCTCCTCTGGATATGTCTGCCAGCAGTCCTTCCAGGATTGGATCCTCAGCATTAGAGGGCCTGCAACATGAGACCATCGCCATGCTCATGACAGCAGGGAAATTGTTTCGCTGTCCATACTGTGACTGTTATTTCACAGACTACACCATGTACCACGTGCATCAGAAGCTCCACCAGCCAGACCAACCTTTCACCTGCAACACCTGCGGGGAAAACTGCCGTGACAAAGTGTACTTTTCTTTACACATCTATGACCATCTCAGGTAGTATACAGGAATGGACCATACCCCAGTTCACCCTACTGCTTCCATGTGATCTTTATTTGTCTCCCTTTTTCAGAAAATACGGAGACACTGTTGTAGTGGAAAAAGAATTTTGACATGCTGTGGAACAGAATGAGGGTTAAGCATTTTTCAGTGAGGTGTATGACATAGATTAATATAGAAATATTGTACCTAGAAACTTTCTGCAATTTTTTTTTTGTTTGTTTGTCAAGTGAGGTACAGAAGCAAATATAAAGGGAATTCCTGGAGAATCCTCACACTGCGTGCATTCATATTTTTGACCAAAACACTTGTTAAACATATCTTTCTTTTATCTAAAGACATTTACCTCGTGAAAATACAAATACCTCTGTCTCTTGTCTTGTTTTTGTATTGTGTAGGAAATGATGTTCATTGAACCATAGATTGGTGCAAAATATTTTGGTTTAAGTGTGAGCAGGGATTTTGAAATATTCTATGTCCTCTCTTGTCTATTTTGAGAGACAAATCAGGGATTGTGAAAGAACATGCTAGTGTTTACTGTTTGTTTTTAACCTTATTTGAAAGTAGATTTATCATGAGTGTTGCTTTTAATTTTTGCTTATATGGCAACTGCCTCAGGTTGGGATTGTTCTTTTTTCTTTTCTTTTTCTGGGAACTTAAAAACTTAGACAATTTGTTTTATGCAAAGATGTTGATTATTTGCTCTTAAAAGAAAGTTAAAGGCTTGGTCATGGGCTGCTGCTGTGTTTATCCCTGCTATTTTTTTTTTTTTTAAATGGCAAGACCTGCAAGTGACTGAACTTTGTGTTCAGCTCCTGGATTTAGCAAGCAGAGTCATATTGCAGCTAACTTTTGTAAATATGTTTTCATCAATACGGGTGCAAAAACTGCAGTTACAGTTGCTAAAAGATGCTACCTTAACCCACCAGACCTTTGTCCTTTCAGCTCCCCACCATTTCTTGTTGTTCTGGAAAGTATCTCTATTGTTCTTAGAGTGCACATATATTTGATAGTTACAGACTTTGTCTCAGGATTTGTAACATAGCTTTGATATTTACCCCTGGTTGTATGTATACATATATATGAAGCACTGCTCATTGTACATGTTCTGACTTGTTGTGAGACTTTACACTACCTCAGGGCATCAGGTATTGGATAACCACCAATACCAGGATTTGAAACATTCTCAAACAACTCTTGATAGGGTACAAGGATTTTTTTCATGATTTCCACCCTTTTGTACATTATATTCAAAGTTTTTCACTTTGTCTTTTGAATGCATACATTATGATCATTTGCTACCCATTTGTCATCATTGTCTTGAACTTTTATAGTGGATTTCCAGTATTTAACCTACAAAAAAAAAAAAAGAACACAATTTCCTGAAAAAATAGATAACCCATTTAATGACTAAAAAAAAACCTGCCAATCTTGCTAAGGCATGGCCAGATAAGCTTGTGGCATGTGTACCTCCATTATTCCACTATATTCATGTTTTACTGATTATGTATTGGGAATACCTTTACCTTCTTTTGGTACTATTGTAATACATGTCTTGCTGAAAAACACTTAAAAATTAATTTGTTTTTTATGAAAATGATTATGCATCTGTGTTTATAGATCCAGGGATTTTTTCTGTTGTTTTTGTGATTGATGTGGGAAAGCTGATTTCTCGAGCTTTCCATCTCAGGCAGTTGTTGGAAATATGAATATGGAATGGCCAGTTTTTACACAAGTACTGGTGGAGCAATTGAGCAAGCGCATCAGACTTTGCCATGAGAAGTGTTTGGTGAAAACAGGTTTTAGGAGTTAAGGTGCACCTTAAGCAGCTTTTTTTTTGCCTCTTTTTTTGTGCATATTTGGTTTAATTTCTGTGTGCAGATTAAAAATAAAAACGGGTATAAAGCAGCATACACATCAGTGTTTAGTCACATAAATCTACCTCTAAATCAAGACTGCCTGTCCCATGTGATAGACATGCTCTCACCAGTCCAGTATATTATTTAACACGCTCAAAACAACATTGATGGCATGTTAGTCGAAGTGTAGTAGCAGCAGCCACCATTGTTGTGCTCAGCACATTTCTTTTTCATTATAGTTGATGCTGAACTCCTGTATCATCAAATTTGATGTTTGACACTAGGTCCCTGCTCAATTTTCCAAAGTGGAGCTATTATCATCATTGTCTCAGTACTCCCCTCTTCACATATTAAATTACACTCACCTCAGTATGGTCAAGACAAGCAGAGGAATGTGATTTAACAGTATACATTTTTTGTTTGGGCTTATCAGACTTTACAAAATAGATTGTTCTATATAATGCTGTGATCTCTGTAATGCATGTGTAGTACTGTATAAAGATATAGATAAGTATAATCTGATAATATAAATGCTGTCATATTAGCATTTCTTTATATTTTGTGCAGGCAGTACATAAAAGGGACTTAAGTAAGTGAATTCTAATTTGCAGATGATGAAACGGTGAATGGTTTGTATTAGGAAGACAACAAATCATAGTAGCAACCACTTTAATAAGTGTGTGTGAGAGAGATTGTCCTTTGTTGCATACTTTTTCAGAGCAGAAGTTCATAGCAAGCCTGCCCCTCTTCTCACACCATTTCATCAACACCGTTTGTGCATAGCTTAATATTGGGTGTGAATGCCACAAAAATGTAGCTTGACTGTGTACCTTGTACACTGTAAACATGTCCCCTGCCTCTGTTTTCCTGTGCTCAGTCTCAAGAATACATCTCTCAGGTGAAAGTTATGTAGACGTGTAGGTGTGTATATATTCAGAACTTTATTTGTTCGTGGAAAAACTAGTTCTTTCTTTGTTGTTGGATGCACTTCATATAATTTTTTTTTTCTTTTTCATTTTTTTTTAAAAATTTTTGTTGTATTTCCTGGTGTGCTTGACCTCTAAATGCTTAATAGGCTTGCACATTCAGTCTTCCATATTGTGCCTTTAACTGTAGGGAAAATGGTTAAACCCCTCCCATCAATCTAGTTTTATTTTGATTTTGACTCTTGACATTTACCTAATGATTTTATTTTAAATCTTCAATTATGTAAAGGTAGAATTCTGCTTACTAACAGATATGTTAGCTGTTTTCTCACAATTTCTAGTATTATATGGGTTGGGGGGCAAGAAGAGGAGATTTATCATTTAAAGATATTTTTGTTTCACCCAAGAATTTTTCTTACACTAAGAACTGCAGTTTTACGGCATCTTTCAGTTAGCTTAGGAATAGCTTGGCACCAGTGCAGTCTAAATCACACATCAAGCACCAAGTGTGTCCTGCAAGCTGAAATTTACCAGCTGTTAGTAAAAATTTGGACTATTTTCTGATTAAGAGGTCCTGGCAGTTTTTAAGATTTCACTTAAGGTTAACTTTCATCAGATCTATTTCCTTTATAAGTGGCACTGGCAGCAAGAAAAGCCTAAATTTTGGTAAAATCGACTACAGATATTTTGTTAGGTTTACATTTTAAACCAATATTAAAAGAGAAAGTAACAGCACGGTCATTTGAAATATAATTAATAATTTAGTAAATGCTTCCTCCACTATTATCTGTAGATGTGATATACACAAGGTTTGAGACAAAAGAGGCTTTAAGATTAAATGAAACTATAGAATTGTAACTTTTAGTAGATAGAAATCACAATCTAGCCATTAACTGCCCCTACATCATATAACTTTTCCTGCAGCATTGTAATAATAGAACAGGTAATGTGACCTGAAATGTCAGAATGCACTTTTAATTGAATGCTTTTTCCCTTCACAATTTCTTTGGATTGAATCTTTCTTAAAAATAAAAAATTTAACATATATTTAAATTTTGTTGGTTTGTTTTAGATTATGCTGCCACAAAGTATTTAAAAAATAGTAATTTGTTTTATGGCATAGAAAAACAAATAAATTCATTTTGTTAGTGTGAACTATTGAGAAGACATTGTTTCAGGACTTTGCAAAATTTGTGTGGCAATGACAGCAGACATTGTCAAAAGCTATATTTTTTATAGTTATTAAGAGTAATGTTATTAAGAGGATGTTTACAAGTACTTTTGCAACTCTTGCAGCTTTTTTACCTCAAGCTCATATTTCTGGGTCACTTCAATGCAGGGAAGAACTGAAGGAGCTGAAATATTTAGCTTTTTCGCTTCATTGGTTATGTAACATTATGTCACGTCTTTTTCATACACTCAGTGCTAAGAATTATGTGGGTAGAATTGTTGTATACACTGTTATTAATATTGTGGATCTGTTTATTACTTTTTTTGCCATGCACTCAGAGAAAAAGCATTGTTTTTTTTACCTGTAATTGCATCTTGATGCTCTAACATCAGTGATTTGAATATTTCAAGGATAGGTGGAAGATGACAAAAATAATTTTAGATTTTAGCCTAAATGATTGAGGAAGGTAAAAGTGTCAGTGAAGATTATTAGCCGCATTCATATTATGGGTACATTTAATCTGGGGCCGTTACAGCTGTCCATATGCTCATCTGCTGAGACATCATTCTTCTTGCAAGCCCTGTAAAGATGAACATTTCCCCGTATTTGCTGAGCTTTGTAATCTGCACGTTGCTTGTCAGTATCTTGTGATAGTTGACAGTTAAGTGTGTCTTAATCTTAGTCATGTAAATGCAAGTGAATGCCTACTGGCAAGCACCATGTGGACAGTGTTATGTTGAAACTTGTGTTAATCTAAAGATGGTACTGTGCGTGTCATTTATCATTTTAGACATTCAACAACAAAAATTATGTCATAGTGGATACAGTTGTCCTTGTTACTTTATCATTCATATTAAAAGACAATTCTATAATGATTTTCTTGGAATCTTTCCATTTTTTCCATTCTTTGTTTTATCTTTTAAAAGCATTTTTTTATAGTTCCTTTGCAGTACTTTATGTTCAACCCCTTGCCAGCTGCTGCTATGAGCGTTATGATACCATATCAACATTTCACAGCAGCTGTAGGCAGGAGGTTAAATAGCCACACTTTCTATGCCTGCACACAAAGGCACACATGCAAGCATGTATGTTGGTGGATGGTTATGTCCATGGTTGTCTTGACCTGCATAACCCTGCATAGGTCAAGTGCTTGATGCAAGTTATTGGACATGACCATTTGTAATGTTCAGTTGCACATTGGCAATTCATTGATCAAAGTAAAAGAAGTATAATTTTATTTACCAAAAGTCCTGAAGGAGACTAAGAAAGGAAATGTGTTATGTTTTTACTGATTGTGTGCAGATCAGTCTGATTGCATTCTTAAGCAAATGGAGAGTTGCCTTGCAACTTTGCACCAGTCTTGAGAGAGCAATCCAGTTTCTCTTCACCCCCAACTCCTTCCTCTGTGTATGAGTGTGTGAAAGCAAGAGAGATCATTATACTGGCTAGTTGTGAAAAAAATTGAGGCTGGTGAAATCACTTTTTTGCTTGAATTCGCTGCAACATATTTTGTAACTGATGTGTGCATTGAAGTATTTTTCTTTTGCAAGTTTTTGAAAGCAGATACATGTGAAGAAATTTAGGAGAACAACCATGTTCTGACTTCTGTCATCATTTAACTTTCAGTGAATCTGTGCAGTAGATTATCCCTGTTTGCTGCATTAATGTTGGTGTTTGTACATATTAGCTTTAGTGAGAGTTGTCTTAAAAGGGTTGTTTGTCCAACCATATCTACCTCATTATACACTTTTCAGTTCATATTTCTGATATATACCTGTTGCCTGATTTGATATTTGAACGAATGATGTTGGGACCGCTGTCTTGTGGTGGTGAAGACTTTCTGATTCTATTGATTGTAATGTGACACTCAATGCCCAGCAAAGAAAATCTAAAATGTTTGTACACTGATTGCTTAATTAAAGAGGCCAACGAAAGGTTAGAAACCTTAAATTTGAAGGGTGATATGTATATTGTTAACATTCTGCAGATTCTTAATTTGAGGAGAACAACCATTCTTGCTAATTTATATTTTTGACAGCATTGTATGAATAATCATTACCAGGATGGTTGAGCTGGCTACTATTTTTTAATAATGAGAGTTATTTCCTCTTGGGTATAATACATTGACTGTAATAGAAAACTACATCTGTAATAGAGGAAAACTTATTTTTACATTATGACGGCTTAAATCACATCTTAAAGCATTTAAAAATTGTCAAATTAATGCATTCCCTCTCCCTTTTTGGGATGTAGCACAGTTGTTGTTCATTGATGCAATTAGGTCAGTGACCTTTACATTTAACAAAATGTTAATAATGCCAGTAGGGGATTGAAAAGATTCGAAGATTGCTGTAAACATCAGGCTTTTATTTGCTAAATCAAATGCTTAAAAGAGACTCCTAAGGATAATGACCAAGTTAATGTTTGCTTCAGGTTTTGCATTAAGATGTCATTCATATATAATGTTTAGCAACACAAATGCATTCTCAAGTTTATGAAACTTATTTATTTTCGTTGGCCTCAAAATCGCACCTATTTGATAGGAGACATAGTAAGTTCAAGACTTGACATCTCTTCCTATTATATCCCTTTTGCACCCATGTAATAGAAGGATATTATTTAGGCTCAAGAGCTAACATCTTTCCCATTCTTATTCATCTTTGCCCACAATGCACCTACCTTCCCTTTTATCCACTGCTGTTCTAGAAATGTACCTTTAGAGCCACAAGAAAACATATACAGCAGTGTAGCAACAGGTAACATGAGTATGGGTTACTTTTTACTTCCCTGACTTGTATCACTGTTGAATATTAATTTCTACCTCTTCCTTGGGTATGCTTTCATTCTACCATGCTCCCTCTTGGTGCAAGAGGTGCAATCACTGTCTGCTTTCCCATCGTTCGTGTCCAAAGAAAAATCTTGTGCCACTTGTTTATCAGCAATCATAGTTTAGCAGACAGCAGTGTCCAGAAACTGGAATGTGTAACGGCATTACTTAGCCTTACCTGAGAAATGCATTAAAATAGAAATTTGTAGTTGCTCAGTTGCATAGCCAGGATGGGTACATGAAAATCAGATTTTTGTGGTCAGAATTTATATAAAAATAAAAAAATCATATATTCATTATGGCTTTGGAAGTTCATATATGTATGTGTGTGTACGTTTGAGAATTTCATGAAGATAACATTTCGTGATACAGAAGGCCCTAAGAAAAGTGTCTACCAGTATCTCTTTGTAAGTGATGCCTGGAGGATTGTTAGCCGTCTGGCGAGTGGGACCTAGATTGCCTGTAATCTGAAAAGTCTGGCCAATGGCACTCTGATTGCAATCTGCAAAAAGCACATTAAACTTGAAATCTGCAGAAAGGCATAGTTTACGTGAAGGATGTAAACAAGAGTTGTCCTACTATTGTCTTAGACTTGTTTGTGTCCTACATTTCAGAAAGTAGGATTCATACATCAGACAGCACCTGCTCTTATCCTTCTGCGTTGGCACAGTTCCTCATCTGCTTCCATTATGTTCACTTTGTTACACAGGGCTGATGCACTGTTATCTTTTGTCATAGGTTCTTTACTAAAGTGCTGAGTATCAGCACACTTATCAAAGTGATAGGGGATGTTTACATTTAGAAGTTTATGCCATTGACAGGCGTGCAGGCATGTGTGTATATAGCTTTATGACTGTACATGTGAGACAGTGTAGGACACGGTTTCCAACTCATATGATTAACTATTTTAGAAAATCTGCTTCTGGCAATAAAGGTGACGCTAAACAGGATAGGGACAAGATGAACAAGAACATTTAAAATAAAAACAGGAGAGGGTTAGAGACACTATATCACAAGCTTCTGCACAACAACTACAATTTTAGCCGATGACTCTCATCCACTCCGACAGGAATTCGACTACAGATGCATAGAAAGAAGCGTAGGCTTAGAGTTCCCAGAGCCAGACCGCACGATATCTGCATTCTTTTATTTCAGCATAATCCACGTATACAACCCAATCATGGCGAGGACTACGTCATCGGTGTCACCAGGAGAGCAAAGGTTGGCTGTCCTGGTTCAGTTCTCGTCTCGGCACGATGTACTTTCTCTGCATGTGGCATCTGTTTACAGGGCTGGCTGCCTTGTCGTGATACAGCCTTAGGTGCTGGCTCAGCGTAAAGCACCAATCTACCCCTACCCCTCCCGTTCCTGAAACACCCGGTCTTTCTTGTGTTTTGTTTACACGTATGCTTATATTCAGTCAAACTTGATGTATCATTTAATGTCGGTATTATGTAATAGCATCATTGGAACGAAAAAATTTCCTGAAAATGATTAATAAAAATGTATTGTATTTGTATTTTGTAGCAAAACAACAACAAACCAAGAAAGAAAAACTCAAACGATGTAAGATAATGTCATAGAGATAGTTTCGAGACCTATTGAATGGGTTTCCAGAATCGTAGCTGCTCCAAAACAAAATCCAGAGAAGATAAGAATTTGTGTTGATACGAGAGAAAGCGAATATGTGAGAACAAGTCATTGTTATTTAAACCTAGCGGCATGTATGAGCGGCGCTACTGTCTTCAATTTGCGTTAACGTTAGGGTACAATCAGCACTGAATCCAAAATCCCGTTACATCACTACCTTTTCAATTAGCATCCCAACTTCAGCTGCGGCTCTATGCAACAAGGACTAAACTAACTTCCGCAGTCAAGACACACTTTACAGGACAGAGAGAAAAAAAAACATGACTATCCTAACAATGCGAACTGGTCACCCCAGACTCAGACATTACATGTTCACCAAGTACCGCACTGGAGAGTTCATTGAGTGTCGCTGAGGCACAGCCCTAGTGAGAGTGGCAAAATTCCTCATTCCAATCTAAGAAATTAAGAGCATAAACATGGCCAACACAGCATGAAGGAAAAGATTCAGATCCTGCGGCGCACAGCAGACTTCTGGAATTATTGTCTGAGTGTTCGAAGCAGAAGACGACTGCGTTTTCAACTTATTTTGCCGTTACAAACGCTTCAGTTCAGCTGCAGAAATCTTCCAACAGACTATCCAGGCAGCGACTGAATGAATAAAAGGAGCAAGAAATGTCTGTAAAGATGATGTCGTGACGCGGATCTGCTTGTGGCTCGGGATAATAATAAAAAAAAAAAAAACTGCTCAGTCCGGCTACACCTCAGATATTCTTACTGTGACGTTGCGGAATTTTTTAAACAGACCATTCCGGTACAACAGATATGTTGGAGTTTATTATTTAAGCAGACAGACATCCATTGACTGTTACCAACAAAGAAAATGTTTTGCTGATGCATTAGTGTTGGCTATCGAGGCTACAGCTGGATATAGTCACACTGACTAACAAGTTTAGCCTCTCCAACCTGTCGAGCGGTGGTGATCGACAGGTCCTGCATGGACCGATGGGTCCATTTCTTCGCGTTTGTTAACCAGTTAAATTTCCTTCTCCAACCCATTTACGATTTGATCAACGTCGTAACAGTGTGCCCACCTCAAGTGCATCATTTTGCCTGCAGTCAAGACCAGCCCGGACGCTTCTCCATTTGCGGTTCTTGCTACTTAGCACGAGAAATGCAGACTTTTAACGTCTGAATAACCCTAACTACCAACGTGACGTAGTATGTTAGCCTCCAAATAATTAATTAACGGATCGGGCTTAGGCTGAAATTTCAGGTTTATAATATCACCCATATCTACTGATATCTTAAAAAAAAAAAAAAAAAAAAAACGCAAACCATTCAGGGCGCTGATCGAAGCGCTGGTTTAGAGTGTCGTGCAGGGTCACATGACCGTTTGCGCAGCTTCACTTCTGTAGGGTGGCGACTATGCAAAGTGCAGTGCAATTTGTTGCGCGATCCCTATACGAGATTTGGAGCAGTTGGTCTCCGATGCCTGTGCTCTGCACTGTATCACCAATCTGAAGAAATGTAGCTTTCAATTCACAAATAATACGATGAATAACACCACGTCATTATAACATTGAAAACTTACATGTGAATCGTAAAACGGCTGGATGCAACGAACGAGAGAATCAAACTCCTATTTTCTTTTTATAATCCTGACTCATTCTGAAACTCAGTGTTTCGGCACTGCTACCTAAGGGAGGCCATCGCACATAAGCACCATCCTTTTCCTTTATCAGTTCCTTTCCCTTTCAACTTTATTTCGCCAGTAACAGTCAACATGTTGCAAAGGCACTTATGTGTGTGTGAGAGAGAGAATCTGGTAATGTTGGTGGAAGTCGTTAACGACATGTTCAAAAATGAGGAATTGTTTTGTAAATGCCGACAGAAAGAAATAACCATTAGAGGGCGGTTTTTATATTCTTAGTTTTAGCTACATTTCCTTTTTTCATTAGTTAACATTAATGAATCGGTATTTTAATGTTTTTATGCAGTTTTATTAAGAATCAAAGTGTCACGATTCACAGCAATGATGTGTTAATCGCCTAAAATTAAAATGTCCAGAAGTCTGTGGAAACTGTCCTTTAGAGTAGCCGCCCCTAGAGGAACAGGAAGTGTAAATAGTTTAAATGGTAGAAGAAGAGGTTTTTTCAGACGTGTTTGGTGCTTTTGTTGTGATGACCGCGGACTGTTATAATGAAGCGTGCTAAAAGTGAACAGATTCGGAGCGCTGTGATCACTTACTTGAAACGCCGACAGTATCAGGTTAGGCGACTTGTATTTTTGTTGAGTTCCATTCAATTATTTAGTTCTTCGTTACACCTCACCATTGTCAATGCGTTTTTTTGGTGCACACTTTCGACAGTGGCAGTTCGCGAAAAGAGGACGTAGTATGTGATGGACACCTCCATGTAAATTTGTTTTCATTTCTTAAATTTTATACCTTTTAACTATGATGAAACAAATTCAAACGTGTGCTATAAAACTTCTAAAAGGCCCAAATATACTTTTAGATTTGAGTTCACTGCTGTTAATCATAAAACAAAGTTAAAGACCGTTCATTTAAAATAAAGAACGCGACGGTTTTTCAGGAGTCAGAAATCCATGTCCTTACCAGAAAAGAGGGAAAGAAAGACCTGACGACAGAGCTGGAAGACATGTCCGTGAAAAAGCAGATACGTCTGAACGCAGGCACCGAGAACAGTGTGGCATGTAGCAGCATATCTGGTGATTTTGTATCATGCGATCAGCAGTTTGCAAGGTTTATGTTTTATTATAACATCAGATTGTAACAATCAGAGGGTTTTGTTTAGAAGTTTTAGAATATTTTCCATTTCTGGTCTCTATTTCACAAGTATCTTCAAAAAGTACTTCATTATCAAAATTTAAATATGCTATTAAGAAAGCATGATAGTTATGTGTTACTTTTTATTCATTTTTGTAATTATTGCTATATTATTAAATAATGTGATTAAAGGATAAAGAATCACATTCCCATTCTCAGATGCAAAATTTCTATGTTTGAATTTCTGTAAATGGAATGTGATCAACAGGCTAAGGAAACACATTCTAGAGAGTGCTGACAATGAGAGTAAAGAACTGTCATCCCTACTGTACCCTTTGTTTGTTCACATCTACGTTGACTTACTGTCTTCAGGCTACAAACCTTCTGGTAGGTGCCACAGCCTGCTTGAAATAATGGTTTGCAGAAGCTTTTTGCAGACTCATCTCAGTCTTTCATAATCAAGTTAAGTCAAGCTGTGCCAAATCATGAAGTTGGGTCTAACAGCAGAATACCTTTGATCATTTCATCCAGAAACAATTCTGTGCATTTTTCCTTTAGATTTGATCACTAAATGCTTAGAGCAAGTAAATATCAAGAGTTCACTTATTTCATGTAGAATGGAAAGGGTTGAAATTCTGATTTTGCGTTTGTTTCAGCTCATAAATTCCATGAGCGACATAATGAGATCTTCCACAGTGAAGAGCAGAAAGATTTCATTCGTTGTTTAAGAAAGCTAGAGTCAAGAGCAGAGCTTTTGGTTGCAAAAGATGTCATGGATTTTAGGTATAGATGCTGTTTGTCATGTTTCTAGGTTGAACATTATTGCTCTTATTTTTGTGTTTGATTCCTCTGTGTGTGTGTGGGAGGGGGTGAGGAGAGATTTTGAATATATATGTACTTGTGCTAGCATACACAAAAAGGAGGTTACTGATTAATAAATGAAATGCAGTTCTCTTTTGCTGACTAAAGATAATAGCATTTAAATCTAGATGTTACAGTGCTCGTTTTAACAAGCATTAAGTATTGAATGCAGAAAGCGTGAAGTGAGTGTTGCAAGTGGGATTAGCTTGGTGACTAATGGTTGTGACTTTCCCAAATTTTGTGTCATTGCTTCATGAATGTTCTCTGAGCGGTTTCATTAAGGCCAAGACTTTAATGTGCAAAGCTTTACCCTTAATTTAAGAAGACCTTCATCTGTAACTGAATCATACTTTTATTGCTGATGTTTCAGAGAACACAGATTTTGTGTCTCCCTATCTCAAGAATCAGTGAAATGTCTTCTAAATTATTTAAAGGTAATTTCCAAATTAAATAGTAATTTTAAATTACTAAATTATGTAAGGTGATTTCAGCAAGTAAAGTTACAGTTGCCTCTGTATTTTTGCAACCCTAACCAAAACACAAAGTATTTTTGCTTCAAAGCTGCATACTTGCTTTAGATCTTTGCTGATATAGTTGTTATTAAGACAGTTGCACATACCACCTTACATTTGTAGAGATTTTGTTTGTAGATGACAGAAGGGTAACTGGAAATTGAAGTGGATATAAGGCTGCATGCTGATTCAAAGAATGTGGCTTGTCTGGAAAATTTGCATAATTGTGTGAACACTAAATTCAAGCAATTTCAAAAGATCATAAGAAATTATACTAAAAGAAAGTGTATCCCAACACAGTACTTTTCTGCAAGTCCAAAAGAACTGGAAATCATCTATCTCCAGTTGACATTGTAAAGATGTTTTCCAATGTTGTGTTCATTGGCCTTTACCATTAATTCTTGCAAATTTTCAAATTCAGAATTTACAAGATCTTTTGATTTCATCTGGGAATTGAAGGTTTTTCTGAGCTGCTAATTCTTGTGATTATTGACATGAGTTATCTTGCTTTCATGTTCTTTTTTTGTAAAGCATATTCAGAAACATTCAGAGATTTTATTTTAATGTCTTCCTGTTAATACATGCATCTTGGTTTGAAAATGGTTCTCTTAGTAAAATGATCAATTTTGTCCCTTTTCACTAACATAGTATGCCAATAAAATAAAGTTCATTTGTATAGTGCAATATCCAAACTAACAGGCATGCTTACTGCACTGTACACATCATAGTATCCACAAAGACAGTCATGATGTAAGAACAATGTGCTGGTGCAAATATGGATGCCAAGTTTTTACATGACAGTTATAGAAACACTTTGCCAATCTTGGTTAAACGCTATTTATCTGGTTAAGAAGGATGTTTAGTGATCACTGTTAATTAAAGGAGAAAAGACACTAAATCAAGGTTTAGTGAGATCTAGAGAATATTGACTCATAACTTCATGTGAAACAGAGAAATATAATTTTGAATACTAGTTTTCATTTGTGCCTATGCATGACAATAGCTAGATGCAGTGATAGATTCCATGTTACTGAGTTTCCAGTAAAAATATTGCCACATTTAGAAACAAGCTAGATATTTAGATGGATTGATAAAATCAGCTCTACAGTAAGAACTGAATCTTTTATAATCTTGTCTGCTGTTTGCGGATCATCAGATGAAGAAGTTGGAGTTTAAATATTTTGGTTTTAGCCAGTTGACATGTGAACATATCTTTTTTTTGCTGTTTGTGCTACAGGCTGGTGATAATATGATCATCCTGCAGATTATCAATCAAAACATCAAAATCCAAGGTAACTCATCAGTGATATAGTACTCCAGTTTTTAGTGGTGTTCATTGTAGCTTGTTTTCTGTACTTTGTTACATACCTTGTTTCTGTCTCAAGTGCAGCCCTAGTGATACATTGGTGGCAAGTTCTTATATATCATTCTTATTATTTTTAATGCTTTCATAGGTTAAGTCTTCCCTTCCCCCACCCTTGACAGTAAAACCACATGCTTTGTTGATTTTTTTTCAACAATTGTGTTATCTTGTTTTCTTAGTTTTCATTCTTGTATTTAGCTGGTGGTTGTAGATTATTCCATGAATAATATATAAGCACTGAGGATGCGTGTCAAAGTGAGAGAGAGATGAATGATCACAACAAAGCAGTAAATAAGCTGTCAACCTCAGCAAGTTAGGAAAGAGATATCAAGAGCACAGCATTTTTAAGAGTTTAACTATTTTGCTTTATTGACATTGCAATATCAATTTCTGAACTGAAATGGTAGATTGAAAGGTGACAATAAAATCACAGTTGTAAGAGTTTTCAGGATAAGTTTATCTAGGCAACAGCAGGTACCCCTACTTGTCTGTCTGTTATAGGTTATAGCAGGTTGTCACTAGGACAGGGAATTAACTTTCTTTGAGAATTAATACTGCATTTTTAATTCTTAGAGTTGCAAAGTCAAACAGGCAATTGGTCATTGATGAGACAGGTGCACAAAGGTTGCAGTACCAGCCAAGTCAGTCACTCCGGTCTGCTCATGCAACTCTCCATATATCATATGTCTGATGAGATAAAGTCTTCCTTCTCCAGTCCATGTGTCTGAAATGCATTATCTCATTTGCTTCACATAGTTATCACCTTAGAGGCTAGTTTTAAGAATAACCTCTTTCGTGAATACCTCCAACAGCTGGTTGTCTCCTCTTCTCAGGGTCTTTCAGTCCCTCTCCTCGCTCCTTTGTTTTTCATTTGTAATTGTTATTATTATCATTATCATTATATTTCTCAAGAAACATAAACAAAGTAAAGTGAATAAACACCTGCTGCTGTAGGAGTTTTACACACCAGGCTCCTCCATATACAATCACTGATTGTCTCAGCATTACAGAGTGGGGACTAATTTTATGATGATTGGTTTTACTAGCTGTACACCAAAGCCAGTCAAGACAAGCTGTTGCAAAGTTTAGTGATTTACTGATGCCTAGGCTTTCTGACTAAAACTTTTGAACTGGTGCCAAGGCATAGTGGTGTTTATTTGAACTGCCACCTTACCCCCACCCTACTGAAGCCATAAAAAGAAGCTCCAACAAAATACTGGTAAAACTAAAGGTCATGGGATTTCTTTCTTATTGATAATTGCTTGTTTGCATGCGAAGATATCTGTTTTCTGTTAAGCCGCTGCATCAATCTGCTATGTTGAGTCATCATGAACACTTATGATCCTGTCATTTTACTAGCATTTCAAATCTTTCCTTAGAAAGAGGTCAGCAAGATAAATTTGCAATTTTCCGTCATAACTTATTCACAAAAAACTCGGTGTGTGGGGTGTGTGTACTCATGGGGTACTGAAATATATGACAGCCACTTAATGATTCATAGCACTGTTGCATCTAAGAACAATCATGAGGGCTAGAAAAAAGTTTTTGCTGATTTATTGTAAAAAAATTGATTGGGAACTTGTCTTATTGATATGGTCCAAGCAGCATCCATGGCTGTGACTGAGATAAATTTTCAGTCTGGCAACAGATGTTATGAAGAGTTCATATATGTAGGCAGAGATGATCACTGGCCTCATGTTAAAAATAACACATGTAAACATTTCCCACTTGACATTTCGTTGCTGTGCTGCAATCAGTTTAGAAAACCTTTCTTCCCACTAAAAATATATTAGCTGTACTGTAAATAACAACATTATTGCCAAAAAGGATCAAGAAAGGATGTTAAGCTCTGTGCCAGCATCTTAGACACATCTCTGGCAGGATTTAGTAATGGTGAAAGAGCTTGGCAGTCTCTTGGTGTTTGCTCATTGAGAAGCTTTCCTTTCAGTACATTTGATAACTATCTTATATGTTTAATGATTTTAAGACTATAAAAGAAACTTGAAATAGTAACAAAGGTCAGAGGTTACATAATATCACAGACAGCAGCATCATGAGATAGTTATATAAACTTATTGAAAGAGGGACTTGGACAAGAAAGGTTGACTCATAAAAATTGAAATAAATGTAACATTAAGTAGGCCAGACTGCTTTTAAAAATCTTGTGATTGCCAGAGAATGGCACAAAATAGCAGAAATACCAAGTCCTGAAAACTTGGTATTACCAGAAAGAAAGAGAAGTACAAGACTTTTTCCATTTTGTTTTCTCAGTGATAAAAGATGGAACCCAGTCACTGGAGCTACAGAGGTCAAATTCTCCAGCTTCTTCAGCCTATGAATGTCCAGATGGCAGAGACAAGGAAAAGGAAGATGAAGCTGACCCCAGTGCCATGTCAGTTGAGGATGCTGAACTGTTAAAATCACTCAGAGAGACCATATGTAGAGTTCGTGCCCTTCCTCCCAACTTACCATCTGTTTGTTTCTACACCTTCATCAATGCCTACCAAGGGTGAGGGAATCCTGCTAAAATAACTTTGGTCTTCATTGTTTTTACTGACATTTTGTTCTTTACTTTTGAAATTATCCCAATGACCACATATATGTAACATTCTGTACATTTGAAATTATCACAAGATTTTACAGTCTATACATTTTTTATGAGCCTGGCCACCTCTATGTTACAGTCTGTGCACTTCCAATGTATCACCAGATGCACGCCTTATTTGTGGAGGTTTTGAAGATTCTTCCATCCAGCTCTGGCGCTTACAGCCTGAACCCTTAGCCTCCCAATCTACAGAGAGCTGTAACAGCAATATTACACTTGCTGCAGACTTCATCTATAAAGATGAGGATGAGCGCAAAGTGAAGATGTAAGAAGTCGGCATGTTGTACCCCATGACATGATTTCATTTTCATCTTAATTTACAAGGGCATCTTGCCATTTCATGGTCAGTGTGCATATGCATGTACACCCCAATCATCATCATTATCATCCACACCATCCCTTGACTGGTACAAGCTGACCAGTGGTTATAGTGGTTGGTCTGTTGGTATTGGTTGTTGGGGTACTGGTGGGCAGGTTAATTGAATAGGTGCAACAGGTGACAAGACTTGTTAGTTATATCTTAAACAGAGGTAAGCGAGTCTGCCAGGCATTTTGTGTTACTGAGTCAATGTACACCCACACGTGTGCATGTGGATGCATGTAAATAATACATTGATGGTTAATAAAGGGTGTGACATTTGAGCATGCCATAAAAATGGTGGGTGAAAGACATTGGATACATTGACGCTGGTTTGCATTTTCTGTCATTTCAGAGACCTGGAGTCACAGGAAGCAGTGACATTGAGAGCCCATAGTGGGCCTGTGTACAAAACAGCGTTTAGCCCAGACTCCAGGTATATACTGTCTTGTTCCAGGGATGCTACAGGTCAGAACTGCTGCAGCACTTTCTTGTCCAGTTGTTTGTTTTGCTCTGAGCAAATGTAATAACAGTCTAGGAATATTTTGGTGTAACAAATACTGCACACAGAAGGGAATGAGGTCACCTAAAGCCCTAAAGATATCTGAAGGACATGAGTATTTAACTGAATTTAACAGAAGTAAGCAGCAAGACAGACTGCACATAAAGTAGTGTAAAATGAACTTTGGTTATTTTCATGAGATTTTCCTATACATACAAGTTTTCTTTATCTTTGACCAGCAAATTTTTATCACCAGAAAATGTATTTAAAATAAACAAGTACATCTGTGTAGACATAACTGATGTTTAAGTGTAGGGTTTTGACTATTAATTAATGATACAGACCTATTCCCTCTTTGTATGCAGTGCGACTGTGGGACTTGACTACACGCAGCAACGTTGCTATCTACCAGGGCCATAGTGGATGTGTCTGGGATGTAGATTTCTGGTAAACTTATACTTTAAATTTTTTGTTTGTAGTATTCAAAGTATGTGCAGCATCTTCTGTTTTAAAACTTTTAAACTGCAGTTTATAAAACATGTTGCATTTTTTTAAACCTCGTAATATTAGTTCATTAATTAAGTTTGATAATGCCAGGAAAATTTTAATTTTAATTTTTATTGGTTCTTTATCAAGTGGAATTGTACATGATTTTTAAAAGTCTGCCCGGCACAGGTTACATTTTATGGTATTGTGTCAGTGCAGTGAGATCACAGTTAGCTTGTGAACATTGTGTCAGTGCAGTGAGATCACAGAAAACATTTTATGGCATTTGTATCACAGCAGTGTGATCAGAGATTATTTTGGTGACACAGTTGTCAGTCATTTGTTGGTATTGTGTCATTGCAATGACAGTAGGTTACTAGTTTTGCACTGTGGTGATATGACATTTAAACTACTGGCTTGTCATTGCAGGAAAGTAGCAAAATGTGTGTAGTATCTCAACAGCCCATAAAATCTGGGGATTTCTTTACTTGTCATTAGAATGGAGTAGATAACGGTCTTTGTAGTAGCTTGTTATAAAAGCTCATGCAAGCTGAAGATTTCATTACTTGTCATTATAGTGGCATTTAATAACAGTCTACATAGTAGCTTGTGACCGCAATCCAAGCAAGCTAAAGATTGAATTATTGGCTGTTTATCATCGCAGTGAAGTCACGGGACACTTTGCCACATCTTCTCATGATCAAACAGTGAAGTTATGGTCCATGGACCGCATATATCCTCTGCGATCATTTGTTGGCCACACATATGATGTGGATGTAAGTTTTTAAATATTTGATTTTATAGTTTACATAAATATTTATAGCTCAGAATTTAAATCTCTACAGAAAATCCCCCTATATGGATCCAACATACATTGAAAGAATGCAGTGTGTAGCAGATAAAACATGTTACACATAGTAATCAAAATATGTCTCATGTTATATCCAAATATAATATTTTCCCCATTTATATTTGAGTATTTTATTTTAAACCTTCCTTGGCTTTTTCAGTCTTCTTAAAAGATTTTGCTTAAAACCAAATTACAAAACTTCAGATTGTTTAGTTTTGATTATTCATACCTCTGTGCATTGTTTTATGATCAGTGAAATGCATGAACTTTTCCCTCTATGACACTCAAATCCTGCTTATGGTTTACTTGTGGGCTGTCATGTCAGTGTGTAGCAGTCCATCCCAACGGAAACTATGTAGCTTCAGGGTCCGGTGATCGATCTGTACGGTTGTGGAGTATTCAGGATGGAAAATGCGTGCGCTTGTTCTCTGGCCACCGGGGATCAATTCTTGGCTTGGCATTCTCACCCAATGGTCAGCTTTTAGCTTCAGCAGGTAAGTTGGTGACAGTGTGGCAACAGTGACTGTTGCATTTGCACAGACATATGGGCTAGTGGTAAAGGTCATGACACCTGGAACACTATGTCTGACAACTAACTCATTCATAAATAGTTGGTAGTAAGAAGAGTCACCTCTGTAGTAATTTTATTGATGTTTGATAGATGAATTCCTTACAGATTTTAAATTTAGAGTAAAATAATTTTTACAGGCACTTTTTTTTTTCCTGTGAGTTTTTTATATGGTAGTTCAAGAAACCACAAGGTAGGTTTGTGTTGCTGTTTCCTTTGTATCATGGGGTAGCATGTTGTATGGCAGAGGACAGCCATCCTACTTCCACACCATCCTACTACTAATACTATCCATTGGCTACTGGTCTCACTGCCTTGTGGGTAATCTTGGGAAAGATAAAGGTTTAGGGAAGTAAACACCTACAGCAAATCGTGATGATAACATGGCATCATTGCCTGATCAGTTGAGATCCAGAACAAGGACTGCATGCCCTACCAGCAAACTCTAGGGTGTGGACGGCCAAATGTATTCTCCTGGAAACAAATCACTTATAAAGCTGAGAGAAGGAACTTCTGTTGGTATGTGGAATATCTGGTAACATAAAATGGTAACATAAAGGAAATCACCAATATCAACAATAGGCAGGAACTGTAGGTAAATTCGGATTACATGAAACCAACAGAAGGGGCCTAAGACTTCTAGAGTCTGCTCAGACTTTCCAACTCACTTTAACCAATACCCTCCATCCTTACAAGGAATCATTGATGATAACTTTGCATTCTCTAGATTGTTTTGTCTACAACTAAATTGACCCGTTGCTGTTTCTGTCCAGTGTCAACCCCTCTTCCCCCCAAAAAATGACTAGTACCAGTGGACCAACAGAACTGCTTGTCAGTTGGTACCATTTATACATACCGAAACAGCATAAATTTGAAGTGATCTCTAGGATAAGCAGATGACACAAGTTTGATACAATTTTTACAAAGTAATGGACCTTAGACATGGGAAATAATAATTTATTTTCAGTTGTCAGAAGGCCATGTGTGTTGTGATGACACTTTGGAACTAATCACACAGCTGAAAATGTTGGTTTCACAACTGTTATTTGAAAGCTATGTGAGGTTCTAAATGCTGCCGCATTGTCTTCCAGGGGAAGATAGACGGGTCCACATTTGGGACCTTGGTTCTGGTGCCTTGCTGAAGGATCTGCGAGGCCACAGTGACACTGTCCACTCGCTGGCATTCAGCAGGTGCAATGCCATGGTAGCCTCTGGTGGGATGGACTGCTACATTCGAATCTGGGATGTACGCCGAGGAAATGAACCCACTAGCCCACAGCTGTAAGTTTTTTTACTGCTTCTTGTTTAGAGTACTGAAAACATAGTCATTGTTATTTATTGTGAAACATTAAAGCTTGTAAAATTTTATATTGTATAATTTGGAATTGTTTTTAAGTGCACAATATTTTATGGAATGATAGAAAAGCTTGAGAATAATGGCCTGAAATTATTGCTATCTGAAACCATTTGTTAGCATCCTTGATGTGGTATTTTGTTCTGACTAAAGGCATTTGAGCACAGACAACTATAGTCATGTTTCTAGTGCTCTTAGTCACTGTCAATATTTCATGCTGACTGCTGTGTTCCAGAGTTGAGGGCCACACCTCAGCAGAACTGCTTGGTGCTTTCCCAACAAAGTCAGCTACTGTGTCTTTCTTGAGGTTTGCTCGTCACAACCTTCTGTTAGCTGCTGGTGCTATTCAGTGACTTTGAGCCAAACAGCTCCAGTTTTGACAGACATTTGCCAGGGGGAAAGCCAGTATGGGTATTGCCAGTATTGCTGTTTGCAGATCACCTGGTCCAAGCATCCACTGCCATGTGATAAGGTTTTTGTCAGCCTTTCTCTTCTCGTCCATTGATCACCTCACCTGTATGGTTATTGTGCACCTGAATTGTGACTGCTGATCTCACAAAGTGCCCACGGAGACTAGAACATGATGCATCTTCTTGTGGTGGTGCTAACAGCGTTCACATCATACCTGTGATGCCATTAACATCCTAATTGTCATCATTATATGGCAGCCACACATTAAGGCCTTCATAACTGATCATATATTGTCAAATATAATACACGTTTGGCCGATCTGTGTGATGGTTATAGAGTAACACTCATTTTGAGTCATGCATGTGGAAATGTAAAATGTTCTGTTTTCAGCCAAGTCCAGTATTATGTGGCCAGAGCTGGAGTCCAGCTGGATTGTTTTAATAAAATCAACCAGCTGTTGGGGTATTCACAAAAGAGGAGGGTCTTAATGCAGGCCTTGTGAGCTTTAAAGTGGTCACTGTGTTAAGCAATAGAAGAGGCCTTTCAGACAGTCAGACCAGAGAAGGAAAAGCAGTTGTGCCAGATAACTAATGTTTCTGTTTGAACAGGACTGTACAAGACCTATTAGATGAAGTTTGGTTGGAATAGACTGTGTATAACTAACAAAGATAACTAGTTGAGGTTGTAGTGGCATACATTTCATGTAGTCACAGATCAACATAATGAAGCTAGCAAGATTCTGTTGGTAAAACTTTCCTTTGGCACAAAATTTATCACATAAGAATTTTGTAAACAACATTTTGCTGCTGTAGTTGTGCAGACTTGGAAGTGTACTGGAAACAGTGTGCAAGAGGACAGGGAGTGTCTTTAAAGCCATGTGGCAACACAATGGATTGTCTCAGGTTGTTTGTGTTGATGCAGATATTTTGAATTAACGGTCTTGGCAGACATGAAAACAGAAACATCAACACCCAAGCCTTTGGGGAAATCAGGATTCTGGAGACAGGTGTGTCAAAAGAGAAAAGAATTAAATTATCACAGGTTTGCACAATGCGTTATGATCAAGTGGTGGTTAGCTCACCACTGTTGACAGACCCATTGTCACATTTCCAAACTATGTGCTTAATGGGGCAGTGTGTGACACTGCAGCGATATGTCCAGTTAGGGAGGCAGTTAACCCTTTGAGGAACGTAAGGATTGTATGCATATAATTTTAGTTATTCTGACATATTATGGAGTAAAATGACCTGTAGATTCCAACAATGTTTATTTGAAACTGATATTCTTCATAGTTTTTGAGATTCAGCGTGGTGCAAATGTGTTCTTATGAAAGGGAAGTGTCTTAATGCCAGGTATGGGTTCTGTCAATATTTTTATCCAAATAGTGATTAAACATACTGTTGTTATGGAACATCAGAAATGATATGACACTGTGATGAAAACAAAAGTCCATCTTTTATGCTTGTAATGTAATTTATGAATGGTATTTGTCAAAACAGCTAAGTGATGGTGTGTAGCACAAGCGAACACGCATACAGACCTATAGAGAATGTCATGCATATTGTCAGTCCTGCTTCAGTTTTGTCCTTTGCACATTGACCTCGAGGTTTTCTTCTTTGACCAAGTTATGCTCAGGTCGTGGGGTTGGCATGATCTTTTTGCTGCTTCCAACAGGTTCTGATGGAATGCTTCTTTTCCTGTTTGTCTAAATTCCAATGAACGTTCTTGCTATCATTTGTCTGTACTCTATATGTGATATCTCGTTTTGATTCAGGATTGAATTCCTGATTCATCTACGTATAAATACAGTGAGCATTGTTCAACAAATAAAAAAATATTCGAAAGTAGTACTTCATCTTTGACCTTTGATCAACTTCATATGTAATCTTTTTCTGATACACGAGATCGATGCCACCCATAAATTTGTTGTAGGCAACGACAATTTCAGGACAAGGCACAACAGATCTGTTGTCCATCCACTTGACACAGGTAACATCATCTGCTGACAACATGAGGCTTTCTCCATGTTTTATATCATTGTCTTGAGATTTTTGTCAGCATGTGTTTTCCTATCAAGACACATAGTTCCGCACAGATATATTTCATTTTCTTGTGACTTTATTTGAAGCAAAGGTAAATTGAAGAAGTTACCAATGTAAATCTCACAACACCAATGCTCAAGTGGTTTAGTCAACATAGCAACCACTACCTTTCCTAATCAATATTCAGTTTCAGATTTCTTCCCTATGTATAAGTAGAATTGATACAGGTAATTGGTCTTCGAACTGCGCCAGTACCACTTGAATTGAATCTTGAATTCCTGTTTTATTGAGTTTTTAAATTTATTGCTTCATTGTCTTGTACCTCTTGAATTTTATCAAGTGTTCATCAACTGGTTGTTGTTTGGTTGGGTTTCGTACATTTTGAGAGCATCGACTGAATGGATCTGTTCTCAGACGCATCTCTTCATTGTTTGCAAAGGGTAAGATATTGTTTAAAACTACTTTAAAGCGATTCTGAGGCATCACATTAGCAATATGACATCTGGAGATCAGGTTCAGTGGGCTCGTAGTCCTTCAAGGATTTCCATCATCATATCCCATTACAAAATTCATTCCCAAGAATGCACGGATTTCTTGCGCTTCGGTTTAGAAAGGAATTCTCTTCCGCTACATGTACATTGCTTATCAACGATCTATCAAGCCAGAAAAATCACAGGATTTTAAAAATATCTCAGGGGCATTTGTTTCTTCATTTCGGTCATTGTTGCATCTATATCTAAAGCACAAAGGTAAAGGCGCAACATAAAAGTTAGTTCTCTTATGGCCCATAGAGACATATATGTCCCACAGCAAAAATCAATTTTTGAAAACCAGCACCACAATCCTGAAACAGGATATAACATAAAGTCTACTGCATACAGTATATTGCATTAGTACAGCACATTCAGTCTGCTATGTGTAGTATAGGACATACAGTATATTACATGCAGCATTTATTGTGTAAGAAGCTTTTATCCTGTACAGTTATCCGGTAGATAACTTAATTCAGATTATTGTGGAGCTTTGTGCTGCTGGTGGGATGAAGATGAAATGTGAAAGATAAAGCAGGGGGTATCCTGTAGATAACTTGCAGAGGATGTGAAGAGGATTAGCTGTAGGAAGAGAGATGAGTGTTTTTAAGAATACCATGGTGTTTAGTTTTGTGTGACTAAACCGGAAGCTATGTCGTCTAATGCCTCGTTTTAACAGTTAACATGAAAAAATCGTCTGCCAGCTGTCCAGGGATATTCGTGGTGAGAGAGTGGGATTTGTGGGTTGTAGAGGAAGTAAAGCACTAAGTTCGATCATCAGTCATTCCTACCAGGAATTAAGTACCTAGTGTCTGTATGTTGATAAAAATATAATGTGCACAGTGTGGTGGCCTATAACAATAACTTGTGCAGTAAGGCAAACTATGAAAGGTCTCTTGCTGCTTGATCAAGACAGAAGTAGTTTATAAACATTGTACCATAAGAACATGCAGTTCTTGAGTGGAGTCCAGAACTTGCAAGCACTGACGAGAACAGTGGCTTCATTGTTGTCACTCTCATGCTATGTTGCACTGGTTGTCACACTAATGACTACAGCCAAGCTCTGATTGTCACTAATGACTATAGCCAAGCACTGGTTGTCACTAATGACTATAGCCAAGCTCTTGTTGTCACTAATGACCATAGCCAAGCTCTGGTTGTCACTAATGACCATAGCCAAGCACTGGTTGTCACTAATGACTATAGCCAAGCTCTTGTTGTCACTAATGACCATAGCCAAGCTCTGGTTGTCACTAATGACCATAGCCAAGCTCTGGTTGTCACTAATGACCATAGCCAAGCTCTGGTTGTCACTAATGACCATAGCCAAGCTCTGGTTGTCACTAATGACTATAGCCAAGCTCTGGTTGTCACTAATGACCATAGCCAAGCTCTGGTTGTCACTAATGACCATAGCCAAGCTCTGGTTGTCACTAATGACCATAGCCAAGCTCTGGTTGTCACTAATGAGCATAGCCAAGCTCTGGTTGTCACTAATGACCATAGCCAAGCTCTGGTTGTCACTAATGACCATAGCCAAGCTCTGGTTGTCACACTAATCACTATAGCCAAGCACTGGTTGTCACTAATGACCACAGGCAAGCTCTGGTTGTCACTAATGACTATAGCCAAGCTCTTGTTGTCACAAATGACCATAGCCAAGCGCTTGTTAGTATGTCCAGCACCAACTATCGTGCCACCAGCACTTTACTGTACACAGCTGTACTTTACTGAATGCTGCTCACCACCATGGTGCAGATTGTCTTCCACTACAATTAGTCTAACCAGTCAAAGTGCGCCTGTGTAGAAGTTCCTTCTCTCTGTCCTTCTGTGACAGCAGGAATAATTCTAACATTAAGACTATGTCTATTGCCTTTTGTCGTTTGTTTCCCCCATAATCAGAGGAATGCCATGTTCTTGTCATCATCGCTCACTGTAGTGTCCCGCCACACCAGTGCATTAGCATGTATTTGAATGCCTCGGTGCGCCCTAGTACTTGGCGACTTGCCCCTCCCTGAGTATATTCAAGGTAAAGAAACAGGTTTTGAATTGAGCGGGGAAATGTGGGAACAGCAAATCTTATCTCCCCCCCCCCGCTCCTCTCCAACGTTTCGTGTCAAGTAGGAGGGTCGTTGAGGGGTTGAAAGAATCCGGTAGTGTAGAATACTGGTGTTACAAAATGTTCAGCCTCCCTCCCTAGTGTCACAAAGTACAACATTCTCTCACTAGTGTTACTAAGTATTGCAGTTTCTCACAGTCGTGATACACAATACTACAACTAACCCCAACAACAAATGCTGCAGTCTCTCCCAAGTTACCTGCTGTTTCTGCAAGTTGTCCCACAAAATAAGCAGCCACCCATTCATAGCCCCACAAAAGTGTGTGCAGTGCTCCACCCATCCCATTTCCTCACAGCCCTTAATAGTTATAAAATAAGTATAAATTACCCTACATCCCATAGTAAAAAAACCAACAAAACAACATGTATAGTTTCCCACCTAGTCCCGTAAAATTTGTGCCATCCTCTGTTAGCTTTACACCTGGCGTCTGGTGAACTGAGCAAACAAGCGGCTTGCATCACCCGCACATTTGATGATAAAATGATTGAAAAGCGAGTCCGCACACAAACCTGCCATTAGAGACAAAAACGCGGCCATCAACACTTTGCAGCTCTCATGTTGGGGTTAACTACAATAACTACATCAACTACAATTAGCACCCAACCTGTTTAGGCTTGTCACCCGATACACCCATGTGATGTTATTTCTCTCATGCCTGCCTGACGATTTTCTACATCTTGCATATGCCGCACATACTGACACACCTGTGCTGCTCATTCTCTGGCATGTTCTTTTCTTTATTCATTTGTTCTTACCATGCCTGGCAACATCAGTGCCGACTGGTGAACACGTGAGAGAGAGAAAATCGTAGCTGAGATTTTGTGGGTGAAGAGACGGATTGACCCTAATACATGTACTCAAACCTGTTTAAGATGGAGGTTACACTCAGTTGGACACGGAAGCAGGATGTCGGTGTTTGGAGTGGAGCAGCTTTGAATTTTAACGAAAGCCGCGCGACTCCAATGAAGACCTCGCACGACAAGAGAGAAGTCCAGTCAGGGTGCGACTAGTCGGACCATCGTGTGGATGTGCAAAAAAGAGAAGAGTTGAAACATGAAAACGAGGCATGAAGCTTGAAGTTTTATTTGTTGGCAACAGTGGTTTGTGACCAACACTAAAACACGACAGGAGGATCAGTGGTCAGTTCACAACTCGCTGAATATTTCTGTACAAAATCACATAAGATCGAAACTGTATTGTTTGGTACTAGTGTGGAGGTGTAAACAATAACATTTGTCACCACCCTAGTGGCTGCAGCACGTGAAGGTATTCTGGACATTCAGGACGATGACAAGTGGACTAAATGTCAATAATGTAAATAGCTTGGTAACTGTTGGCAAACTGGAGACCATACCGGATCCGTCCCCAGATATATCTATTATGCAACCGTTTTGTTTCAATCTCGCGACTGTTAACATTAAATATTCACGATGCTATGTCTGCAACGCACATCTCTGACAGCACATCCTGCACATGCCATTTTGTTAACCCTCAGCTCCTGCGGACAGGCCGACCAACGGATCGATCGACTAACCGATTCAGACAGACAGACAGACAGACAGACAGACAGAGTCCCTCTCCACTTCTGCCGATGTTACAATAAACTTAAATGAAATGATGACTTCCTGGAGTACAGCCCTCTAGCAACACTCCTTGCAACCGGGGTGCCAGTCACAAGCGGAAGTGACCCACCCTTGACGCTGTCGCCAAGGCAACACACACGCTTGACCATGCTTTCGCTTTATCAGCCTTGACAAACGTCACAGAGGGAAAGGCAAACACGGGTAGAAACACGGGTAGAGGGTGTGTGGGTGGGAGAAGGCCGGTGACTGTACTCTGCCTGGTGCAAATGTCAGCAAGGATTCTTACATCTCCACGTCCACCCTGGCTTCTCACCACTGTCTCGTTAAAGAACTCAAGAATTCCGAAAGCTTTGGTGTTCTTTCCATTTCCCCACTTTTCCACTTTTCTTAAAAAAAGCTGGTCTTCATTTTTGATTGAGCTTTGTACACCTTGCAGAATGACTCAGGTGAGCAAGGAGCATCCAGGAAGTACAACGATGACGTGCAACTTCAGAGCAAAAGTGGTCTGAGAGTTTTGATGGCTGACAGAGGACTCATGCTGAGCAAACTGAAGAACAGAGAGGACAGCTACAAATATAAACTTAGAGGATATGATCATCCTAAAATGACAATTTTCCACATTAGCGGGTGCTTAAATAACAAATACATAAGTTGAATAATAAGGAACAAATAACAGCGTTAAATCAAGAGTTCAAACTCATGAAAGATAAATGGGGAAGCGTTACAGCTTATCAACATCCCGAAATGACAGTTTAAATGAACTGAAAGTTGATGAATCCTAAACATCAAAGACTAACCACAGATATGATCACTTAAAGCATTTAGTCTGTCTAATGAACTTATGAACTAATAGGAAACTATTAGTTCTGACTAATCCTCAGGCCAGGATTAGCAATGGATTTGAGAAGGAAGTTTAATTTTATGAACAGCAGCTTAATGGATATTGTTACAGAGTGGGTGTCTTGATAAAGAGTATTCAACTGACTTAAATGTTGAATTTGGATTTATTTAATAGATATTTAACATTTAAGTGAGTCGAACACTTTTCAATCAGATGTCCAGTCTATAACAATATCCATGAACTGCTGACCAAAGTTTGACATTCTCTATGATTTACTGGAACAAATAAATTAAGATTTATTGACTAGATATTTAAGATACTCATGCAATAACAACCAAAACCAAAACCATACGCTTTGCCTCAGAATGATAATAAGACTGCTAACCTAGGATAATCATATAGTAAATTTAAAATATATGGAAATAAATTAATTATTTAAAGCAAAATATAAGGTTCCCTCTCTCATCATAGCCAGAACTATAACCAAACATACGGTGGGTTTACTTAATAAATAAAGTGAAAAATCTAAAAGCCTTAAAAAAAAACTATACAAAAATTCTTTTAAGACAATTTCAGTAAGTTTTACCATCGCGTACTTTCTTTCTTTATTTGTTTGCTTTTAGGAAACCGCTCGTTGTCACCATTCCTTGTTTCCAAAGTTGTGGGTGAGGGACGCTGATGTTAACTTTGCTTAACTACTTCTGTTTCCTCGTCATTTGTTTACAACTAAAAGTACTTCAAAAGTTCCAAATGTTTCCCAATCTTTTGTCCTCAAATTTTACATAGTTTTTATATAATCCCTTTCTTTCTAAGACACATCCAGTTCCATCCGTCATTCATGGAGCATCTTTTGATATCATTTATACTTATAGTTGGAAAGAGGAGAGAAGACACTGATTCGTTAGAGGCAAACATTTTTCAGCAAAATAACCGATATATATAGTTTCTTTCTTGAAAAACTCGCTCAACAACATTCAGCAACCAACAAAGCCCTGCCGAGGCATGTTTACTGTACTTGAGAATGTTTTTAACTCAAATGTTGTGTCTGGCACTCGACTAGAAGCTACAGACAGGCGGCCTTGGTGAGATTAGGGGGTAGACATGTTTAACGAGTGGTCTGAGTGCCAGCGGGTACATTAACAGGCTGACACGGGTATCAGTTACAGATCTTTGTCATGTTTAGAAAGAGTGGCCAAACAATCAGTATTACAATGACTCAACTGACATATTGTAACAGTTTATTAACTTTACCAAAACTCTCTTCCTCTTGTCACAGCAGCGACAGTTTGAGGATGAGTGGAGCATGAGCTGACTGTCTGACAGACCATCAACCCACAGGGACTGTGAGACAGGAAGACCTGATGTTACAGGACACAGAAGGTTGTATCACACACACACACCCACGTTTTAAAAACCTCTTTTTTTTTCTTCTTTTTTTTTTTTTTTTTTTTTTTTTAACACCGAACCAGTGTGTGTGCACCAAGAACGAGTTTTCTTCATGTGTCATTGCCGAAACACGAAACACTGTTATCAGCTGTTAATTGCGACATTTCTCCACATGCTGTAAAGGAAAGATTTGTTTATCAGTTATTGATGGCGAAAGGTCAGGAGAGGTCGTAAGTGTGCATTGCACAGTGGAAAGCGTGGGGCTGAGTCTAAACACGAACCTGACTGGTTTGAGTTGTTTGTAGATATCGGTACATACAGGCGATGTGAACCTGAGACGTATAGTTCCTCTTCGAAAAACACATCCATTAATTTATTATCTACTAGCAAAGTATGCGATTCGTACCTGTCATGCTAACAGTGTACTACGTCACGCTAACAGTGTACTACGTCACGTTGGTACACAACTCACAACATTGCCAGCCGTCAACACCAATCACAGTGACAGTTCAGGTTATTCAGACGATGAAAGTCTGCATTTCTTGTGCTAAAGTAGCAGTTTTTTTCAGAACCTGGAGAAATGAAAGGCTATCATTGTCCAAATAATCCTGTCTCTCTCTCTCTCTCTGTGATTGGTGTTGACTGCTGGTAGCCTTGTGAATGGTGCACCAACGTGACGTAGTACACTGTTACCGTGACGTAGTACACTGTTATCAGAGCTCGTTGATAGCAAATGTGAATCATAATTAATTAACGGATGGATTTTGGAGGCTGAAATTTACAGATTATGTTTATATCGCCGATATCTACTGATATGTGAGACAAACGCAAACCATTGAAGTCGGTCTTTCACAGTTTGCTGCTTTACCTTCAGACCAGCGCCAGTCAACCACTCAACATTCCTTTCCCTACCTCAACCAGGAACCCTAACCCACTTTAACATCTCAGCACTCGGCCTGCCGTAGTTGGTGAATGTTCAAGAAATTTCGATTGGAGGACATCCTACAGAGCAGTGTTCTCAAACACCTAGAGCCAAAAGAATTTTGGAGCCTCATTTTTCTGGAATTTAAATAATAAGTTCAAGTTGTAGAAACACTCGGCTCTCACGACCTCTTTACATATCTTTTGTCCTCGTCAGTCACAGATGAAATCAATGATTCGATTTGTCAGGGACAGAAGTTGACAGTGTCGACTGTTTGCCGTGGGACTATACTCGCATCACACGTGCCCTTTACTCAGACACGAGCCGACCCCACGTGACCCGCAGATGCGATAGCCACCCGGCTACTGAGTGGGTAGACGACGTTGCGCCCTCGGTCTTGCTGGGTGGCTCGATACCTGACGACGTGAACGTCGAAGACTACGCCGAGCAAACATTGATAAGCCCGGGGCCCGTTATCTCGCGGCTGTCGTACTTATTGCACAATGTCACACCACCATATTGCACCATACCTCCTCGCCACCCGGTAGAGCAGGATTGGGTGGAGCCGCAAAATGGACACCCGGGCTGAATGAATAGTCCAGCCGATTGTGGTTAGGTGTGTCAAGCACCCTGGCCACTCGACACAAGGCTTTGAGTGAGTGGATTGTCTTATGACACAATGATGACACTCGGTTCATGACACTCAGTCGTCGAAGGTCGAGTAGATGAGTCAGCGACAGGTGTCGCCTACATAAAGTCCCTGCTCCACCCGTTTGATGTTTTACACATCTGCTGGGCTGAAGGTTTCAATCCCACCTCGCCAGTCAGTTCCCTCAAGAGACAAAAATTTACTTATGTTCACCTGGGCTGGGTTCTGTCTTGAACTGAGTCTCAGATGAGGTTCGAATCTGCGGTTTGGGGGAAATAGTGGAGTTGAGAGTCGCTTGCACACCTGTCAAAGGTGAATGTAGGAGTTGAGTGGAAAAAAGTTTAAAGTCGTGACACAGTCTGCTGCTTCCTCCGAGATTTCAACGATAGCAATGAAACTTTATTTTACTTTTGCTCAGCTTAAGTGTCCTTCATTGTGCTTTCCACTTTCATGTTTATGTTCTTCGGTCTTCCGACGGCTGGCAGACATTGAAAGTTCTTACTTCTTTATGTGTGTGCGTGTGCGTGCGTGCGTGCGTGTGTGCGTGTGTGTGCGTGTGTATGGTGCGTGTGTGAGTCCCTGTTTTGCCTCAGCATTGAGTGTCCTTCATTGTGCTTTCCACTTTCGTGTTTATGTTCTTCGGTCTTCCGACGACTGGCAGACATTGAAAGTTCTTTCTTTTTTATGTGTGTGTGTGTGTGAGTCCCTGAAACACCTGGGCTCACTGCAATCAATACAAGTAAACTTTTAGCTTGCATACCTGACGTGCCGTGCGTGGGTGCGCTAGCTTTTGTGTTTGTAAATTAACGGGAGGTAGCGGGTGTTGTCGCTACCCGACTGAACTAAACATTTAATGGCACTGAACGTGTTTGACCCCGTCAGTCGTGAAGACAGTCCCCAGTGTGAAGACAGTTTATGTGTTGGGAGTTTAGTTAGAAAACACTTTCACAAAATCCAAAAGGGAGGAGACTTTATGTTGGAGACCATCGTCACGTGACACAGGTATTGCAAGAGTTCATTGTCAGGCAGGAGTGTCCCCAAGTTCTCTGGTCTGACCACACCCGCTTTACCTGTCCAGTTCTTTGACCTCGTGCCACATCCTGGAGGCAAGCGCCAGAAACGACTTCATGACATCTGCACGTGACACGGTGGTCATGTCACGTGGTGCATCTCACACTGCTAGCTCCAGTTTACCACTTGCAATCAGTCCATTCACTTTTAATATCAGCGACTTAAGTTGGGTGCCAGATGATTTATCCACAGCGGGTGTGACAGGTGACGATGGTTGTGATAATGAGAGCGATGCACAGGTGAGTGGTGCGTCAGTCAAACATATCAAGCACTCCTACGGCCATCCAACCCCGCGGCTGATTATCTTTGACTCAGAAGTCTCAGTGACAGAAGCAGCTTTGGAGACATACAGACCTTGCCACTCCGCGCTGAGCAAACCAGTGTTTTCAGTCAGTCCTCTGAAACACTACAATAATGAGACCTCAGTATGGCGCATCACCGAGCAACACTACTGCTACAGAGTGCAAACAGTTGATGATGGCAGGCAAAGCTACCTCAGGCCCCAGACAACTAGAATAACGCTCGAGACCACCCGTAAAATATGTTGAGTAGGTTACCTTCGAGCGTCCTTAAAGTGCACGAGCTATCTGTGTAGCACTCATACGGCCATCCGTCGCTGGACTGACAGACATAAACACAACAGCTGGTGGAGTAGAATCCCAGAACCCTTCCCCCACACACACATACACACCCACCCCACCCTACACACACCCCGCCCTACATACACACATACTCACCCACCCCACACACATGTACACATACACATACACACCCACCCCACCGTACACACACATGCACACACACACATTCATTCATGTACCCACCCGGAGGTGATACACTGAGCTTCCCCATACCGTCTCTTCTATTCACATCGTCACGGGTAGGTAGTCACTGACGCATGCGCTGTGTGGTGATCTTTACCTGTACACACACACATACACAACCTACACAATGCAACATGCACACCTTTACTTGCAGGTGGGTAGGTGCGACTCTTTACATTGCACAGCTGACTTTCACACTGTTGTGGTTATCCCCGTGATGAGTCGACTTCCCTTTTCCTTTGAATGATTTTCTGGAGAGCACATCACAGTGAGGTCGGGGAGGTCGGTGAGGTCAGTGAGGTCAGCCACATTAAGGTTCGGTTTAAAATTCGCATTTCTTGTTCGTGTGAAGCATACGAGGTATCAACAGATAACAGTTAATTAGACTGCGGGTAGAAAGTGGGTCAGAATCACCTGCTGTGTCGAAGGTCTTTGACACCAGGCCACAGTTGAAAGGTCAGGTGTCATGTGACCGACTCATTGACAGCACTTTACCAACAAAGACACGGGGAAGGCACAGTGAGTCAGAAATGGTGTGTGACTTTCATTATTCATCATCTGTTTTATATTTAACTGGTGTCGAACCTTCAGTTCATCACCGAGTCTGTAACTATCATCCACTCGCTGGAAAACTATCATCAACAGCATCCTGAGTATAAACCGACTACATCAGCAATTAACCATGAAAGATTAGCTGATATACTTACTTGCTGGATATCTATCATATATATTATAAGCTTGCAAACCAGAGGGGAGTGTGGACAGAAGGTGAGGGTAGGGAGCGACGGGTAGACGAGGTGAGAGGGTGAGAGACAACAATTAGAGATGTTGACGGGGTGGACGGCGATGTTTATAAACACAAGAGTTGAAGGAAGGACATGCGCAGTGAGTTGACGGGTGGAGTGTACAGACACCAGACAATGCACTGAATAATACACACACCAATACAACAACATGGCAACAAGGAAATCTCTCTCTAGACTCTAGGTGTGATGTCAGCCGACGAGGCAATGGCGGGTTAGCGGCTCTGCACGCTTCGCTGCTTCCACCGAGCTCGGCGCTGACCTGCCCCGCCATTGCGGAAGCTGTGCACACACAGGACACACAGGGCACACAGGGTCACACAGGGCACACAGGGTCATACAGGGCACACAGGGTCATAGTTTCAGGACATCTGTGTTGTCTCCGTCAGATCGACTTTCTTACTATTATTACTGAATTATGTCACAGCACGCCAGCTGTCCCTGAGTTGATGTCACCCACCTGCCTCTTACACATCGGTAGCACAGTCTGGCGCCACCTTCTGGACGTTCACACACAACTGTTGGTGAGTCTGTAGGCTGTTGGTGAGTCTGTAGGTCAGTCTGTAGGCTGTTGGCCAGTCTGTAGGCTGTTGGTGAGTCTGTAGGCTGTTGGTCAGTCTGTAGGCTGTTGGTCAGTGTGTAGGCTGTTGGTCAGTGTGTAAACTGTCGGTCAGTCTGTAAACTGTTGGTGAGTCTGTAGGCTGTACTGTCTGTCTATAGGTTGAAGTCCTTATACAGTTAGGATGTAACACTGTGCTGTACAGATTATACACGACACCTTATTACACAATCAGAACTGTAAATTCTTACAGCTACAGAACCGTGTAAGCCTTTGGCAAGTCATTAGGTAACATTCAGTGTCTGGTTGATATATGTTCGTATTCTCTTGTTGTCTCTTGGTGGGGTCCTGACTTCCGCCACTTCAACCTTTGATTTACTGAGGCTTTAGAAGTTTATTGTGATAAACTGTTACTCCGCACCAACTCGCTATCTGTCCTCTGTAGCAAGTCCTGTGTGTGTGTGTGTGTCTCACACGTATGCATGCAATTATGTTTGGTATTCGTTTTCACAAGAAGGTGAGGTCAGGCCTGCTATGACTAGACCATGTGTACATGAGTTAAACACCTTCCTGATGGCAGGAAAGGTCTCACATGTCCCACTGAACGCTCACCGCAACTACACAACGGGTAGGTCTTCACTGGCGACACCCACCCGTGCCAGAGACCATAAACCTGCTTTGAATGTCCTCAGTGAAGATGCACAAAGTTCTCAATAAGCAACTTCATCAGGATTTCAAGGCTCGCATACCTGACAAAGAGTGTCACCAGGGCCGCGACAGCCAGCACAGGCCCCGGGGCAGAGGACCTCTCCGGGCCCCTTGTACTTGTAATAGTAAATTATTTCCCCAGTACAATGTATAACAATAGGCTTACATAAAACTCGATCCCCTATATCTACATTACACTCAGTAAGGTAATGTAGACTGCAGACATTAGGACAGGGGCACTAGGATCTACATCACCACTTGAACACTTGTAGTTTACCTGTTGAATGAAAATATACCATCTTTCAATGTGTTGCTACATATATAATTTTAACATAACTAATACAAATTAATTATTGTGTTCACTTTGAGAAAAGTCAACATGGTTGTGTTGTGTAGCCAAATGTTGACTGGGTTTAGAGAAGTACACAGTAATAAAAACAATGTGTTTGCAAACATTGAGCAACACAGTTATAGGTTTAGTTAGTTATATACAAGTTCAGTGTCCACTAGCTTCATGGCTTTTGCCATCTCTTGACTGTTTAAGGGAAGGAACAGAACAATGGAGGTCTTGGCTGCCAAAGTGTTAAAGAGACCAAGAATGGAATCAGAAGTTTGAGGAGGCTTTATGGAGACAAAACGAGGGATCAGGTACATCATGCAATGATACTCTCGGAATGGTTATCTCAGAAATAAGTTTTATGCCACTCAGTGATATTTTAAAGGAAGAAACTACACGTGGAGATAACGCGAAGAAACAGCATTTCCCAACATGGCGCCTGCAAATAAATGTTTTGCTTGGAACATTTCTTGTAAACCCCATTGCATACACGTGGCACTAACACACTAAAGCTGACACTAACACTAAAGTTGATACTAACACACTAAAGTTGACACTAACACACTGGTGATAACAACACACACACAGAGGAGTTTCTTGTGCATGTCCTTCTCACCACCAGTGTGTCAGTATGTGTGTTTGCACACCTGTATGCTACTGTCGTACACTCAAGGAACACAGGTGCAACACGAAATCTCTATCATCTATCATACTCTCACACAATCTCAGAAGCCTTTGTGTGTTAGTGGAGTCCACTGCACACCGACTGGAACATTAACACTGCACTGATGATAGGGACTCAGACTCTTATCAGCCTTGTTGCCATGGCAATGAAAAATATTGAGCCTCACCAACTATAAACACGCCGAGAACAAGCGACTAATGGAGAATTTATACAGGGCGCTCTAAATGCTCACCGGTCTTCCCCACCCCAACCCCTACCTCACCTGCCAGTGCCGGCCGTCTATCAATAGGTCACACACACACACACACGCATATAATAATCATCATCAGTCCCACCTCCCTCCTATTGACCCCCACCCCTCACAAACACAAGGAGATGGGGGGAGATGAATTGTCAGCACTGCTATGGTGCACTAGGAGGCTAGGAGCAGTCAGTGAGTGGTTCACATCCTCATGTGACTTTTAAACACACGATTAGGCACTTTATTGGCGACTGAAGACGATTTACTGCTGCAGCTGTCCATTGACGACCACAGTCTGACATGTAGTCCACACAGCTGCAGCTGGCTCTAACCCAAGATGATTTTAAACTGCAGTGTTGTGACAACAAGACTGTTGACAGCTACAGTAGGCCAATGCGACACCATAACAGAGAAATGCACTGCATACACCTGAGTACACCTTCATACACCTGCATACACCCGCATACACCTACATACACCTACATACACCTGCATACACCTACATACACCTGCATACACCTGCATACACCTGCGGCAAATGCCAGGTCTTGGCTGACGACCAACAAACAATGGCGCCCTAGCATCGATCAGTTTCTACCCGTGCATGAGCCAGGGTCTGTGAGCACCGGGGTGGGGACGTGCAGGCCACTTCCGTAATTGAAGAAGGTCCGTAATCCGGCCGTTACAATGTTCAGTTACTGACATCATAACATCATACAAGTCAACACAGCTTGTCATTCTAGTCACCGACATGTACACCATGGTGCAGCTCGACACAACTCTCTTCCTTCCAGGAATCGAACCACAGTTCCTGGAATCTCTGGATGACTTTTGAAGCTGAAGCTTTGTGGGTTTTACTTGTTTATGTTGACTGTTATGGGTGCATTACCTGTCAGTGTCGACGTCCCTAACCCTCCATCCACCCAACCTATTGGCATGGAGAGTGATTGATGAGCCAGCAGTTACTTGACCTGGAGACCGACGCCTTCTGGGGCCGGGGACGTTGTGCACAGGTGAGATATGGTGGACAGGAAGGGCAAAGGTGTGGTTGCTACGACAACCAACTAAATCTACTCATAATTTTTTTTTTTCAAATAAAAACAGACCCCGGGTTTTAACTCCAGAAGGTTCGAGTAGCGTCAAGCTCTCTCCACCCGACAGGTGTGAAACATCGCCAGTCACGTGACTTGACGACACAAGCACGACGTGCGGGTAAAACCCAGAGAGAGTTGACAACAGACGTTATCAGCCTTTAATGCGTTTCAGAGGGTAGATAAGATCTTCCGGGTGGATATGTGAGCAGAAACATCACTGGACAGGCAGGTCAACACCGACTCACTGACCACGTGACCACTCGAGGCTCTGACATCCTTTGTCTTTATTGACACCAGAAGGTCTTTCACAGAGATTTTCATCTGCATTTTGATAATCACCGGTGGGCGAGCGCTGACACTAATGTGGAACTCAGACTGATACCCGTAGTGACTACTGTCCGGTCTGTTGTCTACTACACACCCTGAAGCCAAGCCTCCCTCCCTACCGTGGGACACGTGACCGTGTCTACTGTTTGTTGTGTCAGTCTCGAGATAATTTGTCATGACAAGGTAAATAAAGTTATGACAATGGCGTGCCCAGAGGACAGCACCCGTACATCATTGTCAGACATCCTGTCTCAGGTCAGGAGGTGTTGTATGCAAATCACGCAGTGCACGCTGTCACACGCGAGGTCAAAGTGCACGACAATGAAGTACGTGCAGGTGAATAAATCCTCCTCTTATCAAGCTGTGGTCTGTGTTGTTGTTGGGAGCAGGTGACCAGGGGGTAGGGAGCTACCTGTAGTACTCCCTCACTAGACCTCATTAAAGGGGAGTAGGAGTCGGGGAAAAGAAAATACTTTGGGCGACAGGAATGTCAGACCAATGTTTAGGATGCGATTCTTCACAAAGCTGGTGTGTACATGAAGACTGAAATGCGTTCCGAAGAATATTTTGTATATTTCTTTCATGGTGTGAAAGCCAAAGCAGACAGACAAGACCTGGAGACAAGTTCCACGGATTGTCGATGGTTGACGAAGGACATTGGTACAGATATTTGTCGTTGGTACAGATATTTCAGTCTGTTACAGACAGAACTTGAATCTCTTGATCGCAGAATAAAAAAATACATGTATCTCAAAGTTTCATGAAGACAGTTATAAAGTGCAAAGACAGAGAGAAAAGCTATTTTTTGAGGCAGCACCAGGCAAGAGCTAGGAAAGTTCTACAAAAATATCGCCAGTGCTTACATCTTTGACCTTTGACATTTGACTTTACCACACTGACGACAGTACTCATTGCTGCCACGTGGCATTGTTCTGAGCGCAGACAATCGTCAGAACTACTTTTACCGGAATTGAGTGAGTTAGGGACTGAGAAGAAAATGCTAAGTGAAGTCAATAAGCTTTAAAACCTTATCTCACCATCCCAGCTACCACTGCAACTGTACAGCGCAGTTTTTCTGCTTACAACGAATACACATGTGTTTGTGTGTGTGATTTTTTTCCAGTTAACTGCTAAAAAGAGGCACTAGACGACATAGCTTCCGGTTTATTCACATTCTTTGTTACGGCTCGCCGAGACTAACAGCGGAGAACTTCACAAGAGGCTAAGTGTTGGTTTTGCAGACAGCAAGTCCACCCAGACACGTCCTTGGTTTTACAGAGAGCTTTACAGAAAGAGTTTACAGAGAGGTTTACAGAGAGCATTACAGAGAGCTTTACAGAGAGCTTTACAGAGAGATTTACAGAGAGATTTACAGAGAGATTTACAGAGAGATTTACAGAAAGGTTTTCGGTGAGAGATGTTGACAGGTCTGACAGGCAGCTGTTGGTCATTTATTTCACAGATATTTATTAGCAAAAAAATGTTTGCAGATGTTGTGAAAGATACCTATTTATAGATGTGGTAAAGAAAACTTATTATTGTCAAACAAGATGATGACGATGTATATACACTATCTCCTCGCCCTCTACAATCCGTGACAGCCCCTTGCTCACCATTCTATCCTGGCTTAGGGACTGATCCGCTGAGGACGGTCACGCTTGACATCCCTTGTACTTTTATAAACTAGTCTCACAGCCTGTACTTTTACAACACTGAGTGTGTTTAGTGTTATTGTAAGCATACACTCATACACGCACCGACCTCCATCTTGTTGTGAGACTTTCATCTGGGTGAGACTGCGCATCACGTGATGCCATTGATGTCACCAGTACAGCACGTGGTCAGCCAAACGAGTCAAACAACCTCCCCTCCCCCTGTTTTTTCCTCTTGACTGAGGAGAATTATCGATAACAAACAATGACAAAAGCAATCAAGCTTTATGAGGACCAACGGATTTGCTCCAACGACGGCGACACATGCTGATAAGACAGAGCAGCTGCTTCATCATGCACCACACTGTCTGTCACCTGATATTTTACCTGACGGTGCAAAAGAACAAAAAAAAAAAAAAAATAAATAAATAAATAAAACAGAGGTAAGCATCTCTCAGCTTGTACACAGGGACTACTTCATGTGGGGGAGGGCGAGGGGAGAGGTACACGAGGAGTGGGGAGGGCGCTAGAGAAGTGTTTTACCACTAGACAACACCGGGATTATTTATTTATTTTCCTTTTTTAAAGACAATTCTTTGCTTACCACACATATATCTTGGAGAAGACACATGTTGCTTCTGATGTTTGTATGAAATTATTGCGCGCTGTAAGTGACTTGACACAGACCCTGTGAAGGCCTCAGGAGTTTATTTATTTATGTAACAAAGCCGTTGGGGGCTGCGAATGTTGTTGCTGTCACTTCACTCGCATTATTCACTGTGTGGTCGCCGGGTGCAGACGATGACTGGACGTTACCTCAGGCCACCAACGACAGCGACGAGCAACTTCCGCAGGTTGAGTGACGTCACACGAGTCCTTGGGAGCCTGACAACCACACCAACGGTTGGCGCTACCACAATGGCGGTCTGTGTGTGGGGAGGGTAAGCAAGTCGCCTTCTTCCTGACTCGATCAGGAACTGAATGGCGAGCATTTCAGAACCTCGGCTTGAAAGGCAAGCATCGTGCCAGGAATGCAATCAAAAGACTTCGTAATCCTGATGGCTTTGACTGTCGTTGTGACAGTCTTTGAGTTTGAATATTAATTAACATTAGTTTTTGTCTTTTGTTTGTTGGCTGGCGATAGACGAGCTGCTTAAACCTCTATCACAGTGGGCTGGGAACCTTTTTTTTCCTCCAAGGGACCATTTTGAGATTTATAACATCCTTCGCCGGCCATATATTAGCAATGCTTTCAAAGGCGGCTCTGGGGTGGCAGCTGCCCCTGACCCCACACCTGAGGGTGGTGTACCCTCTACATGAATTCTTGTAGTGAGGACCTCACAGAATGTAGCACGGTTGGGTTTTGTGGATGTAAACATTTAAAACTAAAGAACTGTTCAGGGTCCCTGTACTTCGAACTGTAGCTGAACGATGTCCCGTTGAAGGTTTCACTCAGGTGTGATTTATTGACAGGTGAACACCAGGAAGCTGAACATAGATAACATAGATATGTCTTGTTGTTTCCTGATCTCTAGACACCGATACATGATACAGACACTTGATACACATAGTGACTTCTGACATGTCTCTACATGTGACATCCAGTAACCAACTGTCATTCAAATCGACTGCTCGCTCTGCCTATTCGCCGACATAATTTTCTCTCTCTCACACACACTTTTTTCTCTCTGGTATATTATTGTCTTGTGGAAACAGCCCTCAAATGCTCAAAATACATGGGGTTCGTAGGGGCCAGTCACTATCTAACAGCCTCCTGGCACTAGACGGTCCTGAAGGACGACTAGAGTGGCTCACAGTCTCTAGAGACGCTTTCACGTTCTCAGAACTACTCGCACAACGCTCCTATGACTAAACTGTTCTAAAGAAGCAAATTTTAGAAAAATTTTTTAAAAATGTCTTGTATGCCATGGAGATATGTTGCACAAGTGTGAAGAAAAATTGTGTTGGCGGAAACAAAAGTCTGGCTGAAATTGTTTTATCTTATTTACACCAATATTTTAAGTCCTCAAATTGTGTTATGTTTTTGTGTTTCTCTAAAATTGACAATCTTTAATCAATTGATGGGCTAAATTGTTAAAAATTAGAAACGTATTTGCAACTGGTTGCTAAAATAAGAAGGTAGAATAATAACCATTTCTGTCGTTAGTTCGCTGACCTTTGACTTGCGGATCTGACAGGTGTGTGAAGACAAAGAAACAAACCCTCTTGGCTTGAAGGTAAACGATCTGTTTTGTCTCGAGCTGGTATCGAGTTCACTGCACCACCCTTCACCACACACACACACAAACACACACACACACACAGAACAAAGGATGACAGGAGGTATGAATGACATCAACAGCACGTGACAAGGATCATGTTTCTCTGTCATGAAGTCTATAGGTATTCTATTCTTAGCTTCCACGCACTTGCAGGACGGTGCTCACCCAAGTGGGACACAGATAAAGCTCAGGTTGAGATGTTGTGACCACTACAGTAGGTAAACACTTACTCACGGCTCCTAGAATAGTCTGATCATGACGTCACTACACTCAGTCGGGTGTTGGTGTCTGTGTGGCCGGCTGCTTATCTACAGGCGGATTTCAAAACAGTTTGTTTATTTTATATTTATAAAGGGTGGTCGTGATAAATTTACAAAGACTGAAAGAAGTGGTGAATGTGAGTGGGTGCAGTTATATTTCAACATGAGACTTCTGCTGAATCAAGCGTTTGTATGTGTGTCAAGTGAGATGGCAGACAGAAATGGGGACGAAAGGAGAAACAAATATTTAGACAGGTATGCCCCATGTACATCTTCAGTCACAGGTATTTTACAGACTTAGCTTCTGTTAACTTTCATAAGATTACTAGTTATAACAGGAGTGAACATCTCACACCCAGGAGAGGTGCCAGACACGATAAACCGGGTGGAGAGAGGGGGTTTGTGTGTGGGGGCGGGTCGAGGGAGGGTTGTGGAGGACTGTGGGATTGCTATAATGTTGCACGTCACAAGGTGAGGGTGTGGTGTATACCCGGCTCAGTATATCAGTGTGTACAATGGGTTTTATCAGGCAGGGTTCGTGCAGGCAATAAAATAAAATTAAATGTACTTTAAATAAGACCACCGGCATAATGAACCTTCCCTTCACATTGTCAGACAGCAAGAGAAGGTTGAAATCTCCCCTCAGTAACAAAAATATTTAACAGAGCGCACTGCGACACACAGAAAACATTACTCACTACAAAAGCTAGTTTCCACGATGATTTTTTTTTCAATTTCCATAAATATCTTGTACACAAGTACGCTTGTTTTTATGTGTGCGAGCGCGCCTTGTTTCTTGATTATCACTGTATGTGTTTCTGTTCGCGTGAATTGTTTTTTTGAAAAATGTAAAGGAAGTCACGTGACCCTTTGACTGTAGAGAGAGATGATCAAACCTTGCTCTACCTGCCCCACCCGTCTACCAATTCAGGTCTCCACCCCACAGCTGGGACAAGCGGGGGATTAATCAGACTATCCCCCTGCCGATAAGCATTTTACATTTTTCAATCTGATATCCACCCACACAAGTATGATGACGACCACCGACAGTAAATAGAAAGATAAATCTGATGAAGATTTCCGATGCGGAAGCGAGCGCCCCACGTGATGATGGCGTCCACAAGCAGGAGTAGGGGAGGCATGATAAATGTAAGCAAATTTTCGCTACAAATGTCCATAAAAAAAAATTTTCCCCCTTGTTCAGCAAGACAAGATGAAGACCAGGATGTATGTTTTATACTTTACTGGAACTGTAGTTGGTGTTTCTAAGAAGATGCCAGCGACAATTTATCTGTTGCACTCAGGGTCATGGCGAACGTTTGCCTTTCATCGTAAAGAACTGCACAGCTGTGATCGCTTCCCAGTGTAGTTGTATTGTGGATAGTCTTTTGTCCTTGGTTCAAGACTCAAACACTCGCGTGTACAACTTAAAATTGTTATTTTTGTGTCAGTTATGTTTGTGTAAATGTTAATTTTTAAGTTTTTTTTTTCTGTAAGGTGTCTGCACAACAGTGAGAGTGCTGTAGTAATGCTTCATTCCGCGCGCACACAAACGCATATGAATGGAAAGATGCATAAAATACATTAACGGTAGAATCGATAAGAAAGGTAAATAAATAAAACAAAACAAGTAACAACAGTTGGAGCAGCTTTTGTTATTGGATTCACGGACCTGTGCAGGTGCGTGGTAGGATGCAAGTTGTTTTGTGTCGATACCTGGATAAACGAGATGTTTGAATGGATGATGAAACTTGTTGTGAGATGAGACACAGTAGAGCAGACAAATATTATCTTTCAGTTGATACATTCCAGTTTATTCTGAAAAACCCCAACAAGCAATATCATACACCTCCTTCTGTCGGTTAAAATAGTCTCTCTTGAAAGAGCGCATCCTCCTCCTCCTCCTCCTCCTCCTCCTCATCATCATCATCATCATCATCATCATCATCATCATCATCGTCTATAGTGTCGCTCGCTGTCATCACTATACAGGGGAAGGCATCTGTCTAATCTTGAGGTCTTTGACGATGATGTTGGGCGGTAATCGCCTGTCACCAATACAATGAAGGTTGGATGTCCTGGGTTCAGATCTCGTCTCGGGCACTCTATTCTTTCTCTGTGTGTGACATCTGTTTACAGGGCTGGTGCCTTGCCATGTATCATTAGTTGCTGGCTCGGTGTAAAACACCAGTCTCCCCACCCCCACAATCCTGACGATGATGTGTTTGCCCATTACCCTCCAGTTGACATCCTCAGTTTGCCCAACATTCGATATCGACTTCAACAATTTAACAATATAAACAAGACAATAAAAGTTGGCGAATCAACTGTCAGCCTCCCTCCCACATACTGCACGACACTCTGCCTCACATGATCAGTCCGATAAGAAACAGCACACCTGCCTTCACATGCTGCTGTCAACCGTCGTCACAGCCGCCATCAATTCCATGTTATCTGCGAATCTCTCAACACCACCCGACCGCTAGCTACCCCAGCCTCCAGACCCCTCCCCTCTGTGAAAGCTGTGACACTGGCTGGGGTCGTGTGTCCCCACAGGATCTTGCGCAAGCAGGAGGATTCCCCTGTCGTCAACCTCCGAGCTTACAGTCCCGATGTGAGGGGAAGGGGACCCTCAGTCACGTGATCCTGTGACTCATAACCTCGGATACCTCATCTCCGGTGTACCTATACACACGATCTGGGTGGGGTCAGACTAAATTTAGACACACGTTGTGTATAGTCAGGATTGTTTCTAAACTTATTGACTAAATTTATTGTCGACAGTAAATCAACTCATTGTTGCCATGGATACAGACTCCACCGACCTCACGCTGGTATCACCTGCAAGGTACTGAGCAAATTCTACACAGGATTCGAACTCTAATAAATTTTAGAAATTTTCTGGAAGAAATGTTTTCTGTAAAGTCTTCATAGAAAGGTGTTCGCCGGGTTGTGGTCGCGGTGCCTCGATGGCTGCACACGTCCAGCCAGAACAGCGCGACGAGAGCAGGTAGGAATGTGCGTCAACCGCTCTTCTCACGATGTAGGCCGTCAGACCCACGTGACGTGCAAACGCCACCTATGACGTGAACACACCCACCGCGACCCTGCGCCATTGGCTGAAGCAGATGACTGGGCGTCCCTATAAATTATCGCCGCGCGTCAAGGCTCCGGAGAACGCGTAAACAACTCTGAGCAAGGATTGTACAGTGCCGCCGCCTGGGGACAGCCAGCGCATACAACTTGTGAACTGTGAACACTACACAGGTATCCGGACACCCGACTGCACACTCGTCAACAGGTGTACAAGCTCTCAGACAACTCGACTGTCGTATTTTCTTTGTGGTGAAGCAAGAACAGGTAAGTGTTGTCTTGTTGCGATAGCGTTAGTCGGATCCATACTGTAGCAAACGACGTACCTGTGTACGTGGGGGACACGTTGATTCTAGTTAAATAAAAACTGGAATGACTGGGATACGAATTTGGTTTGTCCAGTCTTTCTTCAGTTGCAATGCCAAACATCCTATTCCTTATAAAGAAATGTTAAAGAAATCTCAACGTCACAGAAACGGATTATTTTTACCTGTCCAGTGTGAGGAGTCAGGTTCTATGTTAGGAATGAGTGAGCGGGGCAGTCAGAATGTCGGCTGTATCAAGGTCGCAATTACTAAGCAACGTGACGTAGGCTTCAGTCTCGGAAATTCGCACCTGACTGCTGACATCCTCACCTGTGGGGGTCCTCCTTGCACAACAGAGGTTAAGGTCGAAGGCAACTGCACAGGATGTAAGGCAGACCCTGCTTCTCATTCTCGCTGTATCGTTATATCCGAGCTTTGGGGTGGTCTTGAGAACCTCTCCCTCCCTACCTCACCTTTCTCAAATTTCTGAGGAAAGAGTCAGGTACCCGGTCACAGATCCTTGGTCGATCTGTACCCGCAAAGACAGTCAGGTAAACAACCAATACTTTTAAAAAAAACTGACACGTGACTCTCCAAGGACTGACAAAACATTTTGCCTACCTGCGCAATTTACCGATTTTCTGTTTGGATAGAAATGTCTGTATACCTTTGTGTTTTTAAAACGAGGCCAAGTAAGTAAAATGTTTATTGCGCAATAGTTTCTCACCTGCCAGTCACCCACCGGAACATTCCTGAAAAAGATTTAGTGTGAGCAGTACCTTGCCTCGCCTTCTTTCTCTCCCGACACGATGTAGTCGCAAACACACTGTACATCTCGACAGGCAGTCGATGTTCATCCAACATGTTTGACCTCTAGGTCAATACATATCCCGCTATCTGCCCTTTGACCCGACGAGAAAATTCGGTTTCATTATCAACCTCTGTCTCAAGGCCTCGACAGCTTTTTGAGCGACGCATTTGAAGACAGCAGGGAAGAGGAGAGTAGGAGTGGTGAAGAGAAAAACAAGCTTATTTTTCATCCTGAGCGCGATAAGCGGCCTTGCACTGTCCGCAATCAGATATGTACATACGTAGATGTGTAGTCAGTGGCTTGGCAGATGAGCCACTCTCCTCTTACTGCCGTGGAAATACGAGATGACAGTCGCGTGACGCATGGCGGGACATGGTGTGACTGTCATCTGTTGGACATAATGACTGACAACATGGGGACGGGGACAGTCTCTCGTGTTCGTCCTGACCAACCAGCCATGCGGCCAGCCAGCTGTCCTACACAGGGATGTCAAACAAAGGCCGCAGCGAAGGTTGACAGGACTGTCTCGTGTGTTTGTTCTGTCGCCATGGCTTCACGTCTGCCATCTGACGACGAAAATCAATTTGTGTTCGCGGGACGCCTGTTGCCCTCTCATCTAAACTCGCATCAAAGCCGTTATTGCTGAAGGGAAATACGTTAAAAGATTTTATGTATCTGAAATAAAGTTAATCGTCGTTATCCTGTTTATAATCCTGCTTAACAGAGTCACCGGAAATGTGATTAGTTCAACGACAGATGAGGTGAGCAGATGAGTGTAGATGAAGGGTGGAGAAATGTAGAGACCGGAAGGTGGCGCCAGAGGGACATCTGGTCATATGACATTATATATATGCATTTAAACATCAGAAAGACATGTGCTTGAAGTTCTGTATTCTTTGTTTTTCAGAAAAAACCGCCAAGATGGTTGCCGGGTGCGGGAATAATTGTATCAAGTACATCCTCTTTTTCGTCAACTTCCTGTTCTTCGTAAGTGAACGATGTACATGTACACTCTGTTTTGAAAGAAATACCTACAGCTGACTCAGTCCTACAGTGAGGACTCAGCTACAGACGTTAGTGTATTGGTGTCACGTGCCACAGTCTCTCTTTGTAGAACAGATGGAGGCAAGCTTGTGCTAGTGAGGGAGAGGATGAGGGTGAGGGTGAGGGGAGAGTGAAAGGAGTGAAGGTTGCAGACAGGTTTTCTAGTTTCACTAGGGTTTGACCACTTGTTGACTTTTATAATTCAATGATTTTATTCAATTAAACAGAGTCTTTAATTGAACTCAACTATATTTTCCTTTCCCCTCAGGTCATGGGCGGCGTGGGTATAGGTCTCGGTATCTACGCCCTCGTGGACAAGAAACAACATGGCCGCCCTGACGAAGATTGACTCCTCGGGCAGGTTCAAAGATTTCAATGGCGTAGGACTTCTGCAAGGAGGTGCCATCGCTCTCATCGTCGGCGGAGCCTTTCTTTTCATCACCGGCTTCGCAGGTTGCTGCGGTGCTGTGAAGGAAATCAAATGTCTCCTGGGCATCGTGAGTTGTGTTCATTGTTTACTATCATACACCTTATAGCTGCTTCTGTGATTGTTGACCATCAGTGTTACGGCGGCCGAAAGTATTAGAAAGCGAGGAAGGGTAGGGAGATTTTTTTTTCACGCCCAACCACCAAGAAGGCTTTATCACAGTCTGTTGCCCGTAAGCCGGTGTTGAGAAAAAAAAAAGCATTCTGGATATAAGATGTGAACTCTTGACACCGGACCATCAGTGTCCTGGTGACATGCGCATTACCGCTGTGGCACCAAACCGGAAGGCTAGGGTACTTCTTCGGGGTGGCTCTTGGCTACAACAATCGGTGTCATGGACAAGATATTTGCTCAGGCGGCTAGTTTCAACTGAGTTGGTTTGTTCGGGAGAGTGTTTCTTGGCTCAGGAGATCATGTCTTGAGAGTACCGTGCCACATCACAGAATAATAAAGATTCAGGTGGTACGGGATGGATTCACTTTATTAGGCTGGCGTAAGACAACTCTTGCCATTATCTGGTCACTTGTTGAATATTAACAGTGACACTACAAACGCCAGAAATGATATCTTTATATATAGATAGATATTCACGCGATATTTGACTTATATTCGTAACATCTGTCGCACATGAGCTGCAGAACTAATCTCAGTTATGAATGTTTCAGTACATCGCCATTGTCCTGCTCATCGTCATCGCTGAAGTTGTTGCTGCAGCCTTGGCCATCGCTTTCAAAGACAGGGTAGGTTGGTGGACTAACATGAAATACAGACATCAGTGCTATTTACACAGTGCATCTTTGCTGAATTTTTTAAATTTTACTATCACAGGGTTACATTACTATTGTTCTGGGAGATATTAGTATGTGCATGTTTACCTATCTGTGACATTCGGAAAAGCAGAAACGTTCATACACATGTGAACACACACACACAGCTGGGGCCACCCACAAATACAATGCACACACATACTTGTGCTCAGTCATGTGCCAACTGCCTTCAGCTCCAACAGACCACCGAGGTTCTTACAGGAAGGTAAATGTCAACAAGAGTCCTTTGACCAGGTCACGCGTAACTGTTTTAAATAGACTCCTTCGAACTTGTTCACTTATGTATTGACATTCCTTCGAATGGGATTCATAAAGTGACAGAAAGTACCTTGTTTCTGTTGTGCAGATAGAACAGAAGTTTAAAGAGGGACTGGTAGAAGCCATCCAAAAGGAATATGATGGTAACTTGACTTCTGGCAACCCCTTTTCACGTGCCTTTGACTACGCACAGGTTGAGGTGAGAATTTTTTTATCTTATAGAACGAGATCATGAGGTCATGCCTGTTACATTTGTTCCTGGCGGTCATAACCCGTTCTTGTTAAGAAGAGAGGCATTGTAATGACGGCTGCAAAAAAGTTTGTCTACAAAAACACATGTTTACATATCTGCCCTCCTGTCACGTGTACAAACACGAAGGTGGCAGAACTGGTTTGTGCAAGTACAGACCTGACCGTTAGAGCATCCTGTACATTCCAGCAATAGTCAGTCAATCTTGTGATATGTACAATCGTCAGTCATGTGATATGTGAGTCGTGAGATCCACAGAAAATATAAAAATTCTGATTCACTGTTTGTTCATCTCTCATTCAGTTTGACTGCTGCGGTGTCGAGAACTACACCGACTTTGTGAATTCAACGTGGGACAAGAACAAAGGCAACGACAAGGTCCCACAGACATGCTGTAAGGTGGCGGATAAGAACCAGTATTTTGACACCAACGTGTTGAATCTGGAAGACAAAAGCTGTCCTACGACAGATCCTAGCCTGAAAAAACTCAACACCAACACGGTGAGACAGTAGTGACAACGAAACAATAAAATATTGCTTAAACATGATTTTATGTCCCTAGGCTGGTGCTGCTCAAAGATAAATTTATTCATAACTTATAAAGACCATGACACCTTAAACGGCAGATTTTTTAGATGTTTGTGTTCAGAGGGAAATTACAATGTAATGGAGGTGCAGGGTAAAGATCATTACAGGTGCACGGGCTATGGGACACGAGTCATATAACAAGGGAAACAATTACACGTGCACTTACTGAGCTCGTACTCATGTACACACACGCGCACTTCCAAACACACAACACATACCAGTTTGCATACAACACACACACACCCAACACACTCACACACACGCGCGTACACACACATTCACATTCACGATTTATTTCAAACACTACCGTCAATCATGATTGTGTCATATCTACCTGAGACAGATTTGTCTAAACTAAATTATTCTAAGGGCAAAATAACATCATTTTTGTAAAGATAAAAAACTAGTTTTATACTTTGTATGTTATGTGTTATACTTGGGACCTGTATGTTCTGGTTGTTGATGTGCAGCCATGCTATGGGGCCATCAGAGACTGGGTGATGAAACACGTCGGCATCATCATCGGCATTGGCTTTGGCATCGTGGCCATCGAGGTGAGTAGTGGTTGTTTAGCTTACCTCTTCTCTCCTTCATTACTAAGGAATGTAGCAGTTAGTGATACCTTGCGAGTTCAATTAGCTTGGACCAGCTTTGTGAGAGACAAGAAATAATTAGACAACTAACATACAGAGCTGTACACATAGGGCTGACGGTGAATAATAATATTATTTTAGAGGGGGGCGGAGTCTTTTCGGTTTGTTTGTTTGTTGTTTAAAATGAAAATCTTTCCGTCGTTGGTCAAACATTCAGTCGCAGGTTTTGGGTGTAATATTTATTTGTCTCTCTTAGGTTTTGGCTGTAGGACTGGCCATATGCCTTTACAAGGCCATCGACGGTGGCACTCACGCGTAAACCGTTTCACGTCCTGGCCACGTGATCAATGGTGACGTAGGCGTGTCCCTGTAAACAGCAGTTTACACAGTCTCCATGTTGTTTTCCTCTTTAATTTGTTTGTTCGGTTTCCGTGTTGCATGACTGTTTACAAGTCTTGCACGCAACTGTGAAGTAAGCAAGTTTGTGTGCAGACAGTCGGCCTCCCACACAGCGGACTTTGTTGTGGGCATGGTGGGAAGGGGCGGAGAGAAGAAAAGATTGATGCTTGATAAACTATTGAGAAAAAAAGATAAATATACAAGTAGATAAGTCTGACACACGATGGACTTTAATCGTCTCGAATGGAGCTACATAAGTATTATCACTATGATTATCTGTAGGGTCACCGTTCAGAAAGTTCACTTTATTGACACACATGTGGATTGTGCTGTGCACTGTGATTGTATGATGTCGGGTAGATTTTCTCTACCTTCACTGACTGTGGTCACCACACTTGTGTGTCGCTTCTGATGTACACGTCAGTGTTAATGGGAGTAGACAGAGTAGACTGGAGAGTAGACAGAGGTTCTACCTGTCCTACCTGCCCACCTACTGTCCACTGTACCTGTGTATCAGCACTTTTCTGTTGCACTGTTCTCACGACTGTTGTTGCTGCTCAGCAAACACCGAAACGAAATGGATTTTGTTTATTGATTTGTTTTTACATATTTTTAACACAGTTTCTACATTTTCTGTACTTGCTTTTCACCTGGCTGTACGTTGTGGTAGTTCTTCCGTTTTTACTGTCACCCTGTCGACCCTTTAGTTAACTATGACCTCTTACAAAAGTCTGTAATTATTGTTTTAAAAATATTTATAAAACTGATAAATAACGAAATGCTATTTTATTGGTTTGAGGAACGTTATATATATATATCTTAATGGTACAAGTAAACATTTTCTGAACGCTTTTTTTTAAAAGTACTTATCAGTATTGTTTATGTAATACATAATATCAAGACTATAACCTGACGAAGTAAGGTGAAGGCTGGGTCTATAAAACTGAAAAAAATTATAAATTATAACAACATAAATGTATTTTTGTGCTATTTATGGAACGTGATATACTTTTGTAATCATTATTTTTTCTCACACGATGTTTCTGGTTTTTTTTACAGATAATTGCTATAGTATTCGCCTGCTGCTTGTACCGCGCCATAGAAGACTAACTTCTCACTAACACCACAAACTTGACAAAGAAGTTAATACCTTGTTGGGAACATGGACACCAAAGAATTTTCAGCCTGCGACGGATAAAACTTTCGTTTTTCATCGTCAACATCTCATTGGTTTTCATACATTCTTCTTTTAATGTACGTCGACATCGTTGTTGCTTTAGTTTTTATTGACAATCCGTGCGGCCAGAGAAAGGAACTCATTATTTTCATTGAGTTTTTGTCAACATTATTTCTTCGAAGTAAAGTAAAGGTATCGGTGTCATTTCTGTTACTGGAAATTATTAAACATTAACTTATCTTTCAACTTTGTACAGCCAAACTATCGTTGTTGAAAAATCGTAGAGATTTTTGCGAACAAATGAACAAAAACTTTGCTTGTCGTCAGCTCACGTGTTGTGTGATATACAACTTTTGTTTTGTATGTTGTTTACTGAAGATTCCACAATTTGTGATTATTTACGTGTACGGATGACTGATTTACCAATAAAGCTACAAAACCACGAAGATTTGGATGTAAAGTGTAGGGGTACCGTCACAGCTCAGGGGGCACCTACCCGTATCTTGTCTACCTGTGGTTGGCTGACATGTTCAAGCGCAGGTACGTCAGGTGGTGTGACGTTCTCAGGTACATCAGGCAGTGTGACGTGCTCAATGGCGCCGGAAGCAATCACCATCAAGTCGCTGGTACAATGTTTGATTAATAACGATAAGGTTTTCGTCTGTGTTGTCTCACCCGCTGCTTAGCTCACCTGGGCTTTCAAGTCGATTTTTATTTCATAAATCTTATTCTGACCTCTAAACTCAAGATATAGTTCGATCTGGAGAGATGTTGATCGTTGATAGAGGCCTACCGACATTTTGCACTGACTGTGGCCGATTCCCTTCCCTGGAACAGCGACACTCAGACGAACTGGCAGCTTAGTCAACACCATCTTCATGTGAAAGTGAGGGTTAGGTGTAAAGACCCTGGAAGAGAGAGAGATGGCTCGAAAAGAACGCCCATTGAATGGAGGAAGACAAACTCTGGAGCTATCTTCCCACTGTCGCCATGTGACCAAAGAAGATAACTAGGATGCGACTACACCAGCTGTCTCCTGACTCCAGTAAAGGGAGACTACTCACTACAGCCATCCCGTGCTTGAGTTACGGGCCGTGCGGATGAGTTTTGTGTGGCATCCAAACGCGACTTGAGAAAACATTTTGGGAATTAGAGTTGAGCTCACGTGACATCGCATCTTTAGACACGTGACAGAGAAGAAATATTTCCCCTTGTGTGACATAATCTGCGTGGAGGCAGTAAACAGGCATAAACTATTGAAGAGTTACAAAATGGAGAGAAATACTGACTGAAGTTATGTTGAAATGTCGATCATAGGGCTAGGTGAACATGACGCTGCCTCAAGCAAGGTGTTCAGGAAAGAGCAGGCCACGAGTCCTCGAAAACTGGAAGCAAAACTAGACTGACAGAAATTTTCCTTTAAAACAAATTTAAATTTCTGTTTTTGTAAATGGAAAGTTCCTTTGAAATAAATGTTTTTACTAAAATATAGTATGTAAATGTTCTCTTTGTATAAATATATACACGTGTGTGTGTGATCATTAATTGTAGCATGTAGACACATGCTTTCAATCAACAACAAAAAAACTGAACAAAAAAACCCCCCAACAAAACATTGAAAAATAACTCTCGTTATTGCGATCACAAGAAATAATGTAATTTTCAGAATAAAATCAACTTTATAATCAGATTAATCACATTCAAGGCTTGCAAGTCAGTGTACAAAAAAAAGGAAAAAAGAAAAACATCGCCGCACACGTACCTCAACAGGCAACTGTTAACAGATCATAAAATAGTCAAGAATGACACTCACCTGTAAGCTTCTATGCATAGGGCATTAAAGATAATCGCTCTCTTTGCAACTTTGAAGGGTGGTTCCATTGCCTAAATAGACAAAGACTGCATCCAATGCAATATTGTCATTAATATATAACACCTGTTCAATTATTATCACTTCTGCCGTGTGTAACATTTGGTAACTATTTAAAAAAATCGCTTTGGTCTGCGAGCAGTGGTGATTCCATCCTAGGAGATGGAAATTAATAATAACAATGCCTCATTAGTGAAAGCAGCCTATCGTCCTTCTATGTAAACTTCAAGTGTGTGGGGGTTTGTTTTTAAGAGTACGATGTACACGCAAAGATATGTGAACTCTTTTATTTGATCATCTAATGAAATATTCAGATATTACTATAAAATTTACTATGAAGTAAAAGTTTATTTTTGATTCATTTCAGCATCTAAGGAAGCACGTTCATTAACTAATCCAACTGATTTATTTAGCCTATTAATAACCCACTTAAATTATTTTACTTTTATACTTATTACACTTTTATAAATAAGAAATGAACAACACTCACAACAGAAAAAGAAACCAGGTGACTATTGCTTTCTATGAACATGACTTCACGCGCAAGGCCTTCAGTGAATGATGGGTGATTTCGAGCTTATAACCCGTGGCTTCCCGAACATTACTTTTAATGGATAATAATAGATAATATAAAATTTTGTAATAAAATTTTAATTTTAAGTGTGGGCCAATTGCTCCTGTCATTTTCCGACCTATTGTTGTAGTGGAAACCCCAATACTTGTGGCCGCGAATAGGTTTTTCGATTCTCTAATAGCTTTTTTTTTTTTTTTTTTTAACCTGATGTCTGTTTACTGCCTCCACACAGTTTAGTCTCACACAAGGTAACATATTTCTTCTCTGTCACGTGTCTAAAGATTTGATGTCACGTGAGCTCAGCTTTAACTCACTAAAGTGTTTTCTCAAGGCGTTTGGATGCCACACGAAACTCTTCAGCACGGCCCGTAACTCAAGCACGGGATGGTTGTAGTGAGTAGTCTCCCTTTACTGGAGTCTGTAGACAGATGATGTGGTCACATCAGTTATTTCTTTGGTCACATGGTGACAGTGGAAAGACAGCAATGAGCGCTCCAGTGTTTCTAATCTTGTCTTCCTCCATTCAACGGGCGTTCTTTTCAATCTCTTTCTTTCTTTCTCGCAGGGTTTCTATTTCTCACTCTTGATGACAGATACCAAAATGCTAATTACATACGCCTTGCTTCTTTTGTTTACAATGCATTGGAAATGAGAAAAGGTTGTGGCGTAGATTAAAGCCTATTACACCTAGGAATGGTCATACAGAAATGTCCTCGTAAGTTGGTTACATGATATACAATGATTGATATCTTGATAAGTATAGTGTTTGTAACTGTGTATTTACATGACTATAAATATATAATGTTGAATGGCAATGCATATGTTTGCTTGTACCTGTCCATGTCTGTGCTTATACATAATTGTATTACTATCGACTTGATACATATCGATGTATAAGTGTATTTGTGCGTGTGCATGATTGTAATGGTTTGATACGTGTTTGTATTTATGCTACTCTGTCAGTTCATCTAAGTGTGGCTGTACCAGGGAAGGTAGGTGCCCCCTGAGCTGTGACGGTACCCTACACTTTACATCCAAATCTTCGTGGTTTTGTAGCTTTATTGGTAAATCAGTCATCCGTACACGTAAATAATCACAAAGTGTGGAATCTTCAGTAAATAACATACAAAACAAAAGTTGTATATCACACAACACGTGAGCTGACGACAAGCAATGTTTTTGTTCATCTGTTCGCAAGAAATGCGGCGACTTATCGATAACAATAGTTTAGCTATACAAAGTTGAAAGATACGTTACTCTCCAACAATATCCAGTAAAAAATGCCACCAGTTCCTCTAATTTGCTTCAAAAAATCGGTATTTGCAAAAAAAAAATTTAGTAAATTATGTTGGTGTTCCTTTCTATGGCCGAACTGATTGTCAGTGAAAATGATGTGGAAGTAAATTAAAAGAAAGAGAGAAAACCAATGAGATGTTGACAAAAGTTCCCTCCATCACAGGCTGGACATTCTGTGGTAGCCATACAGTGCTCTGAGTTCTTTCTCAAGTTTGTGGTGTTAGTGAGTGTAGTCGGCTATATGGCGCGGTACAAGCAGCAGCCGAATACTACAGCAAATATCTGTAACAAAAACAGACACATCGGGTGAGAAAAGAATGGTCACAGAAAGCATCTCACGTGGTGGTGTTCATAACGGTCACTAGGTAAACGTTACAACACTAAAAGGTAAAGGACATGCCAGAGAAAGAAAAATTATTCTTTTTTTTCTGGTCCAAGCTGATTGAACTCGCGAGGTAACCGCCAAGCTGCACAGTCATCAAAGAGAGAAACGATGACACTGAACCGCTACTCACCTCTATGATTAAGATGATAAAACCAGCGCAGATGATGTTGTGTGCGTGTTTGGTCACCCAGTCTCTGATGGCCTGATAGCATGGCTGCACATGAAACAACAGTCACATACAGTATGTGTAACACATAACAACAGAACCTACATTGTATATCACACCTTTCATCGAGACTCGTTACCAACTGCGTCTACGAGTTCAAGAAAAGTTGAACACTTCGCTTTTGCCAAAAATGTTGTCCATTTGCTTTAACATAAAACAATATAGTTCAGACAAACATTCACTTCCGTGGATTTGACATTATTGTTTCAAAAAATCGTGATTTTGCGTGTGTGAACAAGTACGAACTTACAACTGCACATATAACTGTTTCCTTTGTGTTATTTGGCACAGAAGAATATACAATCATCATGAGGACCAGTTTAGTATGTTATTCAGGTGACTGTTGTCTCACCGTGCCGGTGTTGGGGTTGTTGGTGTCAGGAACTTTCGAAGGACAACTGGGGTCCGCCAGAGTCGCGTTGTTGTGATCAAAATACAGTTTCTTATTTTGCAGTTTACAGCAAGCCCTCGGGACATTGTCGTTGCCTCTAGACTCGCTCCACTTTGACCCCAGAAAGTCGGTGTAGTTGTTGGCACCGCAGCAGTCGAACTGACAGATGAACAGACAGTGAATCAGAATTGTTCTGTTTTCTGTGCATATCAAGTATCACACATCACACGACTAACTGTTGATGGAAGATGGTCGTGTTTGAACGAATGACAGGAGGGCAAATATGTCCAACTTTTTTTTTTGTAGAAAACTTTTTCGCCGCCATTACAATACCACTCTTCTTAAGAAGAACGGGTCCATGACTGCCAGGAACAAATGTGAGAGGCAGGAAGCTTATTGCTGGACCTGAAATGAGGATTCTTTCTATAAGATAAAACAACATTTTCACCTGAACCTGTGCGTAGTCAAAGGCACGTGAAAAGGGGTTGTCAGAGGTCAAGTTACCATCATAATGTTCTTTAATGGCCAGCACCAGTCCCTCTTTGAACTTCTCTTGTATCTGCACAACAAACACAAAATACTTTCTGTCGCTTAATGAATCCCATTAGAAGTAATGTCAATACATAAGTGAAATCATTATTAGAAATAGAAATATAGAAAGTTCAAAAATTGTTTATTAAGACAGTTACACTTGATCTGGCACTGTCAACGACAAGAAACATGCAATGTCTACATTGCACTGATGTCTGTATTACATTCCTGACCATGTTAGGCCACCAACCTACCCTGTCTTTGAAAGCGATGGCCAGGGCTGCAGCAACAACTTCAGCGATGACGATGAGCAGAACAATGATGATGTACTGAAACAGTCAGTGTAATCAGTTCTGTGACAGATGTAACGAATACAAGTCAAATTTCACGCGAATAAAATATATACCTCAAGTTTATTTCGGCACCTTGCGTGTTACAAAATACCTAATAATATCATTGCACCATTGACACAAATATGACACCGGCTCCTGAAGCCAAGAGCCACCCCGAAGGAGTCAAGTACCCTAGCCTCCCAAAGGGGTTCTGTGCCACAACCGTCACCATGTTGGTCGGGTGTCAAGAGTTCACATCTTATATCCAGCATGCTTTTTTTCTCAGCATATTGCACCGGCTTACAGGGTCGGCTGATAAAGCCTTCTTGCCCTTTGTAATGTCTACAGCCCTGACACTGATGGTCAAGAAGCACAGAAGCAGCTATAAGGTGTATGACAGAGAACAGTGAGCACGACTCACGATGCCCAGGAGACATTTGATTTCCTTCACGCACCGCAGCAACCCGCGAAGCCGATGATGAAAAGAAAGGATCCACCGACGATGATAGCGATGGCGCCTTGCTGCAGAAGTCCTACGCCGTTGAACTCTCCGATCTTGCCCGAGGAGTCAATCTTCGTCAGGGCGGCCATGTTGTTCTTGTCCTTGAGGGCGTAGATACCGAGACCTATAGCCACGCTGCCCATGACCTGAGGGGAAAGGAAAATATTGATGAGTTCATTAGAGACTCTGTTTATTGAATAAAGTTATTGAAACATAAACGTCAACACGTGGTCAAACTCTAGTGACAATAGTCGTTAGCAGAAAACCTGTCTGCAACCTTCATTCATTTCACTCTCCCCTCATCCTCACCCTCACTAGCACAAGCTTGCCTCCATCTGTTCCACAAAAAGAGACTGGCACGTGGCAAAGCATTGCCTGACCGTTAACACCAATACACTAACGTCTGTAGATGAGTGAGGAGCTGTAGGTATTTCTTTCAAAACAAAGTGTACATGTACATCGTCTACTTACGAAGAACAGGAAGTTGACCAAAAGAGGATGTACTTGATTAAATTATTCCCGCACCCGGCAACCATATTGGCGGTCTTTTCTGAAACACAAAGAATGCAGAACTTCAAGAATAATAATATGTCTTTCTGATGTTAAGTGCAATAAATATATAATGTTATATGACTAGATGTCCCTCTAGCGCCACCTTCCGGTCGCTACATGTCTCCACCCTTCATCTACAGTCATCTGTTCACCTCATCTGTCGTTGAACTAATGACACTATCTCCTCCCCCCCCCCCACACACACACCCATACTGGCAATGTTGTAACAGCAATACTTGTACTCATATCCCATTTCCGGTCAAGTAGTAAGATTATCAGCAAGAATACAACAGTTATATTCCCGACCACTCTGTTAAGCAGGAACTCCTGGAATACCCCCTACCCCGGGTAACCTGCTGGTCCCAAGCCCGGATGAAGGAGGAGGGTTGAGCATAGGGCTAGGAACCCCACCCTGTAAAAAAAATTACTAAAGAAACCGCAAATACAAGCACAACGAGAGCCTGGACGATTTAAACGGGTCTGATGGCAGGTGTAGTTGCGACCCTCTGCTCCACTGGGGGCGATTAGGTACAAGAAGATGTTAAGGAGGATTACAACGGTTAAATGTTATCTATGTAACGCATCAAATATCCTAAATATTTGAGTAGAGAGAGAAATAGAGACTTAGTCGCGGACGCTAAAGGTCTGCATCACTGTGTTAAGAGACTGGTCATGTCACGTGACTTGCTTACAAATACAAGTTGACTCAACCGGCAGGATGGGTGCACACGAGCGCTTCGCCTCACCGATGCTGGCGGATGCAGTTGCTGACACAAAATAACTGGCGCGTGCGATGACAGTCACGTAGAGATTGTACTTACACGTCTTTGACACGTGATGTTAGCAGTGTGACGTGACAAACCTTATCACCTCCATACGTCACCTCACAGCAGATAGGGGCTGGAGGATAGGTCCCTGGGGGGAATGCCAGATGCCGTTGATGTGCAGACATCGTGAAGCACATTTGCCTGCCAAACATTTATTATGTAAACAACAATCAAAGACAGGGTTAAGTTGATGTTATGTAATGAAGTCAAACAGGGTTAAATATTGTCAGTGTAGTCAGACAATGGATACATGTAGTCTAAGAGAATATTCATTCATATGTCATTCTCGCTTTTTTTTATAAAGAGAAAATAAAAAGTGTATTGTAACATAACTTTTAGGATGCCACAGATTTTTTTTTTCTGGTATGGTCCTGACTTGGAGAAGACGAACCGCGGCTTGTACGTACGTCCTAATAAGACATAGGATAACACACGCGAGCACACATAAGACGAATAAATTCATAAATTACTAGCCCACACACATCACACACATGCAGCATAAAAACTCATATATAAATATATATATCACCAAGACCAAACAGAAAATGAAGCAGCAACAAAAGTCTTTGATGTGTTCGGCAAACTTGTTTTGATATCCCTGTCCATTCTGTGGAATGTTGCCCAAACTACAGAAAATGTTGCTGATGCCCATGTGTAGCCTGTTGAAAAACAAAAATGTGTAGATGGTGCTTGCTGGTGGTTTGAAGAGGATGTCGCGAAGTGAGGGGAGCAGCCGGTGAGATGGAGGGGGGAGATGGTAGATAAGCATCTTGTTCTCGCTAGCTATACTCTCAACTCCTCCGCCATTCTCGCCGACACGTGCTTACACTGTGCTTACTTACACTACTGCTGACAGACGACTATTAGAAGAATAACAAATAACCGGAAGTGGCATGTGACTGACTCAAGCTTCTACACAGACGACGCACGATCCTTCAGTGTTGCTCCACTACGCGCGTGCAGCTGGCGGTCCATCCATTTATCATCCTTGAAACAACTCACGAAGGGTTTCAAACTGTTACATTGGGGAACAGCAGGAGCCCTGTACACAGTCTGTAGGCTGCTTGGACACAGGACAGACAGGAGGACACAGTACAGTACAGTCGCCATCTGGTGTACAAGCTCTTAGACAAGTCGTCCTTCCTGTGTGCTGAGGCAGCAGGTAAGCTCTGTCTTTTTTCTTTAGACAAACTTGGCCAGACAAACGGTCAGTGATTGCGGGTACTTGTGTTGATTTTCGTTAAAGAAAAGAAAACTGGAATGAATGATCCACAAATACGAAGCTTGCCTCATATCTTTCCCCAGTCAGAACTCGCTGTCTTTGAATGGATGTCCAGGACTGAACTGTATGAGGTGAGGGGAAGGAACTTGATGAAATCATTATTGTTTTGTTTCTCTCGCTTTGTGTTGGATGCACAAACTGGATTTCTTTCTAAAACAGATATTCAAAAGAAATACATTGTTTACAAGCTGTTTGAAACTGTCGTGCAAGCAATGTGCTGAAAAGTTAGAGAAGTAAACAACTTTATTGACGATAGTCTAACACAGGAAGTGTCTCGTGTTTCACACAAACACAATTTTCACTGGTAGTTTGACTTGAAATATTTAGTCTGCGCAGTACAATGTCTAACCTGTTGTACCAATAGGATGTTGGGGCGATCATCATGCACATCTTTCTTGCCTCGATTGGAACAAGTCGCCATACCTCTGTCTCCTCTAGACCACGTGATCAGGTCACGTTTCCTTGTTGTTGGGACATGCCGGAAGGTTCAGTTCCGGAAACTTCACTTCCAGCATCCGCTCCCATGGCGGCGGCCAAGGACTAGACAAAGTTACATTATTTGGTGTTGGTCAGGAACTAGATGTGGGTACAATAACTGATGTTAGAAATCACGGGTTGATGGTATGACTCCCTATCACCCTATAACTCCCTATCACCTATAACGGGTTTTTTTTTTAACAAGTAGAAAACGAGAAACAGTAATGGAAGAACACCAGGTGTCCTAAAGGCAGTACAACCCGTAAGGGAGGGTCATGATGAGGTTGTTGTGGTGTGGAGGTAACATCCAGGTGATGTGTTCACACCTGCAGTATGGTCATGATGAAATTATTATGCTATGGAGGTAACTCCCAGTGATTATCAGCAATGGTTGTTAGTGGTGATGGTGATGTCTCCAGAGTTGTTATTGAATATTATTCCTAGGACTTTGCTTACATGGAACATTATTCTGCCTTCTTCGTATTTCAGACAAAACCAAGATGGTTGAAGGGTGCGGAAATAATTGTATCAAGTACATCCTCTTTTTCGTCAACTTCCTGTTCTTTGTAAGTAGACGACGGACCTAATGAAATGATATTTTTTTAAATAACTGTAATAACTGTAACATCTTTCACACAGCAAGTCACTTTAGCACACAGGTGTTAAATGGCAGTTAATACTTTGCTACTTACCTTGACTCCCCGCTCTTTCGATTTTTAATGAATATTTACTGTCATTATCTCAACACAAGTTGTATCTCAGGTCATGGGCGGCGTGGGTATAGGTCTCGGTATCTACGCCCTCGTCGACAGGAACAACATGGCCGCCCTGACGAAGATCGACTCCTCGGGCAAGTTCAAAGATTTCAACGGCGTAGGACTTCTGCAAGAGGGCGCCATCGCTCTCATCGTTGGTGGAGTCTTTCTTTTCATCATCGGCTTCGCAGGTTGCTGCGGTGCAGTGAAGGAAATTAAATGTCTTTTGGGAGTGGTGAGTGATATTTTCCACTTGATTATTAGCCGCCTTTCCTCGTGAAGTGCAGAATAAAACTCGTGGATGCAACTCTTGGCGGTCAGATAGAGGGGCGGGTGTGCAGGACCCTTCTTTCTTTGACACACAAGCAGCAGAAATAAACTTGATGCCGGACTTTTTGACTATTTCAGTACATCGCCATTGTCCTGCTCATCGTCATCGCTGAAATCGTTGCTGCATCCTTGGCCATCGCTTTCAAAGGCAAGGTACGATAACATGATGTAATGTAAGGTGAAGTAATACCACATAATGCCATGTCACTTGTGTACTTTTCGCTCAGTCTTGTATACATCGGGACATTGATGTACTCTGTATTTTAATACAAAACATTCCACATGTACCCATTAGTCCAGACACAAACAAAAATTTCCCTCTACGGCAGGAGTGGTGAACATCCGGCCGGCGATGTCCTTTGGTCTGGTTTGGCCAAGGCAACCTTAAATTCAATTTCTTTTCATAGCAACATAAATTTATATTAAGTGAATGACTAATATTAATAATACCAATAATAACAACAATAATAATGTTGAGGGACAAACAATAAAGGCCAACAAGTTACAGACAGGACAGACATGGCGGGACAGACACGTCTGCTGCTTGCGGCCTGCACTATCTCGTGAATTCAGCATGTCTCTCTCAAAATGATCGAAGTAGCAGATCAATTGTTTTGTGTCTGTTGTGCAGGTAGAAGTTGAGCTGAAACAGGCACTGAAAGATGGTATTAGACAATACTATGATGGTCAGTTAAATTCTTCCAACGCCTTTTCACGTGCCTTCGATTTTGCACAGGTTGAGGTGAGAGTCTTGGTGTTTCTCGTTTTGTTTTTGTTTTTTGACAGATCGCTCTCTATGTAAGCACATTCAGTGTATTTAACTTGTATACCATAGATCACACGAACCGCTGTCCAACGACAGTTAATACAGAGAACAGTGCAGGTATAACTGCCTGTAAATTCTCATTTCAGTTTGATTGCTGCGGGGTGGACAACTACACCGACTTCTACATCTCTGCTTGGCGCAACAAGACAGACCACAACATTCTTGTCCCGTTCACATGCTGTGAACTGAAGGATAAAAATGCTTTTCTGGACGGCAACAAACCTGAGCTGAAAAATGAAAAGTGTCCTGTAACTCACCCTTCCAAGAGCAATCCCAACACCGACACGGTGAGTGGATTTTCTTGTTCCTGACTATCCTTTCCCTTCCAAAGTAAAACCTGAAGTATAAACATGATGATGTGTTACATTGTTGTTACCGTCACCATAAAGGTATATATGATTAAAAAATAGTTCAAAAATTTGGTCGTTGTGCCGCACACACACGTGATAATTTACACATACACAGAATAAAATGCACACACACTTAGGATAATTTACAGAAATGCCTTCCTTAAATATCAACGATACTCGGCTTTACCAGAAGATAACACTTTTTCAAAGATGTAGCCCTAAGATCAGCTGTCTGATGTGTTTAGACTTTGCAAGTTAGCTGACACGAGAAAGGGGAGAGAAGCAAAGAAATACAGATTGTCTACAATACGGAGAACGGTTGTTTTTTTTTTTATAACCACAATGACAATAATAATGTTGCAATGACTAAAGCTACGTGTCACTGATGTCCATGTGCAGCCCTGTTTTCCTGCCATCAAAGACTGGGTGATGAGGCATGCGAACATCATCATCGGTATTGGCTTTGGCATCGTAGCCATCGAGGTGAGCAGTTGCTTACAGTTACCTACTCTGACATCATCATTGTACTACCACGTAGGATCGAGTAGTCTGCCCTTGCATTATCCATAGGCAGGTTGAGCGCTTGACCACACGTGTAACAGAATAAATAAAATTATTAATTATTGCTGCTATTCATGTTTTCTGTGATTGATTAAATTACTTTTTGTTTCTCACAAGATGGTTTTGCTTTTGTTACAGATAATTGCCATCGTATTCGCCTGCTGTTTGTACCGCAACATATACTAAACTGTTGCTCTTACCGCGGCTCCAAGGCGAGACTGTGTCCGGGTGGGATTCTTGACGGGTGGAACTGAACGCCAGGCGGGTGTAGGGACCTGGAGTGTTTGGACATGATAGAATTTACACCTTAATGAGTGTGATGAAGCTCTCAAGTACTCATCTAGACATTTACGCGTTCCTTTGTTCCAACACAAACTTCAACTGTTTCCTGCAGGCTTTGCACGCACACACACACACACGCACACTAGTGTTGGTTGCCACCAAGTTAACTATAAATTATAAGTCATGTTTAACATGAATGCTACTAAAAGAGTTTAACATGAACTCCACTAAAGAAGCAAATAATATCACTTATTGCAATTTTTAAAAATTACTTAGAAATAAACAGTTTCTTTCTTGGAATGAACAGCCAAAGCTAGAGGACATGAAACTGTTAATAAACGTGTACATGAAATAAATGCAATCACTAAATGTTAAATGAAGCTTTACCTGCTGTACATTGTAGACCTACATTTTGCTAAACTCTTTGACTGTGTGTTGTGCGATAACTGTTTCAATGTTTTTTTCCTCAATATCTGTTCATTCATTTAGCCAGTTCTGACTGTGATGTACATCTCTGCATGAAAAGTTCATCTGTCTTTTGTGTAAATGAACCTCAGTCTTTTTGGCTTAATGGTGCGTATCGTGCTTTAGGTCTGATGGGAAGCAATAATTATCGAACGACCATCAAAGTTTATTAGCAAAAGTAATACTCTGCCTTGTGACAGTGTCCCTAACGTGTGTGCAGCGACATGGGGAGGGAAGGAGGATCGAGAGAATGGTAGAATCGAGAAGCGCCAGTATGAATAATGGTAAGAGTGGCAGCCACAGGGCATCTCCGTGAAAAGTTAAAAATTTAAATGGCTTACAATTAAAAAGCTTGTCGATTTGTGTGGTTAAAAATTCATAGTATCTCAACCAACCAATAAAACGTTTAAAGCTATAAAAACGCTTGCACAAACTTGGTCATTTAGGTTGTCGATAAAACAAATCATTAAATCCTTACAAAAAACAAAAAAACAAAACTATATGAAAAAGAAACGAGAAGATATGCCTCTACTTTAATTGCCATTAAGTCTGTGTCGACAACTTCCCGCACAAAGCAATGCAAAAATGGCGGAAGCGGCTGCCAATGCATCTCAAGCTAACCAATAATTATATATATATTCATCACACACAAAATTTAAAAAGCAATAGATTAGGTGCAAAATTGCAAACATAAGAGGCAATCTTACAATCTTTACATATTTACGTCGATGACAAAATAAATCCCTTAGAAAAATATGAACTAGAAATCAATAAGATGCCTCCACTTCGCCATCCTAGTAGGTCTGTCGACCCCTTTTCGCTCACCAAATGATGCAAAAATAGCGGGAGAGGCAACCACATGGCATTTCAAGGAAACCGATGCAAAGTTAAAAACTTAACAGACTTTCAAAAACAATTATCCATTTATGTGGTTATAAAAATTATAAAACCTTAGAAACAAAAAGAATTTTATACATGTATAAAAATTACAAATGAATCAGGTGCTCCATTGTAGAAGGATGTTGTTTGTCATATTTCTTAAAGCTGCTTATTCGTGCCCCAAACTGTCATATGCGGAGTCTTCGCATCGAGCAGACGACAACTCGAATGAAAGCCATGTGTGTGTAAAGCGATATGGGTTGGAGATTAAGTCACATGACCAAGTGGCCAATCAGAAGCCTCAAGTAAGATCCCGATATAATTGTTCTGGGGAAAATATATTCGTGTCCGGGCATAAAATGAGAAATTTAATAAATGGACGAAATTGGTTAATTCATCGATCAAAAATCGAATTTGAGAAATTGAAAGCTCTCTTCTCTCGGTCGCTTAATGCAGTTTTTTTTTCACACCACAGTTGGTATAGGTTTAGTTATTTAGCAGGAAAGTGCTTCCATTGTGGGACGGGGGAAGAAACCGGAGTACCCGAAGAAAACTCCTGACGCCCATAGAGAGAGTGTCCCGAGACGAGATCCGAACCCCGGGTTTCTCACTGCAGTTCACACCACAGTCCTTGAGCTCTTGTACGCCAGCCGAAGCCATGTTAGATAACTCCTGAGAACTCCTGAAACTGCAAGAGTTATCCCTACCTCGACAGAACCCTTAGATACCAAAGAGGTAACTCAAAATCGCACACATTCGCAGATTTATTGGGACGCAAATTATTGAAGCTTCGTAAATACTTGTATAACGAATTTATGTTTGAAGTATTCCATTTCTCCTTGACTAGAGAACCTCTGTTTGTTGCTGTACCACTCATAGGGTACTTGCACGTTGCATGATGATCATATCGATATATCATATATCATATCAATGGCTTAGCTTGATTCCTGCACATTACTTCAGCTGATGTTTGTCAAGGTAGTGCAGATTTTCAGTCTACGATCGATAATTGTAACGTGTCAGCTTTTACTTATATTAATATATTTTATTCGTACGTTCGGATAAACAGTGCGGGATGTTCATTATGTGTAAAGTTGAAAAGATACAATAAACTTCGTATCTTTCAAAACAGGTTTGTTCTACATAGAAATACACAGGCACATCGAGATCAGCGATGCCGAAAGTTAGACCTCTCGCCCAGCAGCGCAAAAAGCGTGTACACTTGGCAAAGGCATCGCCATTTCCTATTCCTATAGCAACAATAACTGGGGAATCGGCCAACAATGGACACTGGCTCTACTACAAGGGAACTCTAGGAGCATACAGTGTTGTGGTTCATCATTCTGGTGATATGGACTTCTTGTACAGGATGGTGAGAGATATCAGTCCCACTCTCAAATAGCAAATCTCTGTAGTCCCATCTCCTTCATTGTGTCAATTTCTGTCGAATTGAATCACAAATAGCTTAAAATATGTCATTGCTTAGTTCCTGTTTGAAGAAGATTCGTGAAGCTAAGGTATTCACCTATTTTTTTTAAATTTGGTAATGTGGTCATAGTTTATTAATAGATTCCACAAGTATGTTAACTTTAACCTTAATAATAATAATAAACATATGATTTATATAGTGCATGATCATGTTCATGAAGGAGCATGCTCTCAGTTAGCATATTGTTATAAGATTAGAGCGGATTAGTCTGGCTAGGATGTAGTGGAAGTAGTCAGGAACCTGCAAAGAAATTAAATCACAACACATACAGCTTGTACCGAGGCAAGAACAAAAGGGTAGCCAGTGCAGAAAATGAAGGGAGTGACATGGTCCTGTTTCCTAGCTCTAAGAACCAGCAGCAGAGTTCTCTAGTTTCTGGAATTTATGAAGAAGACTGTTTAAATTGATCTACCACAAACAATTAATACGATAAGTATAGGCATCCTATTTTTCTTAGAGCTGCAGGTTTCTTCTCAAGACAACAGTGTTTTGTTTTTACTGTATTTACCCACCTTGCCAGCAGGATGTTCTGCTGTTGCTCATCCAGCCATTTTGAGCTCTGTACCATTATTGCTTATAAGCAGAAGACTGTGCCTTATGATTCAGTCTACTGTATGTGGTGAAGCAAACTGGGTTTCTCATTCTGCTAAACATATTTTTTTGTATTAGTTCTGTTTAAGTATTGCACAAAAAAAGTAAATTCTTTTCTGTGATACTGAGAGCTGAAGGATGACTTCTGCAGGGCTTTTTTGGGAAAGGTGAAATGTCACGAGGGCAGCCACAATGGCAGGAGCGATGTCGAATGGTGACACTGTCAGCAGATAGCTTACGTAAGAACAGTCAAGGCAGAGCTTTGCGTTGTAGAGTGATGAGCCGACGTCAGTAAGTTTCATAGTTTTTTAGCATTTTGATACTTTTGTGTAAAGCCATCATTACATAGTGAAGGTCGTCATCATTATTGTTATTTTGAAGATGTAACATTTGCTTTGACAACAAGAACAAGAACACATCTCATTCTTTTATATATCTAGAATCTAGATAACAGTATAGTTCTTTGCTTTGCCTAGGCAATAGTGTAATGCTTTACTTATTTACATATTTTTGGCAACAAATATCTTTGTCAGATTGATGTGATTTTCATGGTTTTGGTTCAATTATATATATTCTTCAAGTGTAATAATAGTCACTCTAGATGTATTTTTATGTTTGATGATACAGGGAGTTTGCAGGAAGGGAGCATTTTCAGTCAGGAGAATTCATGTGTTTAAGCAGAATATGAAAATACAAGTTTCTCTGAAATTGAAACAGCTCTTTGACATTTAAGAGAAAACAGATATTGCTTAGATTAGTCTGCTTGTTTATATGATTATATAGGTTTTTATTTACAGGTATATGATGCACCTTAAGTGGCAGTTACTGTGTCAGGGTAAGCTGGAAGCAGTCAATGAAATCTGTGAAGAAGAGAATAATGTCATCTGTGAGAGGGCAGAATCCTTCAAAGGCCTTGAAAGCACTGAATCAAAAGGCCATTTTGAAAAAGAGTCATGTTGTATTCATCCAGATGACCATGATCATGAAATGAGTGATGAAGAGATATATACTAAAGAAACAACAGAAGCTTTAGGAGAGTTTTCGGATTTGAGAAGCACTTCTAATTTTCAGGCCATGAGTACTGCAGACAGTGGGACAGCAGACTGGGATGATGCAGATCCTGGGTGTGCAGACTTTTGGGGAAGTAGTCCTGTAGAATCTCAGTCCAAGCTATCATCTGATAAGGATACTTGTGGAGAGAGAGACTCAGGTGACAAAGACTTCTGGAGTGCAGGAGTACCTGCATCCAAACCTACTTCTATGGAACCTAGTTTCAGAGATGAAGAAACTCCATCATCCCTGGAAAAAATAATCTCCCCCAGGGATTTTGAAGTGAAACATTGTTCAAAAGAGCAAAACACTGAAATTATGCCTGATGTTGGTGCCAAAAAAAGTCTGGATGTAAATTTAAATACAGTGAAAAATGCAGAAGCAGTAGTGGAAAATAAGAACAAATCAGAATTACCCCAGGAATCCCATGTGGTATACAGCAGATTCAATGACGAAAGTGTTGGACTGGCAGACAGTGTGCCTATGTTTGTGATACCTGACAGTGATGAAGATGAACAGGACAGTGAAGGGAGAGTATATCACACTCAGACACGATGGAAACCTGTGTTAAAACAAGATCCTTTTCCACAGCAAGAGACACTTCATCTCAGCTATGAGGAGGTATTTTTTCAATTCAATGCTTTTATTATCTTGGTCCTTTTGTGAAGCTATCAAAATCCTGCACTAAATTATTTTGAGTACTATTAAAAATTAAGGAACGAGAATGCATTTTAAAGGGGAAATTCATTTGTGAAAATGAAGAGAAAATTGACAAGACAAATACATATAAAATACAAGTGCAAATGGTTGTGTACTTCAAAGATGCACAAAAGTTCATGTTTGTGATTAAACAGCATATGACAGGAAGCATTTGCAGAAAAACTGAGGCACTCTTTTACCAAAATAAAAACAAAGTGAAGTCTTTATTTTCTTTGTCTTCGTAACATCTTCTGATTACATGATAAATGTAATAATTGATACTATATACTTTTTTATTTGCTGTTTATTTTCCAGGCTTTTTTCTTGTCTTTTGGACTGGGTTGTCTCAGAATTGTGGATTCACAGCAGGTTAAGAGATCTTGTCAATTCTTTATCATGTATCCCTAATTTGACTCACGAGTATTGAAATAGATGCATACATGTTATACCAACAAATGTTCTCCCTCCTTCTTGTACACTGGCATATTCATAAGTTGAATTCATCATCACTTCAGCATTTTAAGATAGACCAGTAGAAGAGAGAAACTTTTTTTTTTTGGCTTGTATAAGCATCCTGCTGCTTTCATTTAGAAAAATAAAGCCTTTCTCAAAATGTTTTTACACACTGATTTTGTCTTTATGCAGAATGCTCTTAATCTGACTTCAATGTGGAAGGAATTTTGCAAGCGACAGCCAAGCTTCCTTCCAAACTATATTGCTTACCACTATTTTCGCAGCAAAAACTGGGTCCCCAAGCCAGGACTTAAATTTGGATGCAACTTTGTAAGCATTGCATATGACTTTGCATTGAACTTCTTTGAAGTAGCATGAGTGTTATCATTGCTAAGGCTTTTGCCTGGAAACAAGTGTCATCCCATATTGTTCATTATACGAAATTTAATTTAGAGTTTTACCAGACATATTTTTCCCATTGTTTGAAGATGCATTGTGTGCACTGTAATGACTGGGATTGGTGGTGTCTTTTCTTATAAGATTTTGGAGGCTTGTCACTCAAAAACCCATTCACTCTGAAGCCCACTTAATAAACTGCAGATGCTGCTGCATGGGAAACAAAGAAAGACTTGAAAAGGAGTTGTCTTAGACAGCATTGTTTCTTACAGCTTCCTTGTGCATATGTGTATGATAACAGTTTGTGCTGAGCACTGAATCCATGGTGATAGGTTTATTGCATATGATACAGGCATGAGTTATCATGCCCTTAGTTTTGATATGTTGATCTTCAGTGGTATGATAATCTTTCACCAGTAACTTTTTGTCATAGTGCTGTACAAGGATGGACCACCATTTTACCATGGAAGTTACTCAGTTGTTGTGAAATTTGTGGACACACATGGGGAAGAGATACGTGGTTATCAACCACAGCGTTGTTTCTCCTGGACATCACTAGCAGGATTAAAGCGTATTACAGAGCATGTTGGAAAGGTAATAAAATGATACAAGTAATACAATAAAACATTAGCCAAAATGAGACATAGTGCCAAAGAAAGCTTGACTTTAAATGAAACTTGAAAAAGATTGGAATTTTAGAAAGAAAAAAAAATAAGACAGCTATTAAGTCATTAAGGTACATATCACTGTTGTATATGAGGGTCACTGAGCGATTAAGAGAGCCTTCGTATAACAGGGTTTGTGGAATAAGGTTTAGTCTTGTTGAACAGTGAACTTTAAAGTGTTAAATCTCATAAACAGATATGCCTAAGAAAACTAATTTGAAACATTTTACATTTAAACACATAACTGAGTAGCAGCATCTCAGGTCACAATCAATTGTTTACAGGAACTGATGTTCTGCTATGTAATAAAACCAAGGGACATGACTGCAGAAGACATGATGTCACCAAGATGCATTAGTTACTTTCAAGTAAAGGTACATTAAAATTGTGTATTATTGATCATCTTTAACGTAAATAACGATGATGAACATATGATCTAGATAATAAGAACTTTGCAGTTACTGTCAGTTATGAAGTAGTTTCAGCTTTTCCATTGTGGATTTGATGACAAGATTTTGATTTGATTTCAGGAAGTCCTTGTATCAAGATGGGTGTCATCACAAGAAAGGGAGCGTAAAGAACTAGAGGATATTCCTTAAGACAGGATCTGCCACTTCATGTTTTCATAAGATGTAATTTGTGCAGCGAAAAAAAGTTGAAAATGAAGAATGAATAAAGAATATTTTGCATGAACCATGTTGTATTTTTCTGCCAGGCCATGCTTTGACTAGAGAGACTGTGTTGGGAGTTGTATCCATTGTATCCAGACTGAACCCCTTTTTACATGGATAACTAAACACTGTAGCCAGACGATCGGTTAGTCAGCATGAATCAGTCCAGTCCATTCCTCTTTGTTGTTCCAGGGAAGAGGATTAAAGTTTCCAAGAGAATGTTCTACTAAACCTCTAGCTCTTACTCGTCGGGTGTGCTATTTATAGTATAATACCATACTTTTTTACCCATCTACAGCACACTTGCACCTAGACAACTTTGGAATCCATAAAAGAGCCTGCTGTTTTAGTCTTACCATATCTGCTCCATGTTTCACAAGTATTTTAATTTTAGATCTTAATGTGCACAAGACGACACAGTTCTCATTCACTAAATGTATAAGTGTAGATGTCTTTGATATGAACTGACACACAATACAACACGCAGACTGACTCAGTTGAATGTTATTATAGCGCGTCGTTCGATCTTGTTAAGAACATGGCTTTTAACCATTTATTTTGTCCACTGATTCCGGCAGCTTGTGTTGCCCACCTTTAGTGTAGACCTAGGTACAACGCAAACTTTATGATTTCTTTTCCCCACTTACAAGACGACACGCTGTAGAGGAATCGTGCTTTCCCACAGGAGTCTGATGTGTCAGTAGAAGCTTTGCACGCTTGTGGTAGGTAGGACTAAGTACTGACGGCATCTACCTTAATGTTTACATTAGTATGCTTCAAATAATGTTTTGTATACAATTTTGTTTGCACATAAAACTTAATCGGCGCGTTCACTAAAAAGCCAGACTACGGTCTTGGGACCTCGATAGCAATTCTCCGCCAACTGTCACATGAATTATGCCCCTTGCTCACCTGTGACAGGTGCGACAGTGGAGGTACATACTACCTGTCACGTGACATTGTGACGACGGCCATATCAACTGTAAATCTGAAACCAGGAAACGTCAGAAATGGACTGGAAGAGAAGACCACCGGTACCCACTGCAATATTTCTGGTTCTCATGGTGGCACTGCATGTGGAAGCAATGCGGAGAGAAGACGGAGAGAAGATCACTATCGATGTGGGTGGCTACGGGTCGGTGACTGGGTACAGCTACCCGTCTCAGTACGAAGCCAAACCGTATTTGTGGATCAACACTTTTCTGGGTATCCCTTATGCCAAGCGATTGAGTCAGTTCGGATCTCAGTGGAGGGAGAAATACCGCTTCATGGTGAGTGTGCAGTGATTGTGCAGTTGTGTTCTGTCGGCTTCCTGCATCGCCCACCTTTGTGTCTTCCTCAGCAATATATCAATAACTAATAACAGATTGACTGGCGGTGAACACATGGCTGCTGTGTTGTTGTTATTGTTTTTGGAGGAAGCACATGGTATGAATTTGGCTCATTCATTCATTCCATCACTGGTACCCTACGTTGTTGGGGTGCTTACTTGAACTGTTTATATTTGAATGATTATTCTTTCCCAACTTACCAATAGTTTTCCAACAAAATCAACCCATCATTATAAGAAACCTAACAGTGGTCACCAAAGGACAAATATGTGTGACACAAGCTTTTCATATGTAATAATAGATTGTTTAAAATAAAATTTGTAAATGTGCAGCCATTTCCAATCATTGAAAATGCAAAGTGAGCTGGCTTGCTGCACTTTCATTTTATTGAACCCAGAAAAGGCATCTGCAACTGAACCCAGTCCTGGTATGGAGAATGGGATGCAACATATTTTCGGCCATCATGTCCACAGATGCCCTGGCTGCTGCGTGAAACCATTCCTGATTTCAACAACATGGATGAAGACTGCTTATATCTCAATGTGTATGCACCCAGGGTAAATACCTTTCTTACTGATATTCCACTGTTGGTAAACCTTTCAACAAATCATTGCATAAATTGTGAAAATGTATCAGTTGTACCTTTTAAATTTTGGTAATAATATTTTTTACTTCGTGTCTTTTCAAAATGCTTATTATAATAATAATAGTCACATTTGTTTAGCTCCTTTCTCCACCAATATCAGGATTCAATGCACTTTACAGTAATAAGAGTGCACTGGTATAGTGTGCTTCCCTGTCAAAAAGACAAGCTCAGTGTACTGCATAGAAAGATCAAATAACAATGCTACGATAGCAGTTTCTCTTGGGAAGAACACATACAAAGATCAAACTAGGTGAAGAATACAGAATAGAAAAAGTCGTCTTTAAAGGGGAGGTCACACAAGTCAGTGATTTCAGACTGGATCTAAATATAGTCATCTGTTCCATTGTTTCATGAAGGCATCCAAGTAAAAGTGTTGAAGCAGGAAAAAACCATTACATCACGTAAACAAGTATTTACAAAGCATTATCTGAATGCACAATAATTGTAAAAAAGAAATATTATCTCAAAAAGTCATTATGAGCCACACGCACACACTAACCTTTGGCAAATATTTATGTGTATTGGTTTTACTAAAGTCAAGACAAACCAACAATGTTAGCACATTTTCCATGTACACTGAATGTGCTGTGCACAATAATAATAGTAATAATAAAGTACTTGTGATGTGTTTGATGTTTTCCAGATCAAGACAGAGACAACCCAGACTACAAAGTACCCAGTGCTAGTATTTTTTCATGGTGGTGGCTTTATTATGGGGTCTGCACAGCAATTTCCTGGTCATTTTATTGCAGAGCGTCTCGTGGTAGTAGTGACAGTCAACTATCGTCTAAATGCCCTTGGTAACTCCTCTTCCTAGCATGCTATAGAGTTTAGGCCAGATGGCAAGAAATAAGAATTGGTGTAGAGTTTAAACAACTTTAGATAAGTAACTACACAAAAAATTAGGTATGGTTGATCAAGCTTAAAGTGTACAAAAAATATTATTCTATTGGGAATATCACTACAAAGTACAAATAATTTTACAGAAGGAAAAATAAATTACCTCAAATAAATGCTTGTGAATTTTATGTGTCTGTTAAAGCATGCCTTTTTTTCCTTCCACAGGATTCCTGAGCACAGGTGATAGGTACTCATCAGGTAACTATGGCATGTTTGATCAGATCCAGCACTGCAGTTTATCAAGGAGAATATAGAATCTTTCCGTGGCAACTCAAAGAGCATCACTATAATGGGCCACAGCTCAGGTGCTGCCAGTGTTGGCCTTCACATGATTTCGCCTCGTAGTGAAAGTAAGTTATTTCTTTAAGTGCAGCGAGTGTTAACCTTAATCTTATTTCACTTTGCAGTGAAAGCACTCATTACTTGAGGGCTGTTGAAGCTAAATTTTTCCAAAAGCTTGCTTACTAGAGCTTTGTTATCATTATGTGTACATTGACAATATTTAGTAGTGGAGGTAATTAGTTTCATATCATTGGATTATAATTTGAAACTGTAAACTTACACCCACAATGATGTTCCCAGCAGCTGTGAACAAGCAGTCTTTGGATTTCACATTAAAAATTGCTAAAACTTTATTTAATGTCATAAAAATCATAAATATAAAATTGATATTACTCTGAAAGCTTAGCAATTTTCAGTCACATTTTAACTCTTTATAGGTTTATTAATGTATTTATTTATTAGTCTCTTTTGGGATCAATTCATGTTGAAAAATATTTTGCACTTAATTTATGTTTTTTTCTTAGATCTTTTTAATCAGGCCATTATGATGAGTGGCAGTGACCTCAGTGAGTGGGCAGTCATTTCACAAGCAGACTCTGTAGAATATTCCAAACGACTGGCTTTGGAGGTTGGATGTCCATCTGGTGACTCTCAAAGATTAGTGGATTGTTTGCGATACTCACGAAGTTTCAGTGAAATTGTGAATGCTTCTGCTAGAGTTGTAATGCTGGTAAGTTGTTCATTCTTTGCCTCACTATGTGCCAAAAAAACCTCTGTAGAGTTCCAAAACCTTAGTAAAATATTTATAAAGTTATTGGGCATTATAATATACAACCTCATCTACCTTGACTAATTTAGTTAAATGCTTGTAGCTGAAAAATGAAAACAAAAGAAAAAAAGGGACTGCTTGGGCAATGATATGAAGACTATCCAGTAGCTTATTTACTCAATCATGAGGCATATCTGAACACTAAATGGTTATTTCTTGATCTCTCTCTTGTGGTTTTGAAAAGCTATATTTTTTCACATTTTTTAATTGCAGTTATAGGGCTTTTGTGTGATCAAGGAATAGTGGTGCGATTAACAATGTGTTTGCGGTAATGAGGTACAGCCATAGGGAAGAAACAACTTTGTTCTGCTCTCTATCATTGGTTCTAACGTAATTTGGTGCCATTTCACTTGACTAAGAATATCCATGAGAGATTTTTTGTGACAAAATGAAAGCAATTGCTTTACTAAAACTTTGTGAGTGTTGTGTTTTATTTTCCAGCCAGGAAGGGTTGGTAATCCCTGGGGCCCAGTGGTGGATGGGCAGTTAGTGGGCGTGGACAAAGCTTTCTTGACTGATAATCCTCTAAATATGCGTCGTCAGGGGAGATCAAAGAGGGTGAAACTAATGGCAGGATTGTCCATGGATGATGGATCCTATTTTATTCGTAAGTGCTATAATATTTACTTCTTTATTTGTACTCTATAACATTTTCTTATATGTAAACATATTGAAATGGCAAAAAGAGTAATTAATTAATGATGCTAGAATGAGTGTAAAACTCAATATGGTGTTGATCTGATGCAGACAGCATGGCTGTGGGGTTAAAACTTTTCCCTGACTAAGATTTTAATTATTTCATTTTATTGTAGATGTGGTCTGTTGCAAATTTTCTGATACCATGTTCTATGCATGGAAAGACTAGGTATAAACTCAACATTTTCTTCTTGAAATAGCTGTTCATGCTATCATGTATTTTATATCAATAACTCAATAAGACAAAGTATAATGAAAATTGGTTCTATCTTAAAACATTATTTGATGCTGTTATTGTGTTTTAAAGATCTGATTTCTTTCATTTGGAAGTAATTTTGAAATTTCAGCTAATCTGCCAAATCTGATAGATGGCATCACAACAGCAGAGTTTGACAACATCTTGCGCGAGTTCCTGGAATATCGAAATGTTGAGGATTTTAACAATGTCTTAAGTGCCCTCCAGTTTCAGTACACATACTGGCCAATTCCAAAGAATATCACTTATGTGAGGCAAGAAACGATTGAGGTGAGTGTCAGTCTCAGCAGAAATATTGGTTTGAGTGTGCTGTGCAGTTTGCTTTTGAAGAAGATCCAGTCCATCCTTTCTATTTGTTGATCTGCAAGAAGTCCTTACAGTTTGCTTAAGTTTTTGTCCTTGGAATTAAAAAACAAAATTTACAAGAGAGTTGATTTTTTCATTTTGGTGAAATATTATCAGTTTGAAAGCACTTTTTCTTCATATTAAATTCTTTTTTTAATTTCTGAGCCATACTATAGTGCCAATTTCTTGAGGTATTTATTCACCTGTGCCGTTGGTTGATGTTAGGTAATGCTCACTGTGTGCAGATGATGTCAGATTATATTTTTGGCTCACCCATGAATGAGATGCTAGAATACCAAGTGCAGATGGAAACAGTTTATTTCTATGTCTTCAAGTATCGCTCCTGGAATGCCTACTCACCCCCCTGGAGAGGTTAGTTGTATTTATCAGTGGGTTATTTGGAGATGTGAGCTGTTATATGGATATCTAAGGTGGTTTATGGAGATGGTATAGTGTTTGGAGACATGATGTTTGTGCTTTATTATTATTTTCAGAAATCAAGTGTAAACAAATATATATAGCAATTTTTTGTAAATATGTCCAACTTGCTGCATTACAGAAACTGATCACCTTAATAAATGCTCCTCCATTATAGCCCTTGTATTAGTTATGATGATTTTCACATTTTAGATCAGTCCAATTTTACGGTGCATAGCAAACTTATCAGTGACAACATGCTGCTTGTTAAATAAGTTTTTATGTTTGTGTACATTAATGTTTTATGTGTGACAGGTGTGAGTCATGGAGAAGAGCTCCAGTATGTGTTTGGCTTTCCTTTTATCAACGAGACCTATATGAACTTAACGGGCATTTACCCTCGTCAGGAGTATGATTACCCCGATCGAAACATATCAGAGTACATGATCAGCATGTTAACCAACTTCACAGCCCGAGGGTACATGCTAAAATTATGCTTGTCTGTTTGTGTTCCTGTATTACAGAATGATGTAAATATTATCATCATTGCAGTTAATTGAATATTTTCCTGAGAAGGCAAAAGTAAGATTTTAGTGACTATACTTGTACTGCTTAAGCAAAAGTAAGCCATGGAGTTCTCAAAGTTTTAAAAGTTAGTCATAGCTATTAACCCAACTTGTTGATTCAAGAAGTTTTTTATTACTTAACTAGTTACTATATTAACGAAGTATTTTCTGGTTTATGGACAGTGGTGCAAAAGCTGCTATGCTCTGATTGTTGGCACTTTATTTCATAGAATCTAAAATAGGGCAGTTCATTCTTTCTTTCTCTCCTCACCAGCAATCCAACTCCTCGTGACTTCCCTATCATCAATTATCGAAATGCAACGTGGCTAGAATACAACCTTGTCAATCACAGTTTCCTCTCCATTACCAACAAATCTGAGAATGCAATCAACTACCGTCAGGTTGAGTTTGGATTCTGGAGGGAATATTTCCCTGTCATTTCAGGCAGAGGAAACTGTAAGTATAAGTCTGTTCAGAAAGCTTTAAAAAAAAAAATCTGTATAGTACGTGTACAGGCAGTACAATAACAAACAGGCTTTTGTTTGTTTATTTGTAAATGTGCTCATTATGAAACATGGGCAAAATTCACATGCCATCTTGATAATCAGGTGTGTAAAATTAGATTAACATGCCAGTTGAATATGTTCATGCTTAGCATTTTGAGCAAGCCCAAGGCCTAATGTCTAAAGTCATTAGAAGTCAAGGAAAGGATTACCAGGAATGTGATTTCACCCAGAAACCCACATTGGCATAGTGTCTCAGCTAGAGTCTATTCCTTTGTCGCAATATCTACCCTATATGAACTGCAGTTTCTCTGTAGCTGCCTTTTGGGTTATAAGGGCTTCAGGATGATTCGTACAAGCAGTGATATATTCCACTATTATTTGAGTGCCTGCGGGCATGGTGTAAATGTAAGCTGACACCATTGAGTGCAGTTACAGTTGTCCAAACTTTAGCCAAATCCACACATTGCTAAATTTACACAACTACAATAAAAGAAAATTGAAGACATATTCTTTACCTTTCTATGGAATGATAAGATCAATAAAATCAGTAAGATCCTCATGATCTACAAGGTGGCGTAAGAACTTGTGTGTGGATGTGTATGTAACACTTGTCAGTCGTGAAAATTTGTTGGTTAAGGATATGACCTCTCAGTCAGTACCCAAATGAAATAATCTACTAGTTATTACAATTTATGTCTGTGGTAAACTATTTCTAAGTCAGGGTCATCACACTCCTCCTTTCTCCCTCCCCGCTCTCTGTTGTGAGTTCATGTGTATGAGTGGATATGCATATATCAGTATAGATGTGCAATTGGATATATATGAGTATATATATATGTATGTGTGAATGGATATGTATATAGGTGGATATGTACATATGTGAATGGATGTATATGTGTTTGAGGGATATGTATATGGGTGAATGTGTGTACAACTGGATTATCTGGATGTAAGTGTGCATCAGTGTGTATGTGTGAGTGGATGTATGTGCATGAGCAAGTGTGTGTATGTGCTTTTATTAGCTAGTTGCTAGTACATTTAAGATAATGACAAAGCAATGGAAGCACTATCTGAATCCAACAAGCAACACAGTAAGAATCTTTAGCAAGCAAATTTGAGAAAGTGACATTCTTAAATTGAAATCAATATCTTTTCTTCTCCTTTTTTTAGTTGGATTTATCATTGCTGTATGTAATAACTGAACTAGATTCTTGCTTGATAACATGTCCAACTATTTCCCAAACTTTCAGAGGCATGTCCCTTAAAAATCATACTGTTTGTTTTCAGATTTAGATCAAGTAGAAACAAGCCAGCAGCCACTGACAGCAAGCGTGTATGAGATACTGACATATGCACTGGCAGCTGTTTCTGCTCTTCTTTTGGCAGTTGTTGTTATTGTGTGTTGTGTGCTAACGAGAAGGTCTAAACCAAGAAAATATTGACTAGAACTATTTTCTCATTCACATCTTAGAGATGAAAGAAACTTGAATTCTACTAGTTCATGCTGAAATCATGTTGGTTCTTAAAATGGCATCATCAAAATACATAGCGGAAAATTCGACTATAAGGTGGAAAAACTGAAAGTTGTGGAGATAAATACTTGAAATGATGCTTGGATTTTAAGTTCTCTGCCAGTTCATCTCAAATAGCTTTTTGGATGGTTAGTCTATAAATTAAAATGCAATATTTTTATACGTGGATGGATACATTACACAAGAACTATCCAAAAAGAGATTAAGAAGAAGAGCATCTAAGATATACAGCTTCAGAAATCCTGAAGGGACTTGATGTCAGCACAAGACGAAGATGATTCATGACATTGTGCTTGTGGCTTCATCTAAGCAGAGCTCAGGAAGTGTAGATATCTTTTGTTTAAATTCATATACATATCAACCAAAAGCGAGCAGATGAGTGTGTCTTCAGTGTCTGTGGAGTAGTGTGTTGCAATAATGTTGTGGTTCAGTGCTAATGGTGAGTTCTTCCGTTTACTTTAGAAATGTTGAGCATGTGAAGATATGGAGAGAGAGATCTTCTAGGTTATGCTGGACTTAAATTATAGATTTGCTCAAAGACTTACCTGTGCAAGAGAGCGTGAGAAAGAGAGAAAGTGTGTGTAGGCATGTACATGGATGCATGATTCTTATGAATTCCAAATTTGGAAACACATTTTTGTAACATCTCAACTGAATAATGTTAACAGGCCATTATTTTTTAAATTCTTTTTTTTTTTCGGTTCCATATCATACTGTACATAAAAACAAATGAGTATGTAATGTGTCAAAATGAAAACAGTGAAAAAATGCCTGAGTGAGGATGCACATGTGTGCACATGTATGCCTGCTGTCCTTGTTTCATTAAAAGACATTATCTGTTTCAAATAACAAATACGTTTTGAAAATACATTGTTTTTATGCTTGTTTTCAGAGTTAATCACCCTGGAAAATCTTATTGTGCGTAATATTCACTTTCACCCAAATAATCTTTCTCTATAATTAGAATTTCACTTACTCAGTTAATTGTTTTCTTTTGCAGCGAGAGAGGCAAGATTGTTAACATTTTATATGTGTAGAATGGTGTACTTTTTTGCTTCTGAGATCCGTGTATTTCTATGACATTGCATATAGTATTTTGTACTTATTTATTTTTACTTATGTATATATTTACATTAGCATTTCTCAGTGAGAGATTCAAAGTATTTTAGCATATAAAGTATTTCATTGGATAATGATCTGGCCTTATAGCACACCTCGTGTGTTACATGTGAAGTAAAATCTGGCTGGTACTGTTGCCTTAATCACTCATGACTTCCTTAGCCACTAGAGAAGTGCATATGCCTATTGTGTATTTAAACACTCAGTCCTAGCCAGTGCTCTAGCCAGTTTTAATAAATCATAAAAGACTAAGCTAATTCTTTAAGGAATTTTTTTTTATTTTCTTTGCTTGAGTGAGGTTTGAACACTGTCCTAACCACCAATTGCAGTTAGTTTAACATTTGAAATTGTAATCAGCTACAACCACTGTGATTAGTCATAGACATAAAGTTTTCAGGCATGAATTTTCTGACATTTTTTTGTTTTTGTATATTTAATAATATGTTTTGCAAAGTGAGGTGTTGCCTTTCTTGTGACTTGCCCAAAATCTGCACACGCTGCATGGCTGATAACAGTCTGTTGACATTGCACTTTAGAAATTTTGTAAATAAAATGTCTCTGATATGAGTGATGCTGCTTTCTTAAAAATATTAATTTTTGTTAGGTATCTGCAGCTTCTCCTATATAAAATACACATAAATGGAGCTAGGAATTTTAAAATGTTTAGAAAGTTGTGGTTTCTTTTTATGGTGGTATTATAATTTCACCCTTTACAATGCCATTTAATGAATGGTATCAATAGAAGACAATTATTTATATGTACTTAAGAAATTCATCTTGTGCACTACACACAAACACTGTATAAACACATGCATGTTCACTTAATTATTTATGCACACTTGTACACACACTCAGGGTTATAAACTACTGCATAAAGTCATAAACATTTACTGCTAAATGATTAGGGGAGGTAAACTAGAAACAAGCTTAACATGGAAATATATTCTTCCAGACTATTCAACATGTAGAAGAGTGTTACTGAAAATTTATCAAATGCATGCAAAACATAAAATTGCTGTAACAGATGCAACAAAATGTTGTCGTTCACAACAGGAAGAGTAAGCAGACTGCTACATTAATACAATGTACACATCCAACACAAGCAAAATATTGAAGCATGATTTAATGAGTGGTAGAAACCTGAGAGGAACCTTTACCACATAAATAATTTGTTGGCTAAAATGCATTTAGCTCTAATCCACTATGATACAATATTTGCATACATGAAACCGATGACAATGTGAACATATCTGAATTTTGCTTGTCAAAAATTCCCTGCACTTGAGGAGCTAATGCTGGCCAAGATTTTCACCACATGTGAAAATCCTATGTGAATACAGTCTTTTATTTGCACTCTATGGTATTACCATTGAAAGATGCGATTACAAGCACACGAATTATGTAGATATTTACTAAATACCCCAGATTCTAAGATCCAATTGCCGATCTGAAATTTTAATGTGGATTTGGCTCGCATGTTCGAGTAAACGCAGCCTAATACAGTGCCTGAACCTACATCTTGGTGTAAAAGACTTGCAGACATTCTGTGTCTGTACACTGGCATTGGGTATCGGGTGTCAGTAGGAGGGTGAGCTGGACGTGAACATTTACAAAACCAAGATGATGCTCTGAGAGCTTGCAATCTTGCTCCTTGTTCATTTAGGAGCGATTGTATGAAATAGTTTTAAATAAAAAAAACTTGTCCCCTTGATCCCCTCCTTTGCTCTAAGACACTATCTCCAGTTTTCCCTCCCAGCACGTGCAATGTCACAACGACATCTGGAGCTTACGGTTGAACAAGGTGTTGGCAACAAACTGTTCAAACACTTGAAGATCCAGCCCCTGGCGAAACGGAAAGCCCCTTGCAATCAATGAGTCGATGTAAAGTTTGGCCATGTCTCTCGCTTCCTTCAGTGCCGTGATCATGGCCTCGGGTGAAAACTCCGGTACACTCTGGACAGGAGCAAGTTTGGTGGTGAAAATTTTGCCGTCTGCTTTCCTTGCCATGCCGGATCCGGCTGACCACGTGGCGGATCTGACTGGAATACAAAATGTAGGATGGTGACAATCATTATGGTTGTATCCTTAGGAATAACAATTAAAAGGACTCTGGTCAAACGCACAGTAAGGCTGTGAGACAGAGTCAAGGTGTTTTGACCCCGTGACAGTCCATGAATAAAGTAAAGCAAACCTAGTGAAAACTGTTTTGAGGCTGGTCAGGGGTCAGCATAACTTTTTAATTAAAAAGAAACGAAAAAAATGGCAAAGAAGGAAAACTGATGGGTTTGGGGACGGGACTGTCTGTATATATTATCCGTCCACTCTCGTGTTCTCTCACACAATCAACCGGGAGCTCATACACACACTGCCTAATACTGCCGTGCAGGTGAAGTCTTGGTGATAAATATGCAACACTTACCGCCGTGGTAGCAAGCAAATAACAGCAAGGCCCCGAGCATCACGTGTTCCATTTGGCAACAAGTCATCGTCTCGCTTATCCACTTCTCTCCTGGCTGCTTTATAACGATGTTCGATACCCACAGCAGCTCCTTTGTCGCACTCCCACCTGCACATGTTCCACATATGAATTATATAGGTGCCATCCCGAGCACCAGGCTGATGTTTTTGTATTTATCAACATTTTCATGTCCACGTAACTGTCAGAACTGAACTTGAACGAGTAACATTGTGACCTAGGGTATCAAGCTCATCATCCATTTAATTCTCCGCGTGGAGAAACAAGTACAATGTCTTCTGTGTTTTTGTCAGAACGAGAAGTGTGGTCTAGAATTTGTTATTAGACAAGCGGGACAAAAATGTTTAAAGTGATTAAGTATTGTTTAGCTGATCTGGGACAGCTGGGACAAAACTACAATGGATGAAGTGCTTCTTCCTGCGGTGTAAACATTCCAACCTTTTGCAGTAATTTATTTTCAAGAAATGTAGCAAATATGTTTTGGATGTTTAAACTGCAACTTAATGACAGGATGCAGAAGCAGGATAGTAGTTAATTAACTCACCTTGCGCTCTATACTATTTCACACACGTATTTCGAGATTAGAATTTACCTGGTGTTCGTTCATGTTGAATGTAGAATCCAACTGTTGCGATTGTCATGACCTCGACATGTAGATATTACATTGTAATATTTCGTGTTCAATTTTCTTATTTCTTTACAGTTCATGCCATCCCCAGTGAAATGTATAGACACCGCCAGGCTGCTATAGAGGCTACATAGGCTCATATTAACCAGCAGCACAAAATTGTGTTACTGGACTGCTGACAGGCGATTTCCCAGTAACTACTAAACGAGGCAGATGTGTACAAAGTTTCCGGTTTAGTCGCATTCGTTGTTAGGGCTCGCCAAGACTAACAGAGGGGAACTTTCACAAGAGGCTAAGCGTTGGTCTCGGCAGACAGACAGCAGTCCACCTACACATGCCCGTGATATCAGAGCATTAAGATTCTCGGTCACTTGCTTCATTGCCGTGTTTACAGCAACATGAAACGAAAACACAATTTTTTTACATGCCAGTCATCTTCCTATACATCTACCCATTCATTCATTTGTCCATTAACGGTTCCCTCTGACCCTGTTTTTGACGTTTACTGTGTGAGGGGCAGGGTAGGGCAGTGTGGGTGGGAGAGTTTGTGGTAGGGGGGTTGTAAGAGATAAAGAAAGAAAGAGAGCGCCCTCTAGTGTGTGCACGACATATACACGGAAGGATTTTTTTTAAACTCACTTGAGCTGAACAGAGATGTGATTCATAACAGTAGACAGAAGCATTTTGAGACATGCTTTCACGGATGCAGTCAGCCTGCGATAGGAACTCATAAAATGTGGAAGGAAGATAAGAAAACAAGTCTCTTTCTCCAACTTTGAAGACGTTCGTTGCCATCTCTATTTTTTTTTTCTTTTTCAAAGGCTTCCCACTTGCTGTAGAGTGAAAGGTTTCTCTGTCACTCAATGTCCTAGTGGCACTGTGCTGAATCTGACTGCGAAAATTGCTAACCCGAAAAGAAGCCTACATGATGTTGAGTTTAGGAAATTTAATAATAATAATAATAATAATAATAATAATAATAATAATAATAATAATAATACAAAATTTGTAAAGAGCATGCTCACACTCCCAAGGTGCATGCTCTAAGCGCTTAAGAATAAGAACGAAACATGAACAGCATACGAGGGACAGGAAAACAAACAAATAACAAATGAACTATAAGAGAATAAACAACAGTACTAAACAAAGAATAAAATCAAATACAGAAAACACAAAGAGGAACCAAATAACAAGAGCAAGAGCTGAGAGTAACATGATATTGCAAAAGGAGAGAGTGTGACAAAGGACTATAGCATTATGGGAAAGGTTGTTAGGAATGTTTACGGAAGAGGTGTGTTATAAATAATAACTATAATGACCGGCTAGTTATAACACCACGATTCGATCAATCTCATGGAGCGGTAACCGTCGCCAAACAGTCACCAGCAGTGGAACCTTTTCTGGGTTCCACGGGGCCACAAGAGTAGCACTGTAGCACCCATTCAAAGGAAATTTTCGTTTTCCTGTTGTGTCCCTCGGACATGCAGGTGTCCATGGCAGAAATATTAGTAGCATGAATAATCTGAAACACAGGCCATGGGACAGGTGTGGAGCTATTTATGATCACAAGTAACGGCTGTTTGTCCATCTGAAAACATGGACAGACAAAGTGAGGGTTTGTTATGTACATAGTGCAACCAGAGAGTGTGGATAGAGGAAATTTGTTTACGATGTTCTCAGAGGACAGTGGCACTGGTCAGCTTCACAGTCGGAGCACAGACACTCAAACACTCAGGTCACCCTGCCTTGTCTTGATACCGTTAAACGTTTTCTAAACAACGCCGGTGACTGACAAGACAGGAGTTACCCCAAAGTTGATGGCGGGTTGTCTCTCGTGCCAGCTTTTTAAAACCTTTGATGGAGTTTTACACAGGAAAGACTCAATGTTTGTTTTTTAAAAAAAATCTTCCACAGACATGTTAGCTGTAGCTGCCAATCTCTGAGTGAAGTGCCGTGCTTCCTGTTGCGCCGCTCATAAATATTTAAATCAACAATTTAAAATCGGACTTCGCATGACAGCTGCGCGCACACACACACGTGAACAGCAACAGCACCACCACCACCACCGCTACAGCCACCGTCACGCGCCATCCCTCGGTAACCATGGCAGCGACGGCCGTGAACGCCTCCTTCCTCTTCTTCCTCCCATCCACCCCCACCTCCCTTCAAGCTGCGCCCAGTCGGCGCGATTTGGCGCGATTCCTGCGCGTTCCAAGCTCGCGCTGCCAGGAGACTCGCAGGAGAAACGTGTTCGCCACTTGCGGAGTGCTTCCAGTACGCGCATGCGCAGAGCCAGGGCGGGTTGGTTCAGCCTCCGCTGCCGAGTCCCTCGGACGATGCGAAGCACACGACCCTCGCTTGTTGCGCGTGCTCGCTGCATACGGAGGAGAAAGTGCGTACGTGTGTGAGCGTTGGGCTGCTTGTGGATTTCCTGTCGGTTCTGACATCTGTGGATCTTTGGGATTTCTCGGGTGCGTGTGTCCTGCGTGGATCCGGCGCCTGGCCTGACAAGGGTGTGTGTGGAGTAGCTACGCGCTGAGAAGTAAGTCGTAGTGTATCCATGCTTGGTGCTGCTTGCCACAGGAAGCTGTTTAGTCCTCGGTCCTCTCGTTTGCCTGCCGCCACTTTTACTCCATGCTTTGCTCATTGAGAAGTTTTCTGAAATACGATCCTGTTCCTTTTTTGCCCAGCTGCAGCCGTTAGTTCATGGCGATTCTGGTTTCCGCCCCTTGTGCCGTGTACCCATACCTCCATTCTCCACCCCACCCACCATCTCTCCCCCACCAACCAGCCCCTAGCGGCTATCAGCCTCTCAGTGGTTTATGTCTGTCTGCTTCTGGTTTAGGTAGTCAGTAAGGATGCTCATGGCGGGGGATTTGACAGAACTAGGGACCGGTAACTGCGAAATAATGAGTGTTCGCATGCTTCTTGTTATTGTTGTTGCTATTGATGGTGTGAATGGTTGTTTACCGTTGTGTATGTGTGATGGTTACAGTGTAACGGTCCGCCAGTATCGTATTAAATGTACCACAGAAAGCGACAGGTACCCTGTCTGTATAGTTACAGAGCGACAACAACCATTAGCTGCAATTGCAAAGTAATGTACGTGTTTGCAATTGCAAAATGTTGCAACCACTGGAGTTACAGAGGAACACCTAACTCCTTCTGAAGCACGTGACGTAACGGCTGAGATGTAGGGGGGTGGGGGTAGCAGATGGAGAGATGAGGGGGTTGGGGGGTGTAAGTGAAGTCACGCTGCTGCAAAGAGCGGCACTTGTGGAGTTGCATGATGGGATGCGCGCGCCTCCACCGCTGGCTGATTTATGGCGCAGCTGCTTGCTGCTGTCTTCATCAACTGCTCTCTCTCTCTTCCAGCCTGCTCGACCACAAACAATCGCAGTGTACACCTCCCTCCCTGGCTCACTCGGACTTTGCGACTTGTTTACTACTTAGCTTTACCATTACATGAGCTTTAATAAGAAATGGAAGAAATGGAGTCTGGGTGAATCACAACAAACACTTGTCGCCCTGATGTCCAAAGCTGTATCCAGTTCACAGCGAGAATGATAGCGGGTGACAGGGTGGAAAGGTAGAGTTTCCCACTGCTTGAGCTTTGACAAGGAGATCAATACCCGCCAGGCCGCCGTGGGAACCGTTCACCTCACCACGGCCACCATCATAGGGGACAGCGGATAATCACGTGGTAAAACTGGGACTGGACCAGTGGGTTTATATGATCTTTATTTCGTGCATGTGTGTGTGTTTTGCTATTGACGGTTCTTGCAAGGTCTGTCGGTGACCTGGCCATATTCTGTGTCATAAACTTCCGGTCAATCCTTCATTGCTGCTCACATACCTTTGAGGGAACATTTCCTGTCTCGTGGTGCTGGTGACGTACACACGTCGAACAGCTGACTGTTGTGGGTTGAGGGTTGAGGGAGGGAGACAGGCCTTGGGAAAGTGAGCACTTGCACGCATGCGCCAGGACAGAAGCCGGAAGGTATAATCACAACAGCCACTTGACCTCCGGCACAGACAGGAGCGCACCGCAGGAGAATGTGACAGTTACCAGTCTCATGCCCTCACGTGACCTGTGACGTAAGGGGAAGAGAGAAAAGTCAGATCCGTGCATATCTCGTCATCCGTACAGGTGTCGGGTGGTGGATTGTTTTGACACCATCCCAGCGGCATTGTTGGACAATCTGTAGTTCTTGTGACCCTTCTGCCCACTAAACAATTGCTAGCAGGAAGTGACCTACTCAAAGGTCACACCTTTCCCGCATGTTCCATAGATTACTTTCAATGGAGAGAAGCTTGAGCTATGTTTTACTTATGTCTACTTACGTAAATACATAATTTAGTTGAAATTTTGTAAAATAGTTTGTAATATATTTTATTATCTTTTGAGTAATATTACAGCTTTTTTAAAATTCTGATCTGTTATTGTATTTGTAGTGTCTCTTTAACTCAAACCGTTTATTACAAAATTATTGAACGATGTAGTATTTATTTATTATTATTCCAAGCATTTGTATATCAAGGTGCTAATCCTACCTTGGTTTACAACCAATGTTGAAAATACTGAGGTGTCAAGCTTGTATTCTGCTGCATAACACTTCAATAAGATGTGCTTTTGTTAACCCTGCCGACAGAGGAGTAAATGTGAAAGTTATTTATCGGTACGATTTTCCCCACATTATTTATAACAGGAAGCGAGATAATCTCGTCATCGGCATTCATCAAGGTTTCATGGTTATATTTATCAAGGAAATTATTGAAAACAAGGCTTTGTCTATCGCGGAATGTGAAGGTTGTTGATGCCCGCTTCCTATAATAAAAACTCGTCAGCCTGCCGCTGCCGGTCGTCGGGGGAGAGGGAAACCTTTCAACAATGTTCACCACTTCCGTCAATTGGACGGGGGAGAGCATGTCCTGCATGAAACAACGTCCAAGTCTTTATGTTCACCATCCAGCTCTTCCGCCAGGCATCGACCAGGCTTCTGGGTGTCGGGCGACATGGCCGAGCCAGACCATCGAGCTCTGTGTCACTTTTGTGAAAAGAATTTCCTGGTGTCCCACGAGAGTGCCTCGCGTTTCATTTAGGAGATTCGGATCAGTTTTTTTAAAGGCATGTGACATCGAATGCCTTCATTCCTTTCACTGTACCAGCAAGAAAAGTCCAGCTGTCACAGGAGTACAGACCAATGGAGCTTCTTCAATCGGTTGTTGAGCAGAACTGCGCTCCACTTCGATGATTTGAAGCAGGCCGTGATCGATGTTGAATTTTCTCATCACATCATCGGCTTCACCCATTTCCGACATTTGCATGTCTGCCAGGCTTCACAACATGGACAATATAGTCTACTTAACCCTTTGACTTCCACGCACGAAGACAAGAAAATGGAAGAGTTCTATGACCAGCTGGAAGGAGATGAAGGCAGGACTGATGGAGCACATCGTCGTACTCTGACACTAGATCCAGACACACATCAACAATGGACAGGATCGGTATGTAAATTAAGGGTAGGAAAAACCAACGACAGAGACCTAAGGCTCCTAGAGATTGCTCAGAGCCAATAACCTGGACCACAAGGAATCGAGAACGGCTATTTCACACTCTCCAGACAGCTTGGTCCCTTTACAAATCGACCTCATCCTGCTGCAAAGGCAGTTCAAATCCAGCATCAACAAGGCCAAAACAAAGCCCTATTCTGGCTTTGAATATAGACAGTGACCATAAACTTTTCTTCATGAGCTAGAAAAACACATCCTTTATCCAACCTCCCGAGTTCGCTGTGATTTGGAGAAGCTGCGAGACCCACCAGTTGCTGAAGTCCTCAAGGCCCCAGCTGCAGGTAAATTCTCTGCCCTCAACATTGTTGATTGTAATTGTAGATATCCTCGCTGAAACCTTTAAAAAGTGTTACTATCAATAGCCAAAGAAACACTAGGGACGCAGAAGAAGATACTATCCGGGCTAATGTTCTGAATCTTTGTGACCAAAGGACGGCCATGAATAATGAAAGGAAGAACATGACAGAAGCATCTACTAAGTGAACAGTAATATCAGGAAATGGATGAAGGCAGCTGAGGAGAGTAATGCAGTAACATAGACATAAGCTACCGAAATGTATATTTTTAAAATTTCCACCCAATTTTCCTTAGGCTTGATTCTTTTCCCCCTTCTCAGTTTCGGTCATGTGTAAAGAACAGATATTTTTGAAAATATACGAAAAAGACTTTATAGTTTTGAACAGGACAACAGGAAAGAAGAAAACAATGACTTGTGCATCACTCAACTGTTGTTGATGTGAAGATCTTTGTCATGTGAGGACCACAAGGACATTAATTGTAAACCAGAACAAAAGTGTTAAAAACTTGTTGTTAACAGTGCATCTGTCAAGTTGTATACCAGAACCAGCCTTGGAGCAAGTTAATCAAGAGGAGTAGAGAGAAGTAATTAGCATAATTTCAAATTTCTACTTACTGCTGTCAGTAACGGGCGCCTACACCTAAGCAGTTAAAACAATGGTTTATTTTTCAGTGTTTCTTTTCTGTTAAGTCTGTATCTATTGAAAACAAGTAAGTTGTCATTTACAAAATTTGTCTTTTTGAAGTTTTGGTTTCGTAAGTGAAGATTTTGTAATACTGCGACTCTCTTCTCTGTAACTGTCACCCCCGCCTCCTACCCCTCCTACCTATCGCACATTTTTATTTCAGCCCTTTCCAGGTCTTCGATTTAAGCAAAAACAACACACACACACACACACACACACACACACACACACACACACACACACACACACACACACACACACACACAAAAACCAAAAACCAAGAGAATGCGGATATTTTTGTCTTGTTTGGCTTGCTTGCTGCTATGTGTATATCTGCCTTGGCTTAAACATACTCAGGAAACTAAAACCATTTAATCTCCCTCTACCTAAGGTTTTCTCGATATCTCCAGGGCAGCAAATTGTTACAATCAACCGCAGAAGAATGTTTGCATCTTGTTTTCCATACATCAATTAAGTGTCATAGAGGGTGAGCAGCATAATCATAGGAAAATATAAACACCTGCACAGCTTCACCCTGGCTTGGGCTGCTTAAACATTCATCTTGCCTTTTCATTCGAATAAATTCGTATAAAGCTACAAATTCCTAAATGTGAAGTGAAATAGAGATGTTGAGGCAATGCACTTCTAGATTTTTTTTTTTATTTATTTATTTATTTATTTATTTATTTTGTTATACCTATTTTTACGTATTAATTAAAATTAGTCAGAAATGCAGGAATATTCCCCTCCCCCTACTCGAGATGAACAGGGAAAACAAACTTTCGCTAGCGCACTCTAAAAATGCAAATGTCTGTGTATTTAATTTGCGAAAAAATGAGTTTGGACTGCACTGGTCACTGATGTAGACTGTTTGATTGCTTGCAGACAAGATGATGACCACGTGTTGTGCCATCGTTGGCCTGGTCTTCCTGGTCCTGACCAACCTCGCCATCATCATCGCCTTCGCCACGCCTTACTGGATCATCGTGCAGCGGATCAACCGCGGGCTGTGGGCTTATTGTGTAGACCAGACCTGCACATGGGTGTTTCAGGAAGAAAACATTGAGCATTTACCGGGCCAGAAATCAGGTCTGCTGCTTCTGTCTCGCTCTTTTTTCCTTTTTTCTGTCTTCCTCTGTCGTTTCTTTCTTTTCGAAATCTCCCTCCTTCGGTTTTTTGTTTTGTTTGTTTTTGTGTTTTTTTTTATTTTTTTTTTGGGGGGGGGTTTGGGTTTTTTTATTTTTTATTATTTATTTATTTGTTTTGTTTACCATTATTTTGCGCTTGTCCTCGTTAGAGAGCATGCAATTCTCGGGTATCGAAAGTTTCTAACTAGAGACGAGGAAAGCGAATCAGCTGTCAGAATGAAAAAGGAAAATGGGTCCTGCAAGAGAACACGCTTTAGTTATGGCTTCAAAAAATCAAAACAGCATTTAAACATGGCAAGACAAGCCCTTTCCGAAGGCAGATGTTTTTGAAAGCCGGCACTGGCAAATTAATAACTCATTCAAGCAGCTGTAGAACAGACGAACAATTTGAGCATGATACCTGTTCCTCCAATGTTCCTCTGCTCTGTTCATCTTTGGTGTAATGTCGTCTTTGGCTTGTATCGTCTTGGGTCTAGTGTAGTCTTTACAAGGACACCAGGGATAAAGCATCTGGCACCTGAATGGTTGCCGCCTTAGATGCCATCTCTGCACAAGGGCGGTGTCAGTCTGGCGCCAATATGGCAAAACGGTGAAGACTGTTATCTCGAGAGAAAAACATACAATAGTCGGGTTGTTAGGGTGCAGATTATTTCCACACTTTCTACGCCCGCCATTACTATCATGGAGCACTCTTGGCTGCATTCAATGCACGTTTCGCCTGTGGCATGTAACTCCAATAACTGGAGGAGTGTGGACACGTGACCTGCTTGTAAACGGAGCACCCCTCGGAATCAGGAGCATTCTGTCTACTACACTAGTCTGCTGTTTTCTTTGGGCTGGATGAAACGGAATGTAGGAATTATATTTACAACACAACATCGTGTTGTCTTTGATGTGTTCATCCCGAGAAGTAGCGCTGCAATTTCCCCCTTGTCAGAAAACGGGGAACATTATGGTCTGAGCTCACCAGAAACCTTTCAGATGGTATTGCTGTTAGAAAGGGGGACTGTTGAGATACGGACTTTTGCCTCGAGTGCCTCTTAGCAGAAGAACTTTGTAGTTAAAAACTTCACTATGTAATGAGTTATCGCTGGTGAGTGTGTTTAAAGAAATCGTAAAGGCAAATTAAAACTGCTTATGATCTTGTAAAGAGTAGGATCAGTGTGAACCTCGTCTATTTTCGTGTCTGTTCATGTGGAAAAAAGCTGACTGTTTTTTATAGGATGTTGTGTTTAATAAGAGAAATTACACGGGACTCTTTCGTTTGCTTCAACAAAGTCTCGTCCTCCGGTGATGCTAACTGGATCCCAGTGGGAGCTGATGCAAGGATATGGTTGTACATTGGTCGTAGCCATCTTGATTGTTATCACTAGTTGGATAATTGGATTAGTGATCACCGATCACTTGAATTTAAATCCTAACAATGACCGACACTTCCTCTCCCTCGCTGACATCACACAGAACTCCACAGCCTTATCACCGCCCTCACTGCCTTGATTATACATACAAAGTTTTCTGAGTTCTAGCAAGCGAAAACGAAAACGGATTCAAATTTTACTGTCAAAATATACAAGAATTTAAAAAAAAAAACTGTTCAGTGTGTTACGTTAAATCACAGGAGCTAATAATAGTGGTCTCCAGGAAGTGTTTTTGCTAAACTTGTATTACTCACTCTGAACCAACCACCCACTCCCGAAAAAAAGTAACAAACAAAAACAAAGACTATCGTACAGGAAAAGGAAAATTTTACTTCTGTTGGCAATGTATTTTTAACGATAGAAATCGCTTTTTTTCACGTAATTTGAAAATAATTCCTTGTCACATTACTTTAGGTATTGTAGAAAGAGGTGATGAAATATGAAGGTTGATGGGGAGGGGAAGTATTGGAAATTTGCTGTAACTTCGGCAATTATAGAATGTAGTAGTGCGTTATGTAGCTCTGTACAATTTACAGCAAAGTCTCTTCTTGGTGGTGAAAGGCAGGAAGGCCGGATTAGAGAGAGAGATTGCCTGTCTAAAGTGTAAATATATGTTTGTGAGTGTGAAACGAAATCACGACCTCACCGGCTTAGTGACGAGAACCGAAGAAACATGGCAACATGACTGTGCAGCTATGTCATTAATCAATCATTATATAATTATAATTGTAGTTTTCATGCGCACCAAGTCACGCAGGCACATGCTCAGGCCAGAAGGTGATTGAGCAGTCAAGGGAAGTGCATATTATTAGAGCGACTGGGTCAGCTCACCCTCAGACCAAAATAATTCCTGGCTACCAGGCCGACATTGACAGACTCGTCACAGGAGAGCTGTCTTGCGGGAGACAACTCAGGTGAAGGACGAGCATTCTGCCCAGGATGTTTATGCTCGCGTTTCCAGTGTTTTGAAGGATTCCGTATCCACAGCCTCCAGGTGACGAGTTTGTGTATTGATTAAATTGCTTCGGCCACTCTAAATATTTAGACTGCAACGACTTGCAGCGTGTTTACGCGCCACAGGGAATATTTGAATTATCTGTCGAGGGCGGACGGATTTCTGTTTGTAAAGATCGTTTGTGGAGCGATAGTGTTCTGTGACCACGTGGCTGTTGTTACTGATTATGAAAGCGGTCTGTCGGAACAATGGGTGTGTCTCTGCTGTAACCGTGTGTAAAGTCAAGTGCGAAAAATCCAAAATATATGAAAGCTGTAGGTGGACAAGTGATTGTACACGGAGTTCACCACTGTTAATGTCTGTACGCATGACATGGTTCACCCGTTCCATCTCGTTCAGTCATCCACAGCTAGCCTATCTTATCATCTCTTTAAACTTATTAAAGGTCAAGAATGTGGTGGAAATTCGTGCTAGGAAAGTGACTTCCCTTCCAGCTCAGCATGTAGCCGGAAAATGCTTTGCGTTATCTCGCATTTCGCTGCCTTGGTGTCGTTGAGATGGCGAAGATCGCTCATTTGCATCATTATGCTGTTGAGATGGGAGGCAAAGGTCACATCGCACGCACACCCACAGAAAGCACTGAGGTAAAAGCCAATTGAGACAAGCCTTCACTTCGAGAGACAAGAGACAGAATGTATGGCAGGCTAGAATAAAAAAGACAGAAGTCGTTGAGGGGAGGAATATTTCCAGATACTTCTTCGCAATATCCGTGACAGATTTCAGAAATGTGGAATATTGGAGGAATGGCTGTCATGCTGAGAAAGTTGTTTTCCCTCTCTAACTGTGGTAGGATTTTCATCGTAGTTTTGAGCTGTTTGCTCTCGATGTAGGACGCTTCCTCGCCAGCAGTGGTGCCAACATCAGTCTGTCGACAACCTGTCCGAACTCAATGACCGTTAGTTCGCCAGTTGTGGGCTTGCTCAGTCTCACAAGTTCGTGTCCTCGGAAAGTCAGGACTTCTTAATATATTACCCATATCTGCTAGTTGGCAGGCATTTAGCATTGTTCAGTGCAGTATGTGTGTGTTGCCACAGAAGGTCTGCACATGCATGTCACTGCCAACCAACCCCCAGCAACCCCCAGTGTCTGCAGTAGACTTAATGCGCAAAGTCATAAGTCATAAGTAGTTTATTCAAGGGGCTATTGCCCTTTTTGAAGGGGGAGCAACAACAAAATAATACAATATTGCATACAAAGGCAACCGCAAGTGTAATTAATGAGTTCTGGAAAACTCTCCACTACCAGAGAGAGAACTGAACATGATATTTTGGTGTGTTCGTGCACAGCACCGGTAGGCGAGTTTCTGTCTGTCAGCACATCTACCTCCTGCTAATGAGTGCACGTGCATGTAAGCTGATCGTCGACGCTCGCTGATCGTTATCGTGCACAAGAAGCTCATTTTCCGCTCGACCTGCCGCAGCTCTTTGCGGTTTGTTATCGGGATTGTCTTGATCCGGGCATGACCAGGTGCCAACAGGGCCGCTGGTGCCGATAGGGGATCATGCAGGGTGCATCCGGCACTTCACTCCTCTTCCTAGTTTCTGTGTCTAGTAGGGTCTGACGAACTTCTTACTCTAACGGGCACTGTTTGCCAATGTATACAGTCTGATGTATTTCTTGGTCTGATATGTGTTTGTGGTGTGATGCTTATGTTCTACTCTAATGTATACATCCTAATATGTATTTCTTGGTCTAATATGTACTGTCTGTGGTACAATACTTATTTCAGTCCAATGTGTACAATCTAACCTGTATTTCACAATGGTATATATGTTTTGGTCTAACACTTTATACAGTCTGTAGTCTAACATATATTTCTTAGTTTAATGTATACAGTTTGTGGTCTTATACTTAGTGTCATGCCCCAGGATGTTCTCATACTTTATGGAGAGTTTGACTAAAGTTCAGCTGCATCAGATAACGGAACCCCTGCCCCCTCTAGGCTACCGGGAAACAAATCGCACCAAACAAGTGTCTGACTGTACAGCATCCACTTCACCACAACTAGTAAACTTCCAGAACAATGGCCATAATTCGAGTGTCACTTTGCTTCCAACCCGGATGCTGGGGATCATTTCCCATTGGCACCTCGTGCGTTGCATGCATCTTTCGTCCGTTCGTGCATTTGTTTGGAATTAGGTATGAAGCAGGGGTAGCCTTACCTGAGAGTTAGCTAAAGCTGACACTGTGTGGTTGAGGGACCTGGAGTTGGACATAGGAGCATATATATTGAGATATCTAGAGGTCTCCGTCTTGCTTACAGTCACAAGCTTTGACTATAGAGGGCTTGCTAGAGGTGAAGGTATTGGGCGGAGGTAAAGCAAACCCGGGGATACGGATGTACATCTGCTTCATAATTACCACCCGAGAAGAAGGTGAAATCGAGAGTTAGTATCATATTGCTTCCTCCCAATCATCTCCCTTTTCTCTTCCTTTAGCATCGCTCTCATTATTTTACCTCTGCCTCCCTCTTTCTTTTTCTTCCTCGTCTTACATATTCTCTCATCCTCCTTCATGTTCATGTCTTGTTGTGCAGCCCACTTGCTGTTCCGGGATGGAGACCATAAAGTATGGTCTAATTACTGCAACAATTAGCTCACAATTACTAGTCGTATGCTAATAAACACAGCAGGGCCTTGTCACCTGCTGAATGGTTGAACATGATTTGTGCACACAATTTGCCTAATTCTGTCAGTAATGTGTGTCTTGTCTGTCTGTCTGTCTGTCTGTCTGTCTGTCTGTCTGTCTGTCTGTCTGTCTGTCTGTCTGTCTGTCTGTCTGTCTGTCTGTCTGTCTGTCAGTCAGAGAGAAGAGAGTGTGTGTGTGAGAGAGAGTGTGTGAGTGTGATTTCTACACATCAACAGCTGGAGGTAAAATTTCTATTGCATGTAATAGTGAAGAGTTAAATGTCATTATTGCCTTATCATGGTAAGAACCACACGAATAAATGTCTACAATAAATATCTGCAGGGTCTGCTGGTCTGCCAAGACACGTGGTCATTAAATGCCAACAAACTCTGGCTTTTGCTGAGAAACAAGAAATAGTTGACTGACTCAGGGGATGCGTTTCCGTTGAAATGTCTGCATGCACGAACATTTATTGAATTTTCAGTTCAATGGTTTTGTTTATAATCAACAGAAATAATTTTAACAGTAAATCATGCATGGTCAATTCTCGTTACCGAACAATCGAATTCACTACTAGATTGGCGCAATCCATCGATAAAAAGCATATCGAATTGTTATCAATTTTTAAAATCCGTAAGGTCGGCGAAAAAAAAGTCGATGTGTTCAATATAAAGATCCGAGCCTGTTTCATGATCCTTGAAAATAAGTATGCGGAGATTTTGAATAATTGAACCAAAGAAAAGCTCACATTAAGAATGTGCGAACAGGTCTGTAAGTAGATATCAAAGAAGGATCTTGGGAGACATTAGTCCAAGAAAGCATCTCTTAGGTCAATGGAAGAAAGTAAGACTAGGAGGTGAGGCAGACAGCACATGACAACGCGACAAACGGTGCCGAAGTTCACAGAGTCAAGTGAGGGCAGAGCTTGGGTGATGTTTATTTTCAGCAAGTTGAGGCCTGTTGTGCAGGTCGGCTGCTGATGACACGAACAGATGCTTTCCCTCTTGCCAAGTGATCTCCATTTTGAAGCGGATGTACATGGTTGCTGTAAGCGGCATCACCGTGAGAGAAAACTTTTTTCTGTCGTTCCCGGCTCTGCAATATATTTAAACACGAAATATTGCAGCTCCGCACTGCTTTGCCTGCTGGTGGCAACTCAGAACTTTAATAGCGAGGTAGGGAAAAGGAGAAAGTATACAGCCTCCACACAGCATCCTTAAAACAATTTTTCAGAAACAACATGCGCCTTGCGTAACAGACACATGGACAATTAGTCAACTAACTGTAAAAGCGTTCTTGCCCAAAAACTGTCGAGATAATGAGGGAAGTGAGTGCCCTAATCTTCTCTTTGATGAGTCGTGTTCTGGCTAACACTGTCAGGCAGCAGACGGTGAACAGAAATCGCGCAATAAGCCGCCTTTCCCCACTCCTCCGATGTTAAATATTATATTTTCATGTGTATATTAATGTTTGTGGTGTATGCACATTATGAAATAATAAAAAAGCTTGTTTACGCAGCAAGGTCGGTGAAAAGCACATTTGTCAAGGCCTCCTCCACCCTACCGCCATCCCCTCTCCCTGACGAGGTTTCTAAAGCAGACGAAGAGAATTTCCTGGTATAGCTCAACCTAGACACCATGTCCATACTGCTTCTCCTACATTTTGTTGTGTGATTTGACGATTCAAAAGCTTCGCAGAAAACACATCACAGAAGGTGTTGCAATTGTTTAATTCGAATCCCTCTTCTTTAATCAATTGTCCACCCGTCAATACCTGTATTGTCTTACATGTGGTATTCTCTTTGTTGGCACAGATTGGACAGTTATCGGTCATAAAAATAGCAAAGATGACAAAGTGCTGACGAAGCCTTGGCTCAAACGGTTGCCGGTCTGGAGGTTTGGGGAGGGGCTCAGTCTGGAGTTGTCAGGTGCGCGGAGTATGGTAGGAGCTGCAGTCGGCATTGCACTGCAAGAGAACACGGCACCTACCCGCCCAAAGCTACCCCGTGTACCCCGCAGGCCGTGCTATCTGGGATCTCGGAAAGAGGGTGTTTGGATGGAGGCAGCTTGGAATACATGGGGAGGTTGGTCTGGAGTCGGCGGTGCCCTTGTTGTTCTGCCCTCTTGTGTTTCTCGTGCGGCGGGGTGTAACACGCCACGCCCATCACCGACTGCAATGCGCGTGCTGGCACCGTCTACATGGGTGTTGCCTGTTGCTGTGTTATGTGTGTGCATGGGCGCGTGATCATCTTCCAACACTATTTTTGATCAAACCATCTATTTTTTCACCTCCACTCGAGTCTTCTCATTCGTCCCTTGGGTGTAGCCATGAAGCTGGTTGTGAGAGCCTGATCACACACTCACCCCCTTCTCATCATTTCACCCACAGCAGGAATAAAACAGATTTGCGAGGATTCCCTCAGTAGTTTTTGGGCATCAATGTCTTCGTTCCTCTCATGTTTTTTTTTCCCTTCTCGCGCACCTAAGCTGATGCCAAGTAAATCTAGTCTACATCATTTTCCTTTGAACGCCCAAAACACACAGCTCCGTGAGGGGTTCTCTGTCGGGCGCACACACATACTCACAGAGAGGCAGGCACCCTGTCACGGTGACCCGGAGGTTGCATGGAAAACCAAAAATGCCATAATCAGTAGTCTTTTGTTCTTCTGCTGCCAAAGGAATCTATTCTTTGTTTCTTTGAGCCCCAAAGCTCATGGGTCCATGGAGGGCAGGCAGACAGCCAGTGACCGAGAGATTGTCTGGAAAACCCTCATGACACCCTCCAAGACAGAGTACCCTTCTGTTGTTCTGTCTTGGAGGAGTCTTGGAGGAGATTGTATGCTCTCGGACTACAGACGACAATGCTATCAATTTCTTGTGTGTCTGTGGTCGCCTGTTTCAGGTCAACGAGTACAGAGTCTTGTGATCATGTCCTCGATGACGCGGTCAATAATGATGATCTCAGTCATCTACATCTGCGCATGCGCCGCTAAAGGTTTCTATTGAGTTCCGGTAGTCGGACCAGTGAAGTGTGCACGTGAAGTGTCACACAATACTTCCCGAACTGGCAGAATAACTTTTTGTTCTCTCTTTTCCCCTGATCCCCTAACCCAACTTCTCAAGCTCCACCGGAAAGCTGAGTCATTTGGTGGCCCACAGTGGTCGAAGTTCAAACCGGTAATAGAAGTGGGCACTAGAGGGTGTGGTGCGCTACGGAGTCTCATGGTGAAGCCATTTTAAAAAAAAATTTCAAGGGGGAAAAACTATACAATCTAATTAACTGTACTAATTACTTTCCAAGTAGGACTCTGGGATACTTGAAACTGTTAAAAATTGTTTTATGTTGGTCTAACTGGCTTGCCTGCCATGATACAATTCCCCTCTCCTCAGCCTGTTCCTGCTTTGCACAACACCTCTCTGGGGGTCAGGGATGCAATTAAAAAGATTGAAGCAAAAAGGGTTGCAATTAAAAGGTTAAAGCAACACGTATATTCTCAGTTTGTGTGTGAGAGCAAAAGTTCAGGTTCAGGATCTTTGTGTTCTAATGCTGTAAAACACAACCCTTTGACCTTAGCCCCTTTACTTGGTGTGAATGTTATCACTGTCTGTTACAGCATGGTGGTTGGCGACACAGGCCATGATGTGCTTCGGCCTGGGGCTGGCCCTCTTCGCCCTCCTAGTGGCCACTGTCGCACTGTGCTGTGAGTGTAAGCGCTGCAACTCCAACCATGCCGTGGCTGGCCTCCTGCTACTGGCATGTGAGTGCAACTTTGTACTCCTGTTTTATAATTTAGTCTCTGGTGAAGTGTATTGTGGTCCTTTCACGTGTGTTGCAATCATAACATTATGTATCATAGTCCTTCATGCTGTTTATTGTTGTTCCTTGCATGTATTGCAATCATGCGTATTATAGCCCCTCAAGTACATATATCTTCTACAGAGATCTGCCCAGTAATTAAAAAAAAAATCTCTGCGGTTGACAGTAATACTACTTTAAATGTATTGCTGCCATTTATATCAAGAATAATGTTGGTTCTAACAGTAACAGCTCTTTTCTTGCAGTCCTGGTGATAGGAGTTGCAGTTGTGGTGTTTGGCATCAGCGCTAAAGATGAACTCAGCGTGGACCTAGAGTCGCAGCAACGATATTCCTGGTCCTTTTGGCTGGCAGCGGCTTCTTCTGGCTTGTCGCTCATTTCTGCCATCATTTATGTCTGTGAGGGCAGAGCCCAGTATTAGCAGCATATTTACTGCTAGGTGGGAGGGTTCATGGTGTGTTGACACATCAGTAAGCCTCCCGCCTTCCTTCAACTTTACACATTTTTATTCCTTGGAATCTGTCTCAATATCTGCTGCTATATATTTCTCACCTGAGGGAGAGGGGACTGTACAAGCGATGCTAAGGTGCTACGCAACTGTACTAAGTGCAGGTCTGCTCAAATTATTTTATAATTGTATTAAAAAGAAACTGCTGAAATATTTTATGGCAGCACATGACTATCAAAATCTGACAAAGGAAAACACAGGAAATTGCAGAGCACGTTTATTGTGCAATGATGCTAACAATAAGTCATGCAGAGCTTTCTGTCTTCCACCTCCAAATATGTCTTCCATGGATCAGAGGATTTCCTGCAGTGAAGCCATGGAGTCACAACTACAACCACTAAACTTCTGGATTCATGCACAGCAGAAACTGTCAGAAGGAACAAGTCTAAAATATCAGGAATTGGCTGTAGATAGTTCCTGGAATGGTAGTCACACAAACACACACACACACTTGCATGGGTTCAGTTGGTGCTAAAGCAGGAGTCGCACACTACAAAGTCATTGTAAAAACACATCAGGGCTGCACAAGAATTTCTGGGTCCCTTCCATCCATAAAAGCTCCTGTAAAATTACAAAATCAAAAATCTGATTTATAAGTTAATGGGCACTTTCTTGATTGGGAAAGATGAAAATGTGCATGCACCTCATGGTAGGTAAGTACCAAAAGATCTTGATTTAATGTTATGCACATCTTATGCCATACAGACATATATATATATACACACAGAGTGTGCACTCATGCAAGTGTACAAAATGTCTACACTTGAACAAATGCCTTATCATAAATAACATTAAGGCACTCCACACCATGCTGTCACTGGCATCACAACTTATTTGGTGCCAGAATCACAAAATCAATGTCAGGGACTGTACATATCACATCACATCCTGGTCACAGATGACACCTTTAAATAGCACCTCTAAATCACCACCCTGCCTTTTGAAAAGTGGCATTTTAGCAAGGCATACTGGCACTGACACAGATGCTCCTGCATGTCTAAGTCATAATACTGACAACAACTTAACAGCTGGTTTCAACTGCAGCGTTTCAGGAGAGCTGTGCGCGCAGACACAAGTAGCTTGAATGCCTCTTCACTTCCTGGAGCAACATTTTTGTCAGGGTGAAGGAGCACAGCCATTCGGCGGTAGGCCTTGTTAACATCGTCTCTGTACAACACCAGTGCAGATAGTTAAAGATTTTAAAAATGTGGTATGTAAAATGTGTGCAGATAAAACTGACAATGAATTTTCAACTGTGCTTTAGAGAGATGAAGTGAAGAAAAGAATGGCCCTCATGGCAGCACTTAGCAATCACTACGTACTGGGACAAATGGAGTCTCCTAGAACAGGGAGGAAGATTTTTTTTTAAAGTCAAACCTGCTTTCGTTTGGTGCCTAATTCTGCTTTTTTGTGCTCACATTCACTCTGCACACACTAACAGTATCCAAGTCATATGACTACAGTGAAAAGCAGCAGAAAGTTGGAGACTGGAAAAGGAAACATGACTTACTACATCACTGTATATTCTTAACCCAAAAGTATATTCTGTACATTCTTAAGCCAGAAATCCATTTTAAGCAAAATTTAACAATGTGAGACTGGTGGGAAGGAGTCATGGTGTAGTTCTCAGAATCCCTCCATATTAAAAAAAAACCAATCCCATGGAAAAGTTTTGCCTGTTGCTGTTTGTGCCCTAGGAATGCTTGTCTTACATTGATCCATCCTGCAACTCATGGCACTACTGTATGCCACTGTGAAACTTGATCTGTTGTGCAACCTGAATCACTATTCTATATTACACTGACACTTGACACTCACTTGGAAGCACCTGGTGCAACTCCAAGGCGCTCATAATCTGTCTTGGAATTCTTCAGACGCTGGATAATGTCAATCTGCTCTTTGGTGTAGCCAAGTTGTGTCTGAAATGGTTGCTTCTTGCCACCATTCTCCACAGTTGTCACAACACCATCAAACAGTGCCTGTTGATTAAACATGTTAATGGCTGAGTAAACTTTTATTTCGAACAATTCAGGTTAAATGATACTTTTTCTCCAACTGTAAAATAACAAGGATAAGAGCAATAGTGTACATACAACCACAGTCAGCCTTCTGCTTTAATGACCTGAAGTCTTCATAAACAAAAAGGATACAAGAATATGCTAATGAATTTATGACAGTGGGGTAATTTTTAAAAGAAAATGAAATCAGCAAAAGAATGCAACTGATGATATCTCCCAGCTGCTGCATTAAAATAAAAACCTTCAAACCATTAGAGCTGAAACGACTTACAATAAAATTAACATTCTTATTTAGATTGCATTCCTCTCTCGTATTTGTCATCTTTAAATCCCAATGGAGATTTCAATTAACCAATGTGCTAGCTTAATCTACTCTAATAGCACCAACGCACGAAGGAATCTTTTCTGCTACTGTGTTACATTTGTGTGCTTATACCTAAATGGCATAGCACAATTAACAGAAGAAATCAAAGGGCATCTATTACTATGTTGTGCTCTTGCAGAATTTGTCTATTATTTTCTAATAATGAGTTATGGTTCTGTATAAATCACTGACTTTGGCAATAAATATTTGATTTAATACATCCTGGATATTGTGGTCAACTTTGTTGACATTTTTTTTTTCACTGCACCTTTGTCAGTTTTCTTCATGTCCATGCTCAGCAGCATAGTGCAATGTCAAACCGACCAAAGCATCGTATTCCAGATAGAGAAAGTAAGACTCTAAGCTAGCGAGATATTTTTTAAAGTGACAGCCTAAAAAGTTAAACAAAAATCAGGAAAAAAATTGAAGCTACGGATTTCTAGAAATCAAACATAGATGCTACATGGGTCAAAGCTACAAGCTTTGGTACTACACCTGAAACATGTCGTTCACACCCTCACCAGTCTGAGCAGACATCTCAAAGTAGTGAAAACCATGAGAGTCAGCCCAGAGTCTGGCCTCAACCTCATCAACCACCCTGGGTCGGCAGTCTATCTATACACAGACAAATGTTCTTGACTGTCACCATATAGTGCCAAGAGATTTGAAAATTACACCCACTTAAAACATAAACACAAGTAATATATATTTATATATAATGACCTTATAGGCCAATTAATAATTATAGACCAATATCAATAAAACTAATTTTGCAAATTTCAAATCTTCCTAACATATTACTTTTAAGGATCAAAGCTGCTGACAAAATCATTAGAATACCCTTTGTAAAATTCTATATATTTGACAACCTAAAATAGTTTCAGAGTAATCCTTTCAAACAAGTGTCACAAGATACCTTGTTTGCACAAACGCAAACTACAATGTTGTCACACTCTGTCTTGTCACCAAACTCTGCATTCATCTCCTGCACCCATGAGTCCAGTGACTCAAAACTAATCCGGTCACACACATCAAACACCAGGACTGCTCCCTGAGAATCACGGTAAAATTCATTGCGGACCTGCAACATGCATAGGCATAAAAATCTGAACTTTTAATTCATGCTTCTGTACCTTTTGCATTTTGTAAATAATGCATGGGCACAACACTTTATTCACATTATTTTTACAAACATAAGTGTGCACAGTGTGACACTTACCTCTTCAAAAAGCTCTAAAGATCTAGCAATAAAAGATGACATTCCTATAAAAAGAGAGAGATAATGGACAAAGAAAAACTAGAACAAAATACTTAACCAAAAATAGTATGATTGTTGAACTGTATAGACAACAGTTTATAGTGTTTGTTTTTTTAATTTTGGCTACTGGCAGGTGATGAGAGCTGACTTAAGCAGAAGTATTAATTCAGAGAAAGGAACAAGAACAAGGACCTTATTACACATAAAGGTATCAAGAAATCAACATTACACATAGATATCACTATAATGAATAAATCAGTCAGGTGCTTTTTGAATTTAAACAAAATCTTCAATATAATATTTCAATGCCTAAAAAAACCCAGTAAAATTACAATCCAGCAAACATCTTATAATTAATATTTTTGCATGCAAAAAAGTTTTTTTTTTAACATTTGGCTAGTATATAAAACACTGGATCATCTCTGTCAGGCTTTTTCATTTTTTTACCTCATAGAAAATAGGATGGCCTGCCATATCAAAGATATTGACTTTGATTTCTCGACCAGAAACCACCACTCTGAAAGCAATGTTAAGAAAATAAGAAATTTTAAGAAATATAACAGTGTCTTAGCAAGTGTATGTGCAAGGAATATATGTATGTGCACTACCTGCCCCCCCCCCCATCCCCTTCAAGGAAAAAACACAACACTTTTTCATCTCCATAACCATATGGGACCAAATAGAATCACAGCAAATTTCTAAAATTAACATTTTCAAGATTTACTATCCAAGTCAGTGCACATAATCACAAGCTATAGACACAAAGTTGTGTTAAATCCTTGTATTAATAAAAAAAAGGCAAGTAGTTTAAATGCAAATATTCAGCTGGCTTACATGCATACAGAAAAGACATGTACAGATGGTGCTGAAGAGAATGTCAAATGCAAATCAAATCAGAAATGAGGCATGCAAGAAGAATAACAAAGTATACAATGAAAAATCATTCATTGGTGATTACAGTCATTCTTTTTTTAATTGTTGTCTAGTTTCTGAGAGTATCTGTATCTTTCCTTTCATAAAACATCAAAAACAGATGCAACAACGTGTCCATTTTAAATAACTCTTTATATAAATTCTTGCATTCTAATAAGTATGTAATCAAGGCTTTCCAGTATTACAACACTTACTTGGTAACACCATAATCAATGCCAATGGTTGATAGGTATTTGCTCACAAATCTCTTCTCACAGTATCTTTTGATGATACAGCTCTGCAACAATGTTCTTATCAGCTAATAAACATAAATTATATATTATTTATAATTCCACTTTTAACGTAAAAAATAATTCAAGTGCAAAAACACTGTATTTCTGTAATGATCTAAATACAACGCCTGCAACAATAACAACGTTGAGACGTTGTGATTCAGACCACATCATGCACTTTAAAATAATGAATAGGTGATGCTGTACGGTTGGCATACCTTCCCACCTCTGCGTTGCCCATGCTTATGATCTTGATTCGTATAGGTCTTTTCTTCTGGGTCTTTTTGTCCATGTCGATACTGTCAGTAATCAGAAGGACAGCTTTATTATTTCTTCTGTATCAACCACATATATCTTCCTCCTTTGACAAAATGCCGTACCCCTTCACTTTCTCTCTTGATTTAGATTTACTCGTCTTCGCACTTACCAAACTCACGAGTTACATACTTCAGAACCAGCTCGTTGCCAGTTTTGCAGGTCCAGTTACTTGTGCAAAGTGTACATATAAGTGTATGTCATGACTCAAGAATAATGAGGAACAACACATAATTGTGTTTCTAATAATCGGCAGTTGTCGAGGCACGCACATAAAGCCCGCAGTTAATGAAATCTTAAAAGTTGATTGGCCGAAAATTTTAAAAACCTCCTCAAAGAAGAGCATTTCGTCGTCTGCACTTACCACAGACAAGCAAGCGAGCGCAATCTACTTAAAATCATGCTTGTTGACTCAGCATTATTACCTACGCGTAATGAATACAATATAACCCTATCGTCGCAGATAGAATGATAGAAATGATGGTGGTTTTAGAAGCGTATTGTGAAAATCGTGTGGCGTTACATCTGCTTGGTCCGGTCAAAGATGAGTACTAGTACAGCGTGCGTCAATAGGAAATCTCCGCGGTGACAGCGAAGCTTGCACTACCATGTGGAATCGATCATAGAAATTTGAGTGAAGTGTCGAAATGGTGGAGCCTGTTATTGTCCTAGTAGGTTTTTTTTCCCGATGTCCAACTGCTGATCATACTTGATTATTTTCACAGTACATTAATTGATGCTGAAAATGCGTTCTGCTACACTTCATGTTGAAGATTGTGTACATCGTATGCGTTAGCAAGAAGTGATCATAGATTTGATTATTTTATCAGGTAGATGTGAATTCGTTATCACTTGTGTGAGGTTCATGATCTGTGCAAAGTGTAATTTGTTTTTGTAACTAAACAAACGAATAGGAGGCAACCTTCAGATGCGATATGCATATTAATGGTATGTTTGCAAGCAGAGGATGAGGGAAAAAACTTTCTAAGGAAAGATGTAATGCTGCTGCTAAATATTACCTGCAGGTAATGTGTTGTGTATATTTCAGGAATTCGCAATTCAGGAATGCAGTTTTGCCAGAATTAGCCATAATTATTAGTGAATTAGCTTTGTCTATTTGTGTCATGTACATAGTCGGGCATTTATGTCTTAAAAATCTGAAGAATGCTGAAATATATTGAAATAAACTAGCAGTATAGAAATTTATGATGAATAATTGTGTTCAAACATATAAGCACACAAACATGCCCTCTTGTCCCTCATATATTCACAGACATATGCAAGCATGCACTCACAAAAAAAAGTACTGACAAAAGCTATTAAGACAAGCACAGTAACTTTATTTTGTCAGCTGCTTTATTTACAATCATTTGTAAAAGAGGTAACCAAAATTTCCTTACAAACAGTATCTTTTTAATAAAGTCTCTGTCTTTTGAAACAATCATTCTAAAGTGATAGTTTAGCTTTTTGATCTAAAATGCAAAAATCCTAAACTTATCAAGAACTTTCCAAAAAAAAAAAAAAAAACTTTAAAAAACCTCTTTAAAACAGTAAATTACATCTTCTCTACCAAAGTTCTAGGATTTAAACTGTGAACGTTTTTGCAACATAAAACCCAATTTAACATAAGACTGGTAATCACCATTTACAAAACAAAAAAACACACTTTTAGTAGGGTCTGAACACATGCTATTTTCATGCTTGCATTTACATTGATATAAATTGTTTTAGAAGATATTATGCTTTACATTGACAAAACGAGCATTCAGTACTCTGCTTCTGCAATACTGCCCAAGCATGATTGTTTCCTTTAAAGTCAGCTCTTGACAACTAAAAGAATAAAACACTATTATACATTTTTCTTCCTCCATACAATACAGCAGTTAGTATCCACAAAATTATGTGAGTCTTTGGATGAATCCTATTTCCATAAAGGTTGAAAACGTATGGGTCTAGAAATTACAATGTTTTGGTTGGAGGTGGAGGATCCGCTGGGCTGTGTGGTGTGAAGGACAGGTAACACCATAGCGTTGGTAGGCATAACTGTAGCGGAGGGCAAGATGTTTGACACAACAGGCTGGGATGGTAACAGCTGCATCTGTGTCATGAATGCATTCACACACACAAACACACACGTATTCACACGCACAAACATAAAATAATGATGATAATGCATGTAATAATAATAAAGTACCTTCCAGACCTCATTCACACAAAATCTCTTAACCCTGCAGGTCTTAGTCTTAGAAGCTCTCCAAAAATCTGTTCTTGTATAGTAAACCAAAGTTTACACAAAAATAATGAAAGTAATTTGCTTCATGGGAGCTAACCAATAGCCTCACAAGCTCTTTATAATTGTCAACAGGACTAAATGACCACCACCTCCTCTACCGTCACCACCACTGTCCCCACTCTTCGCTGCCTCAAACTAACAGGTTTTTACCTGAGAGGCATATGTTAATTGAGGGGATGCAGCCACTACCTCCAAACTCTGCAGGTTCCGAAGCTGCTGCAGTGGCTGCGAAGGTGGTGGTAGTGGTGGTAGTAGGTCTGATGAGATGATGTATGGTGGACAACTTGAGACTGCCTGGCAAGTAACTTAACATGACAGCATTTGGTTGCATTCTACACTGCTATTACAGCAATTCTGTATCGTTGCTAAAAAGAAACCTCAGGTATGTGCCACAAGTGTTAATCAACTCAATATCTCCATGGCTCTAAGTCTAGCTTGACATGATTTAATCAAGTAAATTTTACATGATGTAAATCATGACCAACAATGTAAAAGAAGAAGTGTTTAATTTTTTTAATCAAATCCTCTGTAAAATTACAAACTGCAGCAAAACAAGTGAGCAAGAGAAGAAGGAAAAAATGCTGAAAGAAATGCGAATAATTACCTGGGAAGTGGATAGGAAGTGGATATTTTGACCCACAGGTGCATGGCTCACACCAGTATGGTTTCTCCATGTTTCATTCTGAGAAGTATAATACAGTGTATTTATCTGAGGTATCACAAGATCAACAAAGGTGATTTTTTTTATATGACTGATTTACATTTTTTTACAGGATACTTGTTGACAAAATTTGACTTCATCTTATTCCTTTCTACCCCCAGTAGAATTTGACTAGTAGCCCTCTTGTTAACTTCTTTCAGTGCACCCCAGTTCTATGAGACTTGAAATGGCAAGCTGGACTTCAATGATACTGACATTCTGAACCACTACAGCACAAAATTTCAGATTGCAAAACAATAATTTACTTAAGATCATGTGTAAAATAGTTACAAGGAGGCTGCAAGGTTTGGTTGTCACCTGCTGTTTTTGAGACAATTTGGCTTGAGAGCTCGCATTCAAGTTGTCAGAGAATGCCTTTCCTATCAGATAGTGTGAATTAGGGTCATTTTGTTTTCCTTTGCAAAAGAGAATGAAACATGGTAGCCATCAAGAACCAGCATGCATCTGTGTTTTAGACATGGTAAATGGTTCGTCTGAAATCCAACTTCGGAGTGGAAATGATTCAGAACATCTGGATTTATCACTTAAGCCCAACTTGCCACCACTTGCTAAAGGAAGTTAACTGCTTAGATTTGGGAAAAGATAATCTGACACAATTCCCACCATGCACCCTCTAATAAAAAAAAAAATTATATCAGGTAGCCTTTTGTAACAACAAACAAATTGAAAAGCTTGATACTAAATATATGTGAGAAATCTAAACAAAACTGTCGCTCTTTGTTCTCAACAATGTCACTTACAGTCAAGGATGGTGAAGATTGGGGTGGTGTTAAGTTGAATTTCTGTAATATTAAAACAAAAACAAAAAACTAAAATAAATGATACCTCATACTGTGTACACATGCCTGTATTTCTGCAGGTACAATCAAATTCAAAAGTGTGTTTCCTAAACACAATGACAGGAAATGACCTTCATAATTTCTTTCTTTTATACAATGACACTGAAAGCTATTTCATTCACTAACTCTGTGAAATCCTTATAATCTTATTACAATACTAACAATTTTTTTCTTCTTCTGTAGACCTGATTAACACATTTCAATGGATGCATAACGTGTGTGGGGGGTATAGTTAGGATAGTGGTGAGGGTAGCTGAGAATAAATTTTTAAATACTAATTTTATTAGAAATTGTATAAGTTATCTCTAGTACATGTATGGTGATATACACATATAGTAAAAACAGGTAGAAGGTAAGAGCTCACTTTAAGGAGTAAACTTTAACTAAATTTGATAGCAATTACATGTAAATATCACTAACACTACAACAGACAGAAATATTAAGTGCCACCCACACAACAAATTAAAATGAAGGCTTTTAGGGTGAAAAGAAAAGTCATTCTACCTGCAGTTTCTCTGCGTTATCTATTCCTTTTACTTTGGTGGGTCCAAGGGATGCTGACATCACTATCACATCTGAGTCAAAACCACTCCCAGATGTTCCAGCTCCTAGTGGAGTTACACCAGTGGTCTTGGGAATAGAGGTGGTTGTGGCTGTGGCAGGACCAGTGGTGGACTGTGTCTGCATGCATGATGGGAGGTGGGTGGGCCAGTGAGTCTGCTGGCAATCATAGCTGCAGTAGCTGGTGTTCCAACAACAGTAGTAGATGGCTTCCTTCAAGCAGTTGGCACACTGCAAACAAACATCTAAAGGTATGGAAACGAGAAACTCTGAAATGAATAACAAGTAGCAGCAAACATAAAAAAGAAGCATATCATATAACTTCGCACTACTAGAACGTGGCTACTTTAAAAGATATAGGTACCAGCTATAGAAGGAAACTTGTATGACTATTTCTATGGGGCAGAGTCAACATTCTTCAGTTCCACAAGTATCTTTTTTTAAAAAAAAAACCAAGCTCATACCCAGAACAGCCCTATCATCTTGTCAATATATACATATCAGCAATAAACTATTCTACAAATAAAGCTTTTTATCAATAACACCTTACCCATTGCTTTTTTTTAACTGCAACTACCGCCTCTTCTTTCTCTTTGGTAAGTTTTCTCTTCAGATCTCCAAGACTTTTACTTTTTTCTGACTCCCATAGGTTTCTCATTTCTGCAATGCTCAGTTCTTAAAAGGGAAAGAAAAACCATTTAAATAAATAGCACATTTGTATAGCAGTTTTTTCCAGCATCAGCTAGACTCAATGTGCTTTACATATAGGCACCTTTTAAGGGTGGCATCTCCATACATACACAAACATGCAAGAAAACTATAGCTCTAGAAGATCTTTGCTAAATGTTATCAAACATTCACCAATATTTATCCAGTTAAGTAAAGCTTGTAAAATAACCAGAGAGTACAGGTTGCCGTACTGCTCGCACCTTTGCTAATTCAGGCCAGTGAAAAAATTTCTGGGCAACACAGTTGCAAACAGCACAATCCTGGCACTGACAAAGTGAACACGACAGCAGACCAGAAACATGCATGGAGCAAGATGCAGGATCACATGAAATGCATCTTATCACCAGACAACATTCCCAACGCGCAGAGATCCAAAATCTAAATTTCACAACATGTAGCAACGTGCATGGTCCTTCAATCAAAAAATGGAAAGCAACATGGTTCACAACGCCATAAAAGTTAAAGTATCGGTATAGAAAGTTTATAATCCTGTAATTTATTAAACCTAAAGCAAGATAGAACAGGACACAGAAGCTGTTAGTGAATGAAGGTGTTGATGGGAAGAAACGATGCAGCACAAGCAGTGACGAACAATCCAGAACAGAGGTGAAAAGTGTAACAAATGTCCCAAATCAATAGGAGACAATAAAAATCGAAGTAGATCCATGGACAAAACAAAACAACTGAGAGCTAGTTCCCTCCAGCTAGTTAAGCAAAGGGACATCACTCTCATTTCCAGGTCAGCTTTTCTAAGTACACTTTCAGTAGCCATATTCTTCAATCACAATCTAATGAAGAATGTCCAATGATACATTTTTCTTACCCTCAAACTAAAATGGCTAAAAGTGTAATACCACAATCAAGGGTGCAGAGAAGCTTTATACTCACTGTAATTATGTTTGATCTCTGCTATTTCCTGCTGATGAATCCACTTGAGTCGATCAATTTCTTGTTGGTAACATCGTGACTTTTCTTGCTGTATTAACACAAAACAAACTTAATAATTTATTTTATCTGAAACATTTTAAAGCTTGTGTACAGATAACACTGTAAATGTTACTGCCCTCTTTAATTACAAAGTTATTTCATCTTCTGCAAAACATTAAAACGCAGAATTCTTTTTAAATGAGGTACTACATCTTTACATTCACTTTACTGAGTTTTTATTCATTTCAGTCTTGCTCCTGGCTTAAGATTTCATGCATAAAAAAATTGTATATAGTAAATATATGTCACAAGTTCTAAGGAAGTTCCAGAGGTGTCCTTTCAATCTCACGCTGCTGTTCTAAATAATCCAGAACATGTCCAGAATATAAAAATCTACCTCTGGGACAGCCACTGCGATGACTTCCTTGCACATGTGGGCCAGCTGTTGCTGAAGATTTCCCATCAACTGAAACACATAAAGGGTCACACATGAAATACCCCTGATACACCCTTTACTATGCACAACAAAACACAAATACAATGCTGAAATTGCCAAACTCCGAAGTCTCACTTGAGCTGGCCAACACTGCTGACAGGGTAATGCAGCATTTTAAATAATAATTTTATTTTAATTGTTGACTGAATAAAACTGAAACCCACATGGGGTGGAATACTGCTAAGGTACGCATAACTTCCCAACCCAAAGTAAAGCTTCAAAGCTTATGGTAATGAGACCTTGCCACAGCAGTGAGCCTATACCCCTCATGTCCTGGAACTGGGATTGTGAACACGTTTTGATAAGTTTAGTTTATTCCTTGTTACTCTTTGAGTTACTGAAAAAATCAATTATTAGAAAATAATTCTGCCGCAGATTAAGCTTAAAAAGGAAATGCCATTAACACTTTCAAAAGTTAAAACAGGAATATAAAAAAATGGACTAGCAAAGAATAGTGACAACAACTGCAAAAGATGTTGTTAAAGAGAACTGTGAGCTGTACTGGTTGACAAGGCGAACTGCAGCAGGCGTCAGCGTGGTCTCATCTTGCTGATGACTGCTAGAGTCTGCCAGCAAAGAGGCTGGCTTGGCTGCAGCGGCACTCTTGGTAAGGGAGCCATGGCCTTGTGATCTCACTGAGTCAGTGACTACTGCAGCTGGTCTGAGGACAAAGAGTGAAACTGACCAAACTCCGACAGTAAGGAACAAGTATATACTGTGACTTTTTGTACACCTCTTTACCTCTTACTGTGGGACAAGCTATTGCTATTTGATAAAAAAAAAAAATAAAGAAAAGTGAAGAAACACCAACAAGAATCTAAAATATTACAATAAAAATTGAATACTAAATAATTTCAAGTGCTTGTCATGGAGACAAATTATGGCAGCATACAGACTTCAAGACCAGAAAATGATTGGATAGACATAAGCCTGAATCATAGCAATTACTAGCCACAGTAATAAACTGTTCATTAGTTTCTATTGCATCAGTTATGGTTCCCCCCCCCCCCCCAAGCGTTAAATAAGTAATTGTCAGTTAAGTTTTCCATAATGATTTCCTCTGCATTTCACTTTCTTCATCTTCTCAATGCTGAAGAAAGTGTGAGGAAAAAAGGGGACTAAATGTGACAGAATCACTTGCTAGCAAACACATTCTTTGCAATCTTGTGCACACATACCTTTATACACACACATGCATAATGTGCATTATATCACAGCATACTCACACATGTGCCAGCATACTCACCCATTAGATTCTTCAACTGGCAACTGCATGTACTGGCCTGACCGTGAAAGGGTTTCTTTGTTAGAGTTCTGCCCCAAGCTGCTTGGTTTTGATGATACAAGAGAACTGCTTGAAGGCAGGATAAAATTAGAGTTCTGCTTCTGCATGCCCCTCTCATTTTGGCCAGGCCAAATCTTTTCATCTGTTTGAACAGCCTTTCTCAACATTGGTGAAGGAGAAAGTTCTTTCACAATACTGACTGACTTAGATTTTTCACTGTGTGGCATATTTTTTTTAATGGTTTTATCTTCTCTGAGCTCCAGGTCATCTTCTTCAAGATCGATTATAAGCTGATCGTTTTCAAGCTCCTGCTCTGGTTCAGATTCAACTTCCATAAGAAGACTAGGTTCATTGCTATCTTCTCCTTTATCATTACTATCATCATCAATAGTAATAGGCCTTATGTTTGTGTTAGCATTATCACTGTTGAAAGGCTTCATACCTTTGTCAGTTGTGCTTGGAGCATCAACAGATTTCATCACAGATGGCACATCTTTGCCTGAAACATCAACCTTCTGCGAAGTTTCTGGCCCCTTGTCACTTATCTCCTTATTTTCCACTGTAGGTTTTTCACACACTTTATCTCCTACATTTATCTCAACACTAACATTCTTATTTGACGATGTTTTTGTGCTTGGGTCACGATCAGATGCTTGTTTTTCTGTCTCTGTCCCTTCATCAGACGTTCTGGAAACTGTTACAGGTTTAAGAAAGGTGAAGCTTTTAGCAATGTCATTACTTTCCATGGACTCACACTCAGGCAACCTCTCTTTTTCTACAACTACTTCAGCACTGCCTTCTTGAGGCTTTTGCATGCTTTGAACGACATCAACATCAGGCCCAGAAGGTTTGTTGTTTTTCCTTTCACTTGATTTATTCTCCTCGCTTCCATCGCCTTCCTCATCAGCATCACTATCATTGATGTTTTCCTCTAGATCTTCTACATTTTTAATGCCAAGCTTGTCTTTGCAAGTCTCAATCACTTTTGTCAAGGCACTCTTGTAATCAACACCTGATGACAGCACCAAAGATACTGCCTTGGAGCTTTCGTCTCTTTCAAATGAGGCCTTTTTCTCCGGTAAATGCCTAATGGAAGATTCATCAAGCTTTCCCTGTTTAACACCAGGAGGTAAGTCGCGTGCTTTTGATGCAATATCACCAACTTTCATTTGTGTATCTGATTCAATGGTCTCTTCACAAAGCACTTCATTCTGGTGAGATGTCTTTGAATTAATGGAGGTTGCCTGCCCACTGACTGTACAGACCTTTTCCACAGACACAGTACACTTCTCACCAACACCATCAGCACAATCCTGATCACTGTTGCTGTTCTTTTCCTTTACCCTGTGTTCATCATCTTCTTGTTCTTCCTCTTCCAACTCCTTTTGTTGTTTGATCCTTTCTTCAATGATGTCTGTAACTGACCGTAAGGTCTTGGCTCTAGGGGAGACAGCACTTTTTGTACACTTATCCCGCACAGGATGAAGACCAGCCAAACTGGCACTGCTCTGTGGTCCAGCAAGGTTTGATTTGCGAGAATTGAGACTGTTGTATTTGCTGATCAAAGCAGAAGCTGCTTTGGAAGCCACTGAGATGCGATCAGCACTCACTGTATCTGTCTTTGAAGCTGAAGCCACACAAAAGAATATGTTCACTGACTTTCAGGTCTCAACTACTGTTTACAGTATCTAAGAAAACTGTGCATCAATCAAACATATATAATATCCACAAACACATAAGCACATGATTCTGAAAATCTGTTCCAAATCTCTAATTAAAAAAAAAAAACAAATAAAAACCCATATAACCTTCCATATGAAAAACATTATTTATGATTAAATGAGTCCAAGCACACATAATAATTGTGTTTTAGCAGGAAATAAACAAAAATAGTCTGAATTGTTGTATGGCAGCACATTATGTTGAAAAAAAAACTGATTTTGAAAAAAGTAATCCCCATTTAAGCCTTGACCACTCCCTTACCCCAAAACTGCTTGCTCATTTTATTTCAAACAAGTTGATCTACATTCAGCGTACAGAGTTCTTGTTTACCTTTTGTCCGAGAGGCAACTTTGAAACGGTGCATCACCTTCTCTCCTTTGATATTGTACTTCATATACAAATGGCAGTGACTATAAGGTGTGTTCCTTGGTGCATATTCAAATCCACCAAAGAGTTCCCTGAAAAAAAGTAAAAGATCATTAGTCAATTGTGACAGTATGACTGAAATTGTTAAGATACTGAAATGCTAGACATACTCAGGCAATTGACTGCATTGTCCTCTAAAGTGCTTATCATGTAAATCAGTAGTTCTCAAAGTATTTCAGACTGCAGACCATTTTACTAAACTAAAAAAATACGGCAGACCACCAAGACCTAAAATCACTCTGTACCATGAACTTCAAATTTAAATTGCCGCATTTGTTTCATTACAATTCAAAACTAAATGTACTTTTGTGACAGTAGTATAGAAATAAGTTTACGTAAAATTACATACTTCTCAAAGTTCTTTATTAATTAAAATGCTAATGCAATGAATGTAGTTGTTTTTGATGAGACATTAAGGTGATAATATCTGGATCAATGTTGGAGAGTTTCAATCTCATGTCACATTCCACCTTCAACCAGCTTCTCTTATTTTTTTTCAATCCCACAGTGTTGAAAATCCAGTTTCACAACAGTAAGATGTTGGAAATGGCAGCAGATGCTTCACAGCTATATCAGCGAAGTCCATCGTACTCTGACTGTACATGAAAATTAAAAATAAGGAAGTGCACTGTGTTACTAAGGGGTAATAGATGACGCAGTTAAATGACACAATGCTCGTGCTGTGGCATAAAGACTCAGTTGGTAAGCAAGCACTTTATGCGAATGAGCAGTTGGGCATCGATAAAATTAAAACTCGTGTGAAATACTGGACTGCTTAGCATATTTGATGACTTAAACATCACTTTGCTGACATATGATGACTGTCACCTGCGGACCACCTGACTTGTGCATGCAGCCCACAAGAAGTCCGTGGACCACACTTGGAGAATCACTGATGTAAATGACACTTTATCATCCTCCATATAATCTTTAAGACCCAAGCTGCACACTATGGTGAACCAAGGCCCATTAGCGTAAATCTAATGAAATATATCTGTGCAGCATGGGAAAGACATAAAACAATGAGGCACTACTGCCACTGCAAAGCAAGATAACTTAAACTGTGACCATGCAAAACATCCCCGTGCCAACCTTAATAAGCAAGATATGGGATATCATAAAGAGATGACAGTACAAGAGTTATCTACAACTCACTAGTTAGTGGCAGATGTAAAATTACAGCTTACTTTATTTTCTTGATGTGGACCTCCAGTTCCTTCATGGCACCTACAAAGCCACCTTTGCGATTCTTGATGGGTGTTGGGCTGTCTCTTGACAGGAGGAAAACCTGAGATGCTAACACCCAAGACCTACACCACAAAAGAATGTGATCAGTTACCAACTGATCTGCACAGTAGTGAACAATAAGATCAGATGCTGCATTTCATTTATCACAATTTACAACATGCAGAACATGAAGTATTAATGATCAAATATGAAGATTAAGGGAAAGCGGGAACTCAATTTCAACACAACTCCTCATAATATGCTTACAGGAGGGAAGCACATTGTATGATCCAGATGTATATGGCCATCAAAAATCTAGAACTTAACAATTACAGTCGAGACAAATATAAAATTAATTTTAAAAGAACATTTTTTATAAATACCAAAGAATACTTTATGCATGAGGGTTTATTTGTTATCCTGTCTTCCAAGAGCTATGTCAAGTGTCTGAAACTATACAAATATTATAGGTTTTCCACAGGAAAAAACTCTAAAACTTTGGACAAAATGTGGAAGAAAAACTCACCGATCATGTGCACCAAAGAACCGGACATCTACCTGACCATTGACTTCCTTCAAAGCCTGTGAAATAAAAATGCCTCTCCTTAAAAAAAAAGGGATGGGTGGGAGAGAGACGACAAAAAGTATAATAAACTGGAAGAGTGTTTGTTGTCTGCTGAAAATGAGAAAGCAGGTTCTGTAAAATAGCACTAGTAGAATGCTGTCTATGTTGCATATGCGTATTCTTTCATGGAATTGACTGTTTTTTTGTTAAAGAACAATTTTGTCTCTATGAATTTTATTAAAGATGTAGACTGGTACTGTTAAAGGAGACAGCTTATATCTTCTAAATGGAGTTTATTCAAAATGTGACACTTAAATGCTTTTTAGAAGTAAGTGCAAACTTGATGCGAGTCATGACAAAAGATAGACCAATAACAGTAATTGAGATACTGTGAGAGCCCTCATATGCTACCAAGATGTCATTTTAACCCTTAGGGAATCAGCTTTAAAGCAGAGTTAGTAAAAGGTTAAGTAAGACATCTCCAGGGTATAAGCAAATGACAGTCATCAGTATTGGCCAGTTCGAAGCCACATGGTACTTGCTCATACTGCCAACAACTGCCAAGCGAACTATTTACCTGCTGTAATCACTGTGACATTTGGTAAGCTACCAACATTTGACCATGGAATCTTTGAACCTATGATACCCCAAGCTGTGTCCCTGATTCTACATTTCTGAATTAACTTCCAAATCATACATACTGTATAACCTAAGTCTATGAATGTCTAACTATTGTGCTGCCTTGAACAGCATGAAAATTGGTTAACATTTCTTATTTTCTATTGCACTTGTATTGAGCTGCTCTCCATGTATAAGTGTTCCTACAATATATTCTAAAATGAGAAAAACCTGATGCATTACCTTTGCAGGCCAAAATGGGTACCCTTTCAGCTTTGCCCATACCAATGTATGTGGAGGATGCTGGACAAATTAGAAGAAACAGTTTATATCCCACTTCATTTTTACTTAAAATAATAATGATAATTATTTTAAAACTTTTAAATTTAATATTCTCTGTGGGTAAACAGTACAAAAAAAATGTTAGATTCATAAAATACTTATTTCTGACGTCCAAATCAGAAAATGCATTTTTAACATTACTTTTTTTTCATCAATATATTTTAGTTAAAATGTTTCCCACCAGATGCTTAAAGAAAAAAACCTGACTCTTACACATGGCTCCACAAACCAGTTGCCATCACTCTTTAAACAGGAATTCTGGTAGCATTCAGGACACACTTCTATCTCACTCATCTGTCATAAGGAATAAAGAATGAATCATCAAAATCATTTCAACAGCTTTTTTAAAAGGAAGTAAATCCTTGAGTGGTTAATGTATCTTTAAAGTTTTTATATTGGAGTATATTAGAATTAAACAAAACAAATTAGATAATATGCATAGTACAGCATCGACAGCAGTATTTTTCCAAATCGTGTACTTCCACAACGTACAGCAGAAAAATTAAACATAGCATTCTGATGCATAAGCTAAAGAAATCTCCTGCATTAGCACAATTTTATGATGATCATTCAACTTAATTTTAGAGACCTGTCTGCCATTTTACTAAGCATTCTGTACAATTTCAAAGACAATTCCAGTAGAAGTCAAAAACTATTCCACAGCACTCTTTAATTTAAAAAAAATCCACCTAAAAGAATTAGTTATGAATCTAGACCAGGGGTAGCCAACACAGTGCTCAACATCCCAGCTCTACATGTAAACACCTTTAGATTTAAACGGCATGCATGCATTTTGTCAGTTCAACATTCCTGCCCCTTGGAAATTTACAAAAAAGCCCTAACATGACACTAATGCATACCTCATGCTTGCAGCTTTTGATAATGTTTCTTGCAACGTTGGTCATTTTATGGTGCACTGAAAACAGATCATATACTCCAATGTCACACAATGTCACACAGTGTCACACAGTGTATATAGAAATCAGAGCTTACAACTCTCTCTCCAATATAACACCAAAAACCACAGACCACAGAGAAACGAGTGTAGACTGTAATTAACTGAGGGTGTGTGTGAAAATATTTGGGGGGGAAGTATAGGGACAATGTAGTAAAGCAAGAGAGAAAACATACATACAGCCATTAAAGACTATGCAGTTGTGAAGAATCCACCTGGCATCAGCAAGAAATGCCTCAGTGCATCCATACTGCCTCTCTTTGATGTTCTGTCAACAGAAACATGATGCTGCAGCATAAAATTTTCAAAATGATCTCTGCCAGCAATGTTTAGATTAACAATACACAGTGCACACTAAAATTACTTTTACTGTTGTAGCCTTACAAGGGTTTTAATTTTTCGTACTTTATAGTGAATACAGCATCTAATAGAGAACAAGATTATGTTCTTCCTTCAGCACACAAGCTGCTGCAAGGTCTCACAAATACTAGAATTAAAATAAAATTAATTTACCTTCTCCAAGGTGACAAAGTCCATGGGGTTGAAGACATAATCTCTATATGCAGGTACCACAGACTCATCTACAGGCTTCAAAAACACTTCAGACTGGAAAGTTATAAATAACATATACATCTAAGTAATCCTCATATTCTAATTCAGTAAAATGAAACAACGAAAGAATATTGAGAAACACATGGCTGCACAATTGTATGTACATGTATAAACAAGCATAAGAAAAAAAAGGCTGTAAGACTTGATATGGGTCCCTGTTCTTCAAAAATCTTTTCTTTTTCTTCATACAAATTAAGAACTGCACCTATAAAGTCACAAGAGACCACAAATCCCGTCTATCCATTTCACCTCTTTGTTAACAGATGCAAGCGTTTTAAACAAATCAAGTTTATTTAACACACTGGTGAAAATTTGTACAAAATCTTCCTGCTGAATACAACATGATATGAAGAGATAAAAGGTTGGGAACAACCAGTGAAACCTACAGCTGTAGTTAAAAGGTCAAAGAAATAACACTATTAATTTATGACTTCTTGAAAAGGAAACTTTAAATTGACCAAAAAAAATGCCATATATTCATTATACTCACACCTGGCTGTTGCATACGTTCCAAGGCATATCTTAGCAACAGACACAGTGTGTCCACAGAGATCCTTGACATCGCCTTGGAACGAGTTTCCACACACTCAGCTCGCATTATTTTCTGCAAAAAATGTGAGTTTTAGTCTTTTAAAAATCCCTCTTTTAACCTTCCATTCTCTTGTGACAAATCTACATTGTCTGCTCTCAAAAACTTCATCATTGTGACGTTAACTTCAGAATGACCATCTAGGCATTATATCTTCTAACCATCATCATCAAATAGTAAAAAAAAATGTTCTGTTTTTTGTTTTTTGTTGGAGGAGGGTTTAAATCTGATATCAATTTTTGAAGAAAGCATGCTACAAATCAATAGTGTTAGGTGTGCATTTTTTTAACATCATCAAATCCGGCTTTGAACAAAAAAAAAAAAAAAAAAAAAATAGAAATTACATTTACTGCATGTCACTGTTGTTTCACCAAAAATCAACTCGCATCTTTTTTTTTTTAACATGTATGAAATAATACTGAATTGTACACTTTTAGTCTAGTTTACTTCTTTTTGTATATAGTCTAGAGCAGGTCATGATGTCGAAACCCGTGTAAGGAGCTATGACACTGTGGACAACATATGCGGCAGCTTTAACACTGCTGCTGTTTACATCTACTGAAAAGTTTTTTACCTCACATTCTGGACACACCCATTCTTTCGGCAGGCTGCTGACACCAAGGCATTTGAGATGATAGATGCGTGGACAAACCCGACAAAATGCATTGCATTCATCCTTGTGGCAAAACCAGCAAAAGTAGTCATTCTTGTTGTCCTGAAAACCAAATCAAGCGTAAATACTAACAAACATTGAATTTTTATATACATGCATGAAAATGCACACACATATATATGCACTCAAAATCAAAGTTAAATGCATGCGAAATCAAGCAGTTCATGAAGAGTAATCAAATGAATCATCAAATCTTCTAGTAACTTTCATTTGACCTTTTTCACTCGGTCATATCTACTTCATAAACATTGGTGTGCTTGATTCAAGATTTATAGGGGAACTAACACTCGATATAAGAGTAATACACATGTACTAAGGCAGACAAAACTGCTCTCTTAAAATGCTTTATCAGTTGGTAAAAAGCCATGTTTGAGATGGTTGTCGATTACACAATTTGACATGCATTTATATTTATAAATATAATAAAAAGTAATATTTGAAGTCTAATGTATATTGTAATAAAATAATTGTCTGGCACTTTATGTTCGTATATATTGTGTAAATTTTTTTTAATTTCTGTAAAACAAAAACCATTTTTTTGCAAATCTTATCACTTAATGTTTAAAAAAATGCTCTTCAAAATGATGTCAATGATGGTTATCTTTATTGTAGGTTAATACATGTAGGTGTAAATATTTAAAATACTTCATGCCACTAAAATCATTTTAAATGTCCAATTGCATTTGCCTTTTGTCCATATTGACTGATTTAATGAGGTTTTATTTTAGTAAAATCCTCTTTTTTTATGCACACTTTGCCAGTCTTTGGCGCTTATGGTCATATTTTATGCACAATGCACCTAGTATTAGTACCTCACCTCCCCAGATCCATCATTTTGTCCAATCTTGCGCCGTTTGGGTGGAATAGTTGGGATAGCAGTGTCTGCTGAAGATAAAGTGGTAGAACTCTTCCGTTTTACACCAGATGTTCCAGTTTCTGCATCATACAGAATCATTAAAAAAACAATACATAATGAGAATTATGCAAAACAGCACCATTCCATAGAATTTGTGTAAGTTCACTCCCTCATCCCGCATACACATAAAAGTGTGCAAGTGAAAGACACAAAAGACTGGTGTACTGCTGATGTAAACTACCCAAAGTCAACCTATTATTCTACAGCACAAAAGTAGGATAAAATAAAAAAAAAGTTACCATGATAAACAGAAAAAAATAGCAAAAACTCAGCAATCTGATTTCAGGATTTGCAACTTAAAGAATCTCTCTCTTTCCAGACATTACCTTTCTGGAGTTGTGAAGATTCAGAAGTCAATTGCTTCACATCTTTCTCTTTGAAGGTGGATGTTCCATTCATGAACAGTGTACCAGTTGACAACCGTGTACGGATCTTGGAGACAGAACCAGCAGGTGAGGTATCTAGAGGTAAAGTAAAAGAGATGAAAATATCAGTTTTGGAGGTCTAGGTGCTTCCTTAATTTTTGAAAATATACATACTCCAGTGTAATGCAATGACACATGACAGTATCTTCACCGTATGGACATTTTCACTTGGGTTGCAGTGATGCTTCCTTCATGACTGTCAGTTTAAAGATAACTGCTAATTACAAATATTAGTACAAAGTTTTAATTAATTTTATTTACCCTCACACATTTTACCAAAGAGTGTGGACTCCCCCTTCCTTCATTCAAGTCTTATAGACTTAAAAACAGCATGACACTTTAGCCAATAGCTAAGATTTTTGCACATCTCCATCATTTTAAAATCATCAGATCAGCCTAAGCTCCATATGTCACATCAACATCAAAGAATGGAAAGAGATTAAATAAGGCACCAAGGCAGTTTCCACACCTTCTGTTTTTTCTTGCTTTGTCTGAGGTAATCCTTGCTTTTTGCTCTCATCGGCATCTGAAGCAAAAGTGAAAAGCTCAGATAAACCAGAAACATAAAAAACAACACAAAACTGGACAGTCAGCCATAACATTGGACTCTAGCCAGAGGCGGTGTTAGGAATATGCGGGGCCTGGGCCCGACCATCCGCGCGGGGCCGGGGTAATGGAGTACGTGTATCAATATCCCTATTGATATGATGCCGGAAGCACTGATCTTTATATACAGTTAGAGAGGCAATTTGACCTTGAAGACGTCTCATTTAAAGAGCCCTCTCAGCATTTTTCCATTAAATACAGAATATATTTTAAGTTGACAAACTTATAAAGATGACCTCGGGGCTGAAGCGCGGGGCCCCTTCGAGAGCGGGGCCTGGGGCGGCCACCCCATTTGCCACCCCCAAACGCCGCCGGTGACTCCAGCAATAAACAAAACAGTCTTAAAACTCTTTGTATCTCTCTTTCAAGCAAAAGAATATGACAAACGAGTGAAGCTACTATTCATTATAAAAATACTATATAAAAATTATTCAAGCCTGCAGACATACAAATTTTTGTTACAAGGCAGAAAACTTTCCAGTTTCCATTACTGACTGTTGTCACAGAGTTGTATTAAGCATCTAACATTTAGAATCACAATCACCAAAACAGCAATCTTTCGATGCTTTGAAATTGATGTCAATCTGATGCCTACCTCGTTCTTTCTGCTGAAGGCGTGTGACTGCAGCCTGGTGACTCATCACCTAAAATTGAAGAGAGACAATACCTTTAAACTGCAAGTACTGGTAGATCAGAGGAAAACACTTTACACATATTATCTGTTGATCACCAAAGGAAAGACAGATCCTTCTAGATTTCTTCATAATCTAGTGGGGTCTTTGTACATCCACACCACTGTAACTATATCTATTACTTCCTTCTCCAATATAAACTGAAGAATTTTGCTAATCAACTAGCTAAACACTTCCACATGCTGAATTACCAAAGCAACAATTAAGAGTGCCAGAAATGAGCAAAGTCTATGGTCAGAAACAATCAAAAGCTTTTTTGCTAACCGATTGTACATATGTAATTTACAGGACTAGGAAAAATATCTGCAAATAATTTCTTCCACAGCAATATTTTTTGCTGACATTTAAATGCCATCCATTCCTCATTTCAAATCTGTTGAGACTGTAGATCTAAGATCTTTGTATTAACCTTGACTATTAAGGTAATACTGTAAACTGCAGCTATGGTAATGGAAAATAGCCCTGATTGTAGGTAAACAAGACAAACACAGCGCCAGTCTCCTATGTATATGCACAGAAGTACTATTTTATGTCTGTCACATTGCCAAACAATACCAAATACTGTCCATGCTGTGGACAGTTAAGAAGGCCACTGAAGGCTTAGGCTTTGGATCTTTCTGATGCACTTAGCAGTTTAATGCATAAAAAATAATTTATAAACATTAAAAAGTGGGTGCACCACACCCTTAAAATATTTTCAGCATATTGCATGCGTGTTTGTGTACCTGTGTGAGCAATAGCAAAATTATTTGCACTGCACGACTGTAGATTGCTTCTGGCAGAGCTCAAGTCACTGGCTTTTAAAACTAGAGTGGAACACCATAATGCTTGGAATTGCTAATTTCATTAGATTTTTACTAATGGGGTAATGTATACACAATGTTATGTGCGAAAGTATTATTTTACTAGTCCATGCAGAGTGTGAAGCCTGCAAACCCCTGTTCAAGTGATCAACATTTTATGTGTGTTTCGTTAGTAGATGCATGCTTTTCCCCAGCCATGAAACCAAAAATGGCGGCGGGACCACGATCGATGCTTTTTCATGTTTATTACACTTGCTACTTTCATATACTTAACAATAAACAAAAGAAGTAATCTTTTACTGGATAGATCGATCTCTGGTTCTAAATCTATTCATGTGTAGAGATAAAAAGATTGCAAAATTTACCGACTACTTTCCCGTAGAGGTGCACGCGTTTCTGTCAATAAAACCCAACAGTCCCGCCCATTCCTTACTTTAACCCAATCGCATGTTAACTGATAGGCCTCTTCTGTGCCTCCTATAATATAGGCTTAGGAAGCAGACTTGGACTCATCATGTACAACAACTACGGCTAGGGGGTTGCTTTAAATTAATCATCGACATTAAATAATATATCTTACTCAGCCCACCTACTAATAATTAAGACTACAGCACACGGATTACATGTTCAATTAATTATAAATGCATTTACCCCATAGACTTTGGCAAATTGATAAGAGATTGGAGAAAATCTTTATACTTTTCAAAATTTTATTAAATTGTGTTTTTTATTACCTTAGTTTAGTTACCTTAGTTTAGTTATTTGTGTTTTACAGAGTACTAAAAAAATGTCGGAGCATAGAAACTTTATTTTTTAGATAAGGATCAAACTGGAATAGCTATTAATTAATAGTATGCAAACTTCATGTTCTGTACTTCCAACTATACTGTTCTTGCATATGAATTCATGAAATATATGCCACAACATTCAATGTTAGTGCTTTCAAAGTTTTCAAAAAAGTGAGTAGATCAAAGTATACCCATAAACTACATTTTACTTATGTTTGTAGCACTTAATATGAATCCACAAGATTATCTGCTCATATATATAGTTATAACAGTTCAATTTAAAGAACTTATATTTTCCATCAATGATGAAAGCTGTACAAGAAACTTGTTTATATTTTATAATATATATAATAATATTTGATTATATAATATAAAAATTTACTTATGGAAAATACAGTATTTATATTTATTGACTAATAGCTATACTAAGTACACAATTGTGTTAACTGTGTTGCATTAAAGTAAATATTTTTTCACGGGTAAATGTATTGTTAGAAGGTCTATGTGGTGATGCAGCTGCTACTATTACTGTTTGAATAAATTCTTTTAAAACTAATCTTATGGTAATAAATGTGAAAAACTGTTTGCCTTGTCCTTAATGTATTTTTTACATTGATCATTGAGAGCAAGTCAGATAAAACTTACATATTAACTCAAAATCTATATTAACGTTGTTATAAAAGCCTAAAACATAAAAAGTTAGAAGGAATTCTAAATGATCAAAATGATTCTTATATTTTAACTATACAAACATCTCATTCCTGTTTATTTTTAAAAATGGTCCTAAAATACATCTAAATGTCGAGCTAGTCCATGTTATGTTACACAGACGACGGTAACGCAGAAACCGACTTCCTTTCCAACGAAAGCGGCTACAGTGTCCACATCACCGGTTTTAGCGCTGGACCTCGAAAATGGCACCACGTAGAAGCAAGAGCAGCAAGAATCCTCCGATTTTCAGCCATGACTTCTTTATTCAAAACCATGCAGACATTGTGTCGTGTGTTGCAATGGTGTTTGTCATCGGACTAATGTTTCAGGTCTGTGAACTGCTGTCGTGTCACATGGCAAAGAGAAATATTAGCTGTGTATATGTATATAGCAAAGAGTTTACCATATGTGTCGTCTGCTGAAATAGTTATAGACAAACTCGATAAAAGGATTTTCCAGATATCGATGGATATAATATGTGCTGAGTTGGTTATTTGTCGGTTACAGTGTTGACTTTGGATTTATTTGAAAAATACAACAAAAAAACGAAAGTTTTGTGATAATGTAAACGTAATCCACTTTTACCTACTTTGCACAACTTAATTGTGTCTGATGTTTCAGGCTACAAGTCCGGTGGCATCACTATTTGTTGCAATGCAGCACAATGTTTCACGGAATGGTATGTAAAGTAAATCTGGGTCTATGGTAGTAACAGTCTGGTGTCTAGTTCTATGACAGCCTTAGACTAAACATGCAGCGCTCATCAGTCATCAAAAGTTAAACATAATGTAGCATGATCGTTGAAAAAAAGACCTTTATTGTTTCTGAAACAGGCTAGTATTTTCACGACAACACATGCACATAAAATGAACATAGTGTTTGTTTTCAGTTTTTTTATTTGAAATATCCCCTTCCCCATTTCAGTTTGTGATAAACCATATCACACCCCATCATCTGTCCTTAAAAAGCAGGCAAAGGTAGCAGTTTATCAGAGCAATAGATGATTAGTGAAGACAATACACCATGGGGAAAATTCATCACAAAGATTTTTTTTTATTTAAACTTATTATTGACTCAATAATAAATTCAGTGGTTAAGGAACATTATACATTTAGGCCACTAACATTTATGCTTTTACAGTGTAATCAGGGAAGGTAGTTTTACTTTCCGCAAAATAGCTTCAATTTTGAGATGGAAAAGTGCTAAAATCAGTCTTGGGATGCCTTTGGTTTAACAGATCAGTGGATCAAAATCAAGCAACAACCCTGAACCCTAGATTGCTTGCCATATTAGTACCAGTATTTATATCAGTTGACATAGGAATATCTTCATCTCTTAATTGTAGATGATATACATAGTGACAAAGAAGGTTAGATATATTTTCAAAACTTTTAGGCATCACTAAGTGTGTACATGTCTGTCCATCCACAGATTCAGCTGAAGAGGAAGTCACGCTTTACACCTGGGGCAAGAAAGATGTTTTCTCTGTTTTTTTCTACTTCCTCATCTGCATCATTGTTCATGCTGTCATTCAGGAATATGTCCTTGATGTAAGTGTAAAGCATTTTTACTTCATATTAAAACCTTTTTTTCATTTGTTCAAAAGCAGTTTTAAAACTTCTCTCCATCTCAGTCTGCTTATCTTTCACTTCATATAAATTCAGGTGATCACAGCTACCTATTGGTATTTTTAAAATGTATTTTATTGATTTACATGCATTTTCATTGTTGTTTTCCGCAGATGGTTTTTGCTGAGTATGTCCATTTTTACTCTCTGAGGTCAGGAATATCATTTTTACCTTGTTCATTCACATGACTCACAAGATTTTTGCAACAATGATATGTTCACTAGATAAAATGTTAAAAGCTGTTATTTTTTTGTTGCTTTTTTCATTGATGTGGAATATACTTTTTTTTGCAGAAAATGAATCGCAAGATGCATTTGTCCAAAGTAAAACACAGTAAATTCAATGAATCCGGGCAGTTACTTGTATTCTACTTGGCTTCAGCTGTTTGGGGTGCTGACATCATTTTAAGAGTAAGTCTTGTAACTTGAGGGTTGGGGGAGTTGTGGGCAGAAATTATATGAAAAGTGGGGATGTTGACCATGAAACAAACTGCTAGTTTACTCAGTGTTTATCTGCTAGAGAATCTGACTAGCCAGAAAGGCACTTTATGCAGCAGTATATTTCCTTTATTAGGAACAAGAAGATATTTCCTTTGACTGCTGGTTACTGGGCTTATGCTTGGAGAGGATGGGTTTTCAGTGCAGATGAACAAGAATGAATACAAATTAAAATCTTTCATAAATCAATTTCATTTTAAAAAATTGCCTGTGATGGTGTCGAGAAATGTTAACATGCGTATGTGGCATGGCACCTGGTTTCATAGCTGTGATGTTCCCATTCTGTCTTATGCAGGAAGGCTATGTGACTGGAATCAGTCAGCTTTGGGAAGGTTATCCAAAGGACCATGCAGCCATTCCGTATGTAAATGTTTTGCTTACCATTGAATGGACACAAATAGCATAATATGTAGTACTGCATGTAACTGAAGTGATACTTATAAATATTGACAGTAAGCCACAACTTTTATATTATGTGCACAAGTAAACTTTTTGGTGTTGCAGATTCATGGTCAAATTTTTCTTCATAATTCAGGTATGTGATCATGGGCTTAGATCTGATTACCATTTTAAATTAGTTATTACAAAGCAGAGTTCATTCTTATTGAAAATGTATAATTTCTTAGTATGTAACTAGAATATTTTTCTTTAAATTCTATTCATGTTGCCAGAGCACGTGATTTTAACGGTCTTTTTTTTTTCACTGTACAGTGGCACCGTTCTAAGGTTTTGGGTTGTTTTTGTTTTTTTTTTTTAATTATCCATATTTTACAAATGTTGGAATCAGAATGAAAGCATTCGGTTTTGTTGAGTCTGTTGATAAAATATGCTTGCATTCCAGATTGCTTACTGGCTCCACTGCTTTCCAGAGTTGTATTTCCAGAAGGTTAAAAAGGTGAGAATGGGCTTTTTCTAAAAAGCTATATGTGTGCACATAGGTCTGATGTTAGCTATTTAGCTTCCCTATAATTTTTCCTTATATTAAAATGCAGTTTAAAAGGAAACCATGCAGATTTCCTACACAGTTTGTTTTTTTTCTGTCTTGGTCTGTCAGTAACTGATTCTTGCTGTGCTTGTGACTTACATGTAGATGTTTGTTTCCAGGATGAAATACCAGGCAGAGTTCAATATGCCACTCTTTACTTGGTTTTTATCATTGCTGCATATGTTTTGAAGTAAGAATCTTTGGGAACTTTGACTTTTTTGCTGTTGATACTTAAAAAAAAAAATTCATTTGCTAAGTAATCAAAAGTTGTCAACATTTCACCTTGATTAAAATGTTTACTACTGATTTCACCATATAATTGGAAGATGTGCTACGTACAATTGCTGGTTAAGAATGTAGACAATATGCATTGAGAATGCTGGGCTTTGTAATCATGCAAATTTCACAGACCTTTGGATGATAAATACTTTATGTTCTTTTCAGTTTTAACCGTGTGGCCTTGTGCATGTTGGTTCTGCACTATACTGTGGAATTTGTTTTTCATGGTGCTCGGCTCTTTTATTTCTCAGAGAAAACAGACTTGGCATCCACAGCGTAAGCATTTTTTTTTTTTTTCTTAGGTGTCAAGGAACTGAATGAGGTGGTTTTAAAGGGAATGGTTGATTAAGCCAATGTAAGCAGAAGCACACTTCCTGGCTACCTTGGTGGCACCTACTCAGAGTTGTTTCTCCTTTTCTATGAGGTCTTTGATAGAGCAAAAAGACAGTTTATATAAATTTTGAAGTGATTAGGATAGCAAGCAAAGTACTATAGTATTACCCTTGCACCCTGGCATGAAGTCCAAAATTAGCAACAATAACAGTAATTTTGCTAACTCTTTGATCAAATGTTTGCAGGTTCCGAGTGTTTGATGTTCTGTTTGTGTTAGTTCGGCTGGGTACTATTACACTTGCTGTTCTCACATTCTGGTGAGTATATAATCAGGCGAGAGTGGAAGGTGTGAGTGTAAGAGAAATAATAAGTTACGTATTTTTTTTAATTCTGAGAATTAGAGTAGGGTATATATATATATGTTTTGAGGTAGCTTACCATTACCAATAAATTATAGTGTTTTCTTTATCTTGTTTTCAATTATTTTTAAGCTGCATGTTGAAAAAACCTTGCTGAAGCCATAATAGAACCTGTTCAATTTTGTAGGTATGGCTTGGAGCAGACAAGCGAACCAAGCATCGATATTGTATCAGGCAACTTTAACACTCAGCTTGTCAGGTAAGATTGATTATAATCTGGTCACTTTTAAATTGGTCCTCTGTAACAGACTGCATAATAAACGGATCATAACCAGACAAGATGTTTGATCCCGTGAAGATTTTTTAAAGGCCTCGTTGGGCTGTTGGGTGTATTCTTATTCTTCCTTAATTATGATTAAGAATTTAGGAAGTGGTAACATAAAAATGTACATAGAATATATTTGTCATTGGTTCTTTGGGAGAGGTCAGATTCATTTTTCATTTTTTCACATGTTTTCATTTTCATTTACATATAATTGGTGATACAGGATCAACTGCCTGGCAGCATCTTGTCTGATGCAAGCCTGGTTGATGTGGAATTTCATTACATTCCGCCTACGCAAACTCAGAGAGCAAAGCGTTGCTAGTCGCAAAACACGCTCCCCAAGCAAGAAAAAAGCAGTGACTAAAGGTGAGCAACAAATTCCAGAACACATTATTCTCGAGAGTCAAAGATTAAGTAGATCCAATTTTACTATTAGATGGTACTAAAAAATTTCAAATATCAAGAACCATTCTTTATCTTTAAAAAAAAAAATGATTCCTTTTTTTCCTCCTTCAGCTGTGTCAGCAGATGAAGATATCAGCTCCCTTCCGGAAGTGGACCAGAATTCAGCCACTGAAAATGGCAGCTTGCGATCCCGCCCCAAAGGGAAAAAAGCACTTTGATTGGATTAGCATGAGAACGTGTGCACAGAACTACACATCATGTTGAGAATTACCTGCTTGTGTTGTTACTCATGTGGTTTATTGTAATGTTTATATGTGTACGAATGCACTATTGAATATTATGACATGCATGTGTGTGTATGTGTGTTTGTTGTATTACAATATCAGTTCTTTAGTCTATACAAATTTATCTTTCTGTACTTTGTCAGATGTATTACCTATTAGTTTTTCTTCTCTGAGCTATAAACTTTATTTCCCCAAACTTATGCTACCATATTCATTCAAGCTGTTCACTGTATTAGTTTGTGTATTCTACCATTATTTTCACTGTCTTACTAACAGTACGACAACATGGTTTGTGTAGTTTTAATGTTGCATTTGTATGTACTTGATTTTCTTCCTCTTAAAACTTGTTTCTATTGATGTTTGTGGCTGTGTATAAAAAAATTCTAAAATGTTTTTTTTTCTTTTTTTCTCAAAGAAGCAGTGCATCATTTCAGTCAAAATGTATTTGGTATGGGCGCTTCTTGTGATTTGTCCTTGTAAAGATTGCTGACTCATTTTTAAATCTCTTGCTTCCATATGTAGAGCTATAAGCAAATGCTAATGCAATCACAGCTACTTTCATTTTTTTTTAAAAGTCTTTTGTGTCAATTGGCATAAAAAGATTTTTTTCAGGATGAACAGGAAAATATCCTTTCATTTATTTTTCAAGAGTTTTTCCAGACTAAACTGCATGATCACTCAGTACTCTCGTCTTTAATAACATTAAAATTTACAAAGGAAATTGTTGAATCCTGTCTTACATTTATACTACTGGTGACTTAAACTAGGAATGGAAACTTTGCAAAACATCTGAATATAGGAAAATACTGTTGGGTTAGGATTTTAAGGGGTTTTTTGGGGGTGGGTGGGGGATATAAATATGTTAACTTTGCTGAATAAAAGACAAAATACCTTTAAACCATAAAAAATATGTGTCCTTGGTGGATGTCATAGGTTAATAGTTGATGGGCTCCAAGTTTTATCAAAAGGTCTTCTGGCAGTTCAGCTCTGCTGTTTGTGCAAGTGCCTTTCATTTAGGTTATAGGAGTATGCAAACATCAAGTGTGTGGACCTCCCACCACCAAGTAAACTCTAAATCTTTTTTAACAGAATTCCATGCTGTGTCACTTGGCAAGCTTGCCCATTACCAGGTCCACCTTTGTGAGAATATGTCATTTTCACTTTTATTAGCCCTGGCTCATTATTCAAGGCAAATCTGGAAAATGACATGAGTATTATTGTGCTTGCCCCTCCTGCCCTCTTGGACCTCAACACCACCACCTATTTTTTTTTTTTTTTTCTTTTGTAGCAAGGAGTGATCTCTGGCCAGCTATTTTTCATAGCTATAAAGGGTTTCTCCATCTCACATATCAATCCCCTTAATCTTTGTGACTAGGGTGCTGTTAGTAAGTCATTATATTTATAATAGCAGACAGTGTTATTCAATAGCTGTATGTCATGGAAAAAATTTAAATGTAGCTTGTGTTTCAATCATTTTTTTTGTTTACTGAATTCTGGTGTACTCTTGAACAGGAAAGAGTGAAAGGAAAATTGGTGTATACATTTGAAAAATGAAGGTTTTTAGATTTTTCTGTTTCTTTCTGGCATTACTTCCTTATTTCTGTCCTTAATTTTGTTAACGAGCTTTTCCTAAGTATTACAGCTTCAAACTTACTGACTTAGTGGATAACTTTATGCATCATTTAAAAAATTTTTGATAATGCTGTGGGATTTTCTTCACCTTGCCCCTGTAAGACAATAATTTATATACACTTTTCCATGTGTTTTGGAAAAGAACAGTAGAGAGCGAGGCAAAAGACATTGGAACCACATGGGCCCAACAGAAGGGGGCTACCCAAAACCAGGTCCGTTGGCGAAGTGTTGTTGCAGCTCTATGCTCCTCAAAGGAGCAACAAGGAATAAACTAAACTAGTTTTCCGTGTTTGGTCTAGTCAGTTCCCCTGACTCCCTTTTTGTCATAGTGTTTATCTGTATAATTGAAAGCTAAATTTTTAAAAATTATATTTTTAAAAAACATTTTCTATAAAATATGTACCAAAGATTAAAGCATAGTAATTATAAGTGAATATTGTAACCTTAAATGTGTAGTGATACTTCTCATTTACAGGTATTGATTACAACATAGACTAGAATAACCTTTCTTATGTTGCTAAAGGTAGTAAACATGTTGAGTAACTGTGAATTATGTTATAAAAGTAGGCTGTGTTTGTGACTTTTTTTTTTTTTAAAACAAAACATTATACAAGAGCAAGCCCTAGTTGAGCACAGCATAAAACACAAACATACTAGAGCGGGTACCACAGCCTGACCCATACCAACAGATGGGAACTAGGAACTCCTACACAGCATCAAAAAATAACAGCTCTTCTGAAGTTAGTAACAACATATGGAATTGAGTGTTGCCATAAGTTACTAAACCAGCGCACAGTTACAAGCGTAGAGCCTTTCTATCAGTAGGTAGAAAATTCCTATGGCACACTATACCAGACACATAGAGCAAAGTAAACTAAGGGAAAATTTCTGATGTATTTGGTTTTTGTTTTGTTTGTTTATATTTTTTGTGAGGAATTTAATGGTGGTGGTTTTACAGAAAATAAGATGGGTTGGGTTTTTTTCCATTTCTGTAGACTTTATTTATTCTTGTATGTTAATGTCTGGGGAAAAAAAAATGTGTCCACAGATAGGAAGAGAAGCATGATGCTTGTTGTAAACATAATGACATGCTTTTTCTTTTGTTTATCTTGTTTCTATTTTCATCATGAAGATAGTTTGGTCTTTTGTTTATTAGTCCCATGTTCTCTCAATAAACTTAAAAATTATTAAAAAAAACAGAAGGTTTATTCTGAAATTTGTCTTAAATGTTTTCAAATTTCTTGATTACTTCTGTTTTGTCTAGTCACGAGTGTCACCTGTTATGTCTAAAATGCCTTGTCCCCATCGCATTGTACAATGACCCCGTTCCAAGCTTTTAAGGTTGGCCTAAAGACCCATCTCTTTCGTGAATACCTCCAGTAGCTGGTAGTCTTTATTTCGCTATGTTGATCTTTCTTTGCACATTTTCTTTATTTTTGTTGTTTGCAAACCATGTTACTGTATTAGTCTTGCTGGGCAGTTGCCATAGAAACTGCTATACAAGGTTTTGGAATAAGCTTGAGAATTTATTAATTTTATTTAATAGGAAAAGGGGATGAAGTTCACTGTCTGCTTAAACCTAAAGGAATAAAATTTGTACCAAGCTCTGTGGACTATAGCAAATATATATCTGATAGACATGCACCAGTGAAATTCACCATCAATGAATGCACAGTATTAGAAATGTTATGGTCATGAGAGGAAAGGCAGGCACTTTATTTTGGAATGTTAATGTTTGGTTTGAAGATCATTTCCTTAAGCCACCATCCCAGTCATGCTTTGAAAACCCCAAATCAGTTTTACAAAGATTGAAAATATTTTGATACTTAAAGGGTTTTTCACATGCTGCATGCTATGTAAACATTTTTGGAATCCTTTTATTTTCCAGTCCTTTAATTTTCATGTACTTCCCCTGGCCTTCATCCCTATCTCTCTGACATGGAATGGTACACTGGTGACAGTTAAGTGTTTGTTATCAATACAATGGGAATAAGGTGTCCTGAGTTCAGATCTCATCTCAGGCAGACTGGTTTTTCACTGCATGTAGTACCTGTTGAAAAGGGTCGGCTATTTTGCCATGGTTGCTGGCTCAGAATATAACATCTCAAGCTTCCTCTTATGACTTGAGTGCACTGCTAACTGCATACTTGGAGTTTTCAGTTTTGTTGCATGCTTTTCATGGAGATTGTTTTTAAAAAGAAACTTAATGTTTACTCTTCATGGAAAACAAAATGCCTGCATCACTATGCTTGCTTGTATCTTGGAAGGTTTTTTGTTTTTTTTTATCAGACAGTTTAGAGCGTATGTGTCTCTGGAACATTTTTCCAGTGGAGTCTTGGCAATAAGCTGTTGTTAAGCATAAGTTGCTCTATGCTTGTGGTTCATTGCTATGAAGTGGTACATCTAGAAATATCGGTGATCATTAAATGTGGAATGAGCTTCTTTAGTTCTTGTACTTAATCTGAAACATCTTCCAAAAATAGGAGCTCTCTAGTGGCTGTAAGTTAATTCTTTGTCTTATCAGGATTTATCCCAGCATCAAACTTCCCATTTTTAAAACAAGTATTTGTCCACACCTATCAAGGGTGCTATGATAACTGTTCTAAATAACATTGTATTTATTTTTAGGAAAGTGTTCATATTTTAGAAATTAGAAGTGGACTGATGATAAAAGTACTAAATGCTTACTGTGATTGGGTTTACGGAATACATGTGTTCTTGGAATATAGTGTTTTCTCCCATTAAAATCTTTGCAAGTATGAAAACTAAAAATGTTCCTACAAATATAATTCTATGTGCATAATGTGAGTAAAGTCCGAGACTTCTTACGATCATTGTGAAAATCTGAAATGTCATTTATTAAGCTGAATTATAATGTTAAATGCATCAAATAAGGAAGAATATTTTTTCAGAAATCTGAATGGTTTGAAGCAAGACTGGTTCATGTTTTGGCACTTGGACAATAAGTTTTCTTTTTACAAAATAACCATGTACTATTTTTGTGTATGGTGACAAGTACTCTGGCAGTGCTATTCTGCATGAAATAAACATCGCGTAGTGTTAAGGGGCTTTATAATTTTTTTTGTTAAAGAAAGGATGAAGTCTTCATGTCTGTTCCTTAAAATGATCAGATTACAAATGATCAAAGTACAAAACCAATTTATGCAATAATTAGGCCTATCTCTGGACATTATGGCCAAGTTTAAAAGATGCAAACTTAAGTGGTTTGAGCACTTGTCAAAATTTGCAGGACTAGCAAAAGCATTCCTGCAGCGAAACAGTAAAGCGAAGTAACCAAAAACAAAAAAAGCTAGACAAGGATAAGAAGTCAACACACGAAGTCCACAATAGACTTGTCTGCCATTCAGCAGCTCCAGAAAAATGGCGGATAGCTGATGAAAAGATCGTTTATCAGGGTTGTTGAAATGATGAACAGTCACAAAACCAGCCATCCAAAATGAATGCAAAGACTGTAGATTAGACTCTATTGACTATCTTTGATGAATACCGGTGGGCAAAAAATTAAGGGTTTGATGTTGGTGGGGATGGATTCAGAGGTGCCGGATGATGCCTCTTCCACGCGTGGAGCACACGTGAGAAGGTGGGGAGTTCAGTTGGCAGGAGAGGACACTCGTCTGGTCTCACATACACGAGGTCTCAGTATGAAAGTGCTGCTCCAGGATGAGCCCAGTTGGCAAAATTGATGTCAGGGTCTTTAAGGAAGGCTTTGTAGGGCTTTTTTTTTGGGGGGGGGGGGGTCTCCAATTCTCCAAATGTGCGCGTGTTGACCACATCAGTATTTGCTGTGTTGGAGAGGTATAGGAAGTATCTTAGATGCCTTGAAGTTGCATCCCTTTACTTGGATGTGTGGCTCGCCAGACTTGCCAGGGGTAAACTGGAGCATGACTTCGGTCTTCGTGGTACTGATGGTCAAACGGAAGTCGTCACGTGCCGCTGACAGACCATCAACATCAGCGTGCATCTCGCGCTTGCTACTGACATTTATTTATGGCGCAGTCATCAGAGAACAAGAGATCCCTGTCATGACCATTGACATTAACTCTGGTCGCTACCTTTAGCCTCCATAGACAGCCTTGGAAGCTTCGTGGAATCGCTTGGAGTCATTTTTGCTAGTATAGCCTTGAATATAGTCAGCTTATCTTTTGAGTGAGGTAAGGGACGTGTCGGAAAGCCTAGTCTGTACTTTGCCGTGCACACAGGAGTATGCTTTTTTTTTTTTTTTTTTTTGTAGGTTCATTCTGGTGGGCACGGGTAAGGTGTTTTTTTACCCGACAGTAGGGGCCTGCATTTCTACATCTCTCCTCAAACCAGTCCTGGTGACAGAGGATGGCTGGTTCAAGATATTCCAGACGAACTTAGTGAATTGTATCTTGGGAGGATTCCCGTTTCTCCTCTTTTCCAGACTGAATGCAGATGATGTCCTGCAGCTTTCTGGCCACGGCACGAGAGAACTTCTGCATTTGTAGTGATCGACGATTTGGAGATTCCTTCCATTCTTCTGTCCCTGTGAAAGCAAGTTGCAGTGTCCTAAAGCTTCATATTCAGCTGCAGAGCTTTCTCCTTCCACTCCCACTGTGTGCATTTCTCTGATAGGGATGGCATCGGTGGAGCTTGTAGATCATTGTTCAGCAATAAAGTATAAGTAGTTGTGAGAACTGCTGTGAGTCTCACTGTTAAAATGTGCGTGGACAGTGTACAGACGGCAGGCACCCATATGTTTCTATTTTTGTATTTTGAAAAATGTTGCGCTTAATCTGTAAAGCTCAGCAGTTTATAATCGGTAACACCCACGTCCTGTTTCAGTTTCACTTGCTGTATTTTCTCAGACATTGCCCGCATGTTGAAATACACTAGCTTTGTGTTTGTGTTATGTAGACATTTGTAGAGGATGGGGAATGTGCGGGAAGACGTGACGTGGATGACGTTTTGTTTACTTGCAAGACACAAAGACTAAGCGAAGAATAGACAGGTTCCCGAGGTAGTAATGGAAGTGACAGAGAAGAACGATCGTCTAATCGTCTTTTGTTGGACGCAGTTCCGCTGACTCTCCTCATCACAAAACCCAGCCAATCTTCACACCCTCCCCACGTGCGATTTTTGTGTGGCGTCACGTGACTGGATCCGAGGGTTATGACGAAGGGGAATTATATTATTGACCGTACTGTACCGAAACTATCGTCTAATCAGCATTAACGACGATCTAGCAAGGGAAAGTATTCGTCATACATGTATATATATGCGGCGGTTTCGTGTCGTATTACTTCCCCTGTCTTGTAACATGTGACCAGGAACGTGTGGCACGCGTGACGTGATGTGACGCCGTAACTGTGACTCGTACACGTCCGTGACGTGACGTGACGCCGTAACTGTGACTTTTGAGTGAAAAGTAAGAGACGAGTTCTAAACGTAGACTTTACTTTGCTGCACTTTCTAAACGTGTAAAAGTTAATCAGCTCAGTAAAAAGGTTAGCTGTGATTGAATCAGGAAAACTGAACCTTGTTTATTTTCTTCTTAGTCGTGTGTTCGAGCTCACGTGTTTATTTGTGACAATTGAAGTGGCCATTATATACATTCCGTGAACCTTTTATCATTATTTTTCATTATCGAGATGTTTACTGTACCGTTTGAACGGTAAAGTATGGTTTCACAACCTGCTTTAATCTGATGCGAGTGGCACTTGTAGAATCCTTGCTCAGTAATAATTTTGTAACGGCCGTGCTGAGGTTATGTCTGTTAACTAGGTCCGTAATGAGACTACATGTCTACATATCACACTCACAGTACTGATAGTGGAGATAGAGGAGGATTCTGTTCTATACACCAGGGAGCAAATATACTGTACGTGAACGTCACAACTGAAATAACGTACGATACAGTTGGTCTGTGGAAGATTATAATACTGATAATATATGTTGACCCGCGATTATACATATTATCGAGGGATAGATATATATACTTCACACCTCTCCACGTTACCGAGAAAGCGTTTTGTACCTCACGATGAGAACATGCAGTTTGTACACTCGAAGGCTACACTCCTGGTAGAAATGGAAAGTGCGCGTGCACTTCACGGTGCATTTTAACGGGCCCTCGGAATTTGAAGATGTGGTTTTAATAAAGCCTCTTTAAAAAGAAAGTTATGCAGAGCGTGCAAGCGAGAGAGAGAGAGCGTGTGTGTGTGAGAGAGAGAAAATCTACTGGAAAAAATCCAGCTGAATGGAAAAAATGGTGTAGGTTTTACCCTCTCCTTTCTCTCCTCCACCCCATCATCCCCAACCGTGGTCTGAAGAGCGGCGAGGCAGTTAAACTGTTGAAGCGAATGAAGTGTACAGTGACGAACGCTCCGTCGTCGCTGAATGCCTCGGGGAAGAGAAGTCGAGTCACTGGAGCGTTTTTATTTCTGCCTCGTCTCTTCAAAAGTGTTTATCCCATCGCCCTATGAGCAGAGGTTCGCACGATCGTGCTGATGTTGAGTGATTTCCACCACCCCGCAACTCCTCGGTTCACAAATCGCGGGTCGTGGAGACAAGTACCTTGAGAAGGCGCCTACTCTGAAAGCTTAATGACGGCCTCGAGCTTTACGGAGACACGAACGGAACTGAACTGACATTAAAATCAAACAGGACAGGTGTATCCATGATCGATTTCATTAAGCTGTGCTGTATGGGTGAAAATTGTTGCTACGTATAATGAACTCGTTTCGTTAGGAATATACTGGAATTTAGTTTCGCTAGCTGCTATACTCATCAAGCTGCCTGAGGCCGATCTCGCGCACACACACACCTTTTGTTACATTTATCGGCAAACTTTGACCGCTTGGCCTTCAATACAATAAGCAATTGTACTTAACCTGGAGACCCAGTCCCATGCGCAGCGATAAAATGTCGCACATTTTCTAAACGGAAAGGCTTGCACCCCACCTCGGAAAAAGGTTCGTGGGAAATATTTTGAACTTTCTTCCTGACGACAAATAGTTTTTCATGAGGACTCAACAAAAGTTTCTATGCAGAGGCGCACACTGACGTTGTGACACGGAAATTAAATCATTTCTGTTTCACTTTAGTCGGCTTAAACTTTTGTTGTCACCACGCAGGTCTTCACTCCTCGCTGACGGTTAAGCGCATTAGACGGGTCGAGAGTAGACGAGGGCTCTTTCCTAAATCCCAAAGACGTAATCTGTAGAGAGCGATTCAGTTTCGAAGTAGTTTTCGTCTGCTACGCGTCTGTAGCGTGGCAAACGTCGTCGTAAGCGCGAGTGAATGAATCGCGCGATCTCAACCGTCTCGCGCATGCGCTGTGTGCTTGTTCCAAAATGGCGTCGGCCGAGAGACAGCATTAGAGACGTGGGGAAAGCAGCGGGGATAATGTGCCGAGTCAGAGCCTTGTAGTTGATCCAAGATGACAGACGGGCAAGGCTGATGATTTGTGTCGATGCAGTTCAAAAAGCGCTTCTTTTTAGTCACCATAATATGTGGAATTCTTCTGCTTATAGCATACCTCGGCGGTCATGTACATGAAGCTGTGCTTCACAGAGTCCGTAAACAACACTATGGCATCGGATTCAAAGCTCTCTCGCTTTTTCCAAGTCACAGCCTCCATTCCTATTTTGACGAGGGGGATTACAGCTTCGCCGAGGACGTGCACGTGTCGCCTTCGAAAAGACGACAGTTCATTTCAGCGGGTACGGCGTCGACGGTGTCTATCCAGCAAGAACAAGCGCCACAACAAAAGCAGCTCCACAAAGCCAAGATCGAACATCAGCAGTACTCCAAGTGTCGTATGGAAACGTGTTTTAACTTCACAAAATGTGCGAGAGGATTCCGTGTGTACGTGTACCCGCGACAGTACCCGGTGTCCAACAGTTACGGGAAGATATTGTCTAGCATTGAGGAGTCACGCTACTACACTTCAGAGCCTTCGGAGGCCTGCCTCTTCATTCCGTCCATAGACACTTTGGATCAAGATGTTCGTAGTGCTGACTACTTCGATGTGGGAAACAAACTGCAGGCCTTGCCGTACTGGAACAATGGTCAGAACCACATCATCTTTAATCAGTACTCGGGAACCTGGCCCGAGTATGTGGACGAGCTGGGTTTTGACTTGGGCCAAGCCATGATCGCTAAAGCAAGTTTTTCTGTGGAGAAGATGCGACCACGGTTTGACATTTCCTTTCCATTGTTTGCTAAAGACCATCCCTTGAAGGGAGGGGAAAGTGGATATCTCCAGTCTTCTTCAAATACAATTCCTTCTAATCGCTGTTACCTACTGGCTTTCAAAGGCAAGAGATATTTGACAGGCATTGGCTCTGAAACTAGAAATTCACTGTATCTTATACACAACGACAGAGATATTATCCTACTGACCACTTGTAAGCATGGCAGAGGATGGGAAAAGAGCCAGGATGAGAGGTGTAAAAAAGATAATGCAGACTATGACAGGTGAGTTGAAGTTTGTATTTTAAAATAGTCTTCAGTTATAAATTTGTTATAAAACAAACATGTTTTGTGAGCGCTTCAAATTTATTATCTTGCTAATGCATCCATGCAGGCACACAAGAACTGCAGAATTTGTGTAAAGAAAAACATCATGGTATAATGCAAATATTTGTTTATCGTTCTACACTACAAGTTGTAAGAGAGTGCAAGTAGTACAACAATCACACAACTGCCATTTTTGAGGGATATGTATCATTGTCTTGACCAATAATGAAACAATCTCTTTTGTAGTTTCTTTTAACTCTGTTAACATTCAGCAAAAAGCAATGCAATAACTTTCATTAACCACGACTTTGGTAGTGCAAGGGCTACTTTAAATTCAATGGAGAGTTAACAGTGCTTAACATGTTTCGTATAGTCTGTCTTCTACTGGCCATGCAGAATATGGTTTAACATCTTTGGACACATTTTGTTGGGTTACAAAACATAATTTACAAACATCATTGGTGTAGTACATGTAGGTATTGTAACTAATGTATTATAAATCATAATACATGTAACACTCTTAATTATTGCATCAGTAATTCATAAATGAGAAGATTGGGTTAAACTAGAATACAAACAAATCTCAGTGTATCTAGCCACAGTTATTTAATGTCCATAGTGGGTTGAGTGTGTACTGAGGTAGCCTGGTGACCAGAGGAGTTAATAATATTAGCAGGAGATGTTTGACATACCTTCTTTATTTGAAAGTCTTTAATTAGCAAGACAGCTCCGTATTTGCACAGGAGCTGACAGGTATATTCTGTTCATAAAAGAATTAAATGTAACAATTTTCAAGAATTGTGCTGAGGATGTGGTTTAAAATCATCCTTCGCAGTTTTATATCGGAGACATAATTTAAGACCAGTGCCAGGTGAAGGCTGGCAGGGCAGGGAATCCATCAGTGCCATAAATCGTGTCTCATTTCTAGCCCTATTTCATGAGCTGTAGTTTGCATCTTCAGTTACATAGAAATAGCTGTGTTTCTTAATCCCTCATCACAGAGCAAGCTGTTTAGTATAGTAGTAATATCTCTTTAAGGTTTATTATCAAATTAAGTTGCTAATATAGTGCTCATATTAACATCTTTCAATCTTGATACCACCTAGACTTACCATAATAAGGGGGTTGCACTTCATGTAGTTGTACCACACCATCTCAAGAGGCACGGAGAACAATTGAAGATTTCCTGATAGTCCATTAGAAATATTTAAAGGAACTAAAATGGATCTAGTATTAATGTAGTTAAAAAATAACATGATAAGGAAAGAATCTTAACAGACCTTTGAGCTATCATATTCTTTTTAGTTGGGTATTACATCCTTTACTCAACTTTTTTAAAATGCCTCTAGTAATTTAATCCAGATTTTATCATGGATCTGTACTGCACAAAGACAGTAATTCATTTAACGTGTAATTTCACACAAAGACTTCTGATGTGACAAAAGTCATCTCATTGGAGATTATTGCCTTCAGATTTATTATTTGTGCCTTTTGTGGTGCTTGCTTCTGAAACCTTGAAGCCACACATGCACTGCTCCATCGCATTGCTGTGCTTACTAGACATATTCATTCTCTTCTGTAGAGAGAATTTAAAGGTTTACAGAGTGCAGCAGGAAGAAGTGAGGGGGGCTTGACAAAGATGTAACTTGATGGAGAAAACACAGGCAGGCTGCCTAAATATTTTGTTGACTTATGACCATCAGTGGAGAATTGTCTAATTTCAGATAATAAATAGCTTTAAAAAAAAAAAAGCTATCCAAGCCTACACCCCCCTCCTTCTACAAAATTGATTTTGCACAACAAGGAAAGTGTATTCTCATTTGAGTACTAAAGACTGCCATCCATATTTTAGGTGACAGATGTTCAGCTTTGATGTGAAGGAAAGCACTGATAAAGAAGCTGTTCGTTAACCACTTCCGATAATTCATTGTCATTGCCCAGTACAGCTGGTCAGAGCACAGTAGCTGCATTCTGACCTTGTATCCCATTCCCTTGGGAGTTCAGTAGCATCAGACCAACTAGTAGTATGATTTTAGTGATAATTATTAGAAATATATTTAATAGCATGGTTTACATTTTTGAGTAGACTTTGTGTGCTTACGCATTGGGTTCTTGCTAATCTGACTTTGAACTGTAGTTGATGTGAATCAGAATATTCTCCCTGCTATCATTGTATCAACATTTTGGCAAGCTGTGGGAATGCTAACTTGGAGATAGCAGGATGGCCCCTGAGTGAAAGGGTAAAGTTAACAGTTTAAAAAGAAATCCAAGGTGGCTGGCTAGTCAGTGAAAGGGTAAAGTTGACACAGATGGGGGGAATGGCCTAAACATATTTCCTCCCTTCACAATACACATTGCCTGCTGTTTATTTTTCCTCTGACCAGGTACTGTCACATGTTCATGTCAGGAAGAATAACATGACACACTTGTTTTTCCTTCAGCGAAAAAAGCATGCATATGAATTCCTACATAGCTGAGGATAAGTCAGATGGCTTTTTTGGAGTGTTTGCACCTTGTTTTTCTTTGGACTTGAAGTCATATTTTTCTTTGTCTGAGCAGTCCAAAGGGCCAAAGTCATTGAGTGTGAGTCGTTTTTCCATGCATAAAAATGCCAATGAATTTGAGCATTAACATCTACAGAAACTGTCGTGTCAGCAAAGCGATACAGCTCTTCGTCTCAGGTACACAGTGTTTTCACATGCATACTGTGAAAGCAGCATCTTAAGACAGAAGATCGAAGTGCTTTATGAGTCTGGGGCCCTAACTCAGTTTAACTTTGCTTCTCATGATCAAGGTCAGGTCAGACAGAGAAGGACCCCTCATCTGGTGAACTGCTTGCAGTAAATACTTCTGGCCTAGCCTGAGAGCCTCTGTGCTGGCGACTCATGTAAGAAGCAGAAATTCTGTGGGGAGGTTGGTTGAGTGTTGACATAAGGCGGGCTGGAGTTTGAATTTGAGTTGTCCTCAGTGGCTGCTGCCAGACAGACGACAGTGGCAAGGTCTAACCAGCGGATGGTTGTCAGATTCTATTTATTGTGCTTGCTGATGTGTTGGAAGATGGTTGAAGGCTTGCAGCTGTCGCACCTTTGTCTAACCTACATTGTTTCTGCCAGATTGTGACTTTGTTCCTCACTTTGCTCTTAATCATTGTATGATACACAATATGCTAATGGTTAAGGCATGGTTGTAAGATTATATCCTTATCTGGTGGCAATGTTCGTGGTAAACCTGGTGTAGACTGAGCTCGGACGTGTATAGGTGGACTGCCGTCTGTTTGCCAAGACCAATTCTTAGTGTAGGTTTGTACTTACAAGTTCGTGGTCTGAGATTCGTTTTGAGTTAAAAGGCGATCGGCGTTTCAATTGACGCAAGCCTACAACTGATGCAACGAAAATCTCAAAGACATCGATGCAAATAATAAATAAAAATAGTTTAGTAAAATAATTAGATTCGATAAAAGTGCTAGTTCTTTATGAGTACTATCAAAGATAATGAATAGTACTTACAATCTTTGGTACCACGGGCGTGTAATACAATTTCATGTTGGTACTATCTCTTCGTGGATGTGTGATCTCCACCATTTCTGCTTGAATACATTCTTTGTCTCTCTAACGCGAGAGCTCAGTCACCTGTAAAATCGACGAGCAGACGACAGCACAGTTGTGCGATCTATTTCCCACTCTGAACCTACTTTGTGATCATGATCGAACCAAAAGATAGTAAGTAGTATTTACTGTCTTTGATCGAACCTTAGCCATCGTTTTTGGACTACGGTGATGAGCCGAAACTTGTAAAGCGGGACGATGTCTTCTTTGCCTTGACGTACTTTAGTGGCATCTTGCGTGCCTAACTCGCTTGAAAAATCAAGGTTGGCTTTTTCTGGAACTTACTACGAAATGTCGCCTGTTAAACTAATGGCGACAGTTGACTAGCGGCGTTTTGTTGGTAGACTAACCTTCTCCACCCCACCCCACCCCACTCGCACAATGTTTTTCGGAAAAGTTTTTATAGAAGGACGGGCACGAGTTCATTCCTTTCCTTTCCAGACAGAAAAAAAATAAAAAATAAAAAAAAATCCGCCCTTGCCCACCCCCGAGTGCATTTAGAATTCCAATGCACCTTGAGCCTCAGATTACCGAAAGCTATTGCTAAAGCCGAAAATCCGCTTTCTCCAGCCTGGGCAGGTGACCAGGGAAAGTAGTGGTGAAACACGGGGTTTCCCTGGGTCGAATAGTAAAAGCAGATAAAAGTTTGTAAAGCGCAAGCGGTTGAGTGCATTGAGAACTGTTATAAATAATTGTTAGTTGGCGTCGTAAACCTGATAAGTGACGAAAAGGCCAACAGTTATGTGTGTACGGGAGATAACCCCAGTATTTAATTTAAACGTTCAACGAATCGCGCCACAGAGTCTGTCGACGGTTACCCTCGTGTAGAAACATAGCGGGGATGGATAGGAAATGTTGATGTAAGGTTGCATCATGTGAGAAACTGACCGTGTCGTGCCACTGGTGGAGTCGGGAGTTGAGGAGGGAGTAAGGGTTAGAGTTAGTGCGGCTTTTGGTAAACGTGCCCAGCTGTCTGCAGGAACAAAGTATCATTTTGTGTAGGTGTGATCAAGTCTTCTGTGCAGGTGCAGGTTTGCTAAAGGCTTGGCTGAGAGAAGCAGTGGGGGAGAAATCGCGATCGTAACCCAGATCTTTCGCTTCAGACGGTTAGTTTGGTCACCAACTTTTGTGTTCGTCGCACTGTCCGTGTGAGACTAGCTTAAAAACAGAGGGGATCGTACTATATACACGTTGTCATTTATGTGCTTTTTCATTTCAGTAGGTATTCTTTGAACATACGCCTGGCATCTTAGTAGAAGCATTTATTCGGTCTATGCTCAAGATTTTTGTACCTCAGGGGAAGCACACTGACATCTTCCCCCCTCTCTCTCTCTCGCTCGTTCTCTCACACACTGGATCTCCAATTCGCACCTTCAGAGTGAACTTAGGGTGATGTACTTGAAATGTCACAAAAGGTGTATGCGTGTGTTTGCTCATGATCATGTTTTGCTCGCCACTACTCCATTCCAGAATGCTCTTACCAGCACTGGTGCAGTTAATCTGTTATCACAGTTTTCGTCGCTGTCGGATGCAGCGATTCGAGGCTCGCTCCCATCCTATGACTAGGTTCCAGCAGCGAAGTGCCACTTCATGGGGAAGGATCAGACGAGAAAGGTGTTCACTTACTGTATTTTTATCTGCAAACCAGTGAGGAGCAGCGTGTAGCTAATGTACGATTAGGAAACGGCAGAAAGCCTGGGTCATAATCCCCATAGCGGCGTGCGGTCCCGCCTCTGACCATAGCCACCACATTGAACGATCGGCGTGTGTTGTAAGGGAAGGTCGAACGCAGCTGTTTGGGTGCTGCTGTAAGTCTCGTACCACCCTGCCTTCCTTTTTACTGCTGACTGCACGTTTACTTGAAGCGGCGACCCGGTGACGCAGAAAACGACGTGGGTGTAGGCTACAAAAAAAAAGTGGGGTAGGGGCAGGTGTAATAAATATTAATTTCGCTGTGACGGTGGCCACTCCTGTAGTGGAGGTACTCGAGGAGTCAGCGTAATGACGCTGTTTGTGCCCTCGCCAGACAGACTTAGGCGACACGACCTCCTCTCACCGCTCCACGGTCCCCCTACCCATCCCGTCCCCGATTTCGAAGTCGTTCACGCCATCTCTAGGTTTTCTTCAGGCTTGCTCAAGCGGGGCGAGACCACTGTGCAATTCCACTGTAGGAATGCTGACGTGCGAGTTAACTTTGAGGGTAGTTACCGTTCGTTATCAGCGGGGCGGTAGTCCCACTTGCGTCATGTAGCTACCGGCTGCAATCACTATCCCACGCTTGTCCTTGCATACGAGAGGTGCCACCAGTCTGCCCATCGTCTAGTTCACGACCCACCTATTTACACCCTATCCCCCTTTTTTTTGCCAGTGTCATTCTACACACACCGCCCGCAAAGAACTGAAGGGAATAATAAACCGTAGTTGCTATGTGTAGGAATGCAAACAGAAGCATGCTGTGTGCGTGCGTGCATACAAATGTGCACATGCCCCACCGTGCTCATAAATCGGCTCAATGGACAATACAAATGTACGTTTGTGCAGGGTCATCGGTGTCTCAGGTACATCAATAGCTAATCCTCCTATGGCGACCTGACTGCGTGAGAGAGAGAATTTCAGTATATATTTCATATACCGGAACTTCCTTTAAAAAATATCAACGGCAAAGGAACGTCGAGTTGGGAGTTTATTGCTGTGACCAACTCTCAAACGGGCTCCATAAAGTAGGAAGAGTAGCTCTCCAAAAGTCCTTTAGAAAATATTCTGAACACCACTGGCACGCACGCTCCACCATACTGGCAGGTAACTGTGGTCGGCATAACTTCATGACCTGCTGAAGCCAGGCTTGCTACACAGGCCAGCCTAATCACAAACGATATGAAAGATCTCCCCGCACTGCCTTAAAGTGTTTGGGCAGTGTTTAAAAGGCGCACACAGCGAAAAGGAAGGTCGGGTGACCCGGGGTTTCACAACAGTTTATTTTAAAAGGGGTAAGGTAAACACGGTGTAGTTAATTTAATCGCGACCGTGAATTGAGTCTCTCCCACGACGGGTCTGCCAGGTAAACAACGTCATGCAGCCCCTCCAAAAAAAAAATTCTTTTGGTCACGTGACGAGTCAGGTACCCGGAATAATAGTGTGCGTAACACGAGATATTACGTGGCATGACGTTAGCAGCAGTTTGTGAGAAACTGATAGAGGACGAACTCTTTTATGGAGGTGTGAAGGTGTGTGAAGGTGGGGAGTTTCTCCATTATAGTCACAGGAGGTTGTGTAACACGAAATATATTTGCGCGTGTGTGCTCTCTCTCACACACACATACACAGTGCTCGCTGACCTTTGTCTCTCTCGTGCTTCACTCGTTACATGTGAGAGGTTTACAAAAGTTGGGGAGCGGGTTGTTGACGCGGAGTGTTAACAGTCAACTTAGGTGCGGTAAAGCCCCTCACTATGATACTTTTCCACCAGGATGGTCACCTGTCGAGTGTTTACTAGAGATGCCTGTCAAGATAATGGCCATTGAAATATCGCGTTTAATTTTATGCTTGCATGATCGTGATGAGGAAAAAAAAATACAAAAGTAAACTATGAATCCGGTTTTTAATGAGGTTTTGAAAATAAGCGGCTGGAGGATCTCCCAAGCAGACATAACACCGACAGGAGGAAAGTTCACGGAGAGGTCATGCTTCAGTCCAGACGGTCCCTGAGTTGGCTGAATTCTGCAGGTTGAACCTTTCTTCATTTCAAAAGCTGGCAGTAACATCAGAGAACCCGGTCCCCCAACCACCCCCACTAATTCCTTGTGAGGTTAGTTCGGTGAGAATCCTGTTCACGATTTCAGTTTCGTTTTCAAGTTATTTCGTCAGACACAGATGTCACGACCTGTTAATCCCTTATCATTTCGCATTATTTACTAAAGTGGTCGCCAGCCAGTTCATATGGCAAAGCTGATAAGCTACCGAATCGCGCAAAGTTGTTCTGAGTCACGTGTGACAAAACACGGGCAAAGATGGAAAGATCGGAAGAAATAGTTTATTTGAGTGTTATACGGTGAGGTTTTTTTATATAAAAAAAACAACAGAAAGTAAAGTGCAAACACTGTCTGAACAACAGAACTACCACTGAAACAACCTCGTTAAGCTGGTTCTCAGTCACCTGAAGATCAACGCGAAGGATTGAAAGGCAGGCAAGGCCACTGTTATAGAAACGTGGTTACCTGATCTCACCTGGCCTTATCCGCGTGATCAGCATTCGTTTGAGAGATGACCCGTAGGTCACAGTTGCAAAGAGAGGGTGGTTCGGTACAAATAATGAACGCAGAGTGCGGTGTAATGTATAAGCAGAAGTCATAGAAATTAATTATGTGAATTAATCAATGTTATCTTGTCCATGTCGTTTTTCTCATCTCAACTCGCCACAGAAAATTTCCCATAAATATACGAATTGCTTCATTTCTATACACCGCTTATTTTATTATTGGAATAAGAGTAACGGGTGCAACCCACACCAATGACTAGTTTATGAAAGCCACTGCCATGGTGACCCACTAACATTCATGAACTATCTAGGGGTCAGAGGCTCAAAAAGTCATCTGGGGCTAACCGGATGGCAACATTTGCTTTTTTAACCAGAGACATTATTATCGAATACGGGTATGTGATTATGCTTGGAACATTTTGATGTGATCGTCGTGTACGGAAGTCGACTCCACTTAGAATATAACCAGTTGATCATCCAGTGGGTTGCCTGATGTCACAGCCCCTGTTATTACCCATGTTATGCAGAGTGACAGCCACCTGAAGTCACCGGAGGTCAGACATTAAACGTTGGAAGTGAACGCTGAAACCAGCTCGGCCATGCCTCCCCTTCTCTCTCTCTCCTCTCAGGATTCACCAGTCCGTGTGAACGTTCACTTTGCACCAGGCACCCCCTCTGCGGTGCCGTCATGTGGTTGTGTGGAGACGATTTACTGGGTTCACACCAGCGGCCGGCAGACCGTGACCATTGCTGCGCTTGAAAAGCGATCAGGTGCGAACGATGGGCTCCGCGGCGTGGTGTGCTGCTGCCGTGACTGTTGTGTGGAGGGCAGGCACTGGAGGTGCCAGACGGCTGGGCGCTGCTCATGCCAGGTGGAAGTTGACATAGTTTTGTGGGAAGTGTTTTCCTCCCGGTAGGCGATTTCTAGTCCTCATAGGACCAACATTATATGCACGCATGCGCACACGCGTGCGCGAGCGTGCGTGAAAAAAAGATAGGGTTAAAGTGTTTATACTGTAGATACTGGAAACTTACGGGGTGTCCGCCAGCTGTGAAGTAAGATCTATTTTTAGCTAGAAGTGGCGTTATGTCCCTAGGTGTGGATGAACTGTCGTGTTGCAAACCGAGTCATGTGACCACCAGGGCTGCCAGTGCCTGCTATAAGACCCTTTGGGGTTTTTTCCCTTTAAGACTCGAATAACAGAACGGTTATTTAGAAATGAAGCATGCACGTGTCAGTTTAGATTGCATGCCTGGGTTTGATGAGTGATCTTGTTTTTTGTGTGAGTAGGTTTAAGTGGAGTTATTATTAGAGTCAGTCATATAAGCACCATGTTATACATACATATCCACAAAAAGATTTTTCTTCAGATTGGTGGACGTTTTGCACAGTTTGCATTAGGTCATGCGATGTCATTTCCACCTAATGAATCAAGTTAAACAAGCGACACTTTTATCTCAGCTGCGACATCCTCAAAGATGAGAGAAAAAAAGATTTTGACCGACCTTTTCAGTTCGTGAGTTTGTTTACTAAATGAGAAAGAGGTTCAGCTTAATCGTGAGTTACGCATTTTGAGGGTGAGTGAGAGGAGAGGAAACAACAACATCCGGATTAAATTCTCGCTAGCAAGCAGCCTTTAGAGAAGATGTTACATGCGGAAAGTATACCACCCCACCCCCGAGATTCAAACCCGTCATCAGCTTACGATTCTCACTCTATTGGCGACGAACCAGTATTTCGGGTATTCTAAGTGTGCGAAAATGGAATCGGTGAAAAACCAAGTTCACTCAGCCATCACCACACTCCACTTTAAGGAAAAATTCAAGTGAGGTGTTTTCTCACTGTGCCTTTTGACTGCACCGCATTATTCAGAAAAAACCCCAGGCGCACCAGTGATAGCGAAAGGTAGGAGAGAAAATAAACACACCAAGACAGCTGAGATCTTTGTGGGTGTTTGCTAACATCCCGGGTAGAGCATTGCAAGCTGTGGCGCGGGCCAGCATGTAGTGTGGCGGGACAAAGCACTGTCAGCTCGCAAATCAGCATCCTTTGTTTGCTTGGCACCCAGGAATTATCCCACGATGACATGATAAATGATGATGATTTTAAAAAAAAAGTCGGGAATGCAGGATAACCGTCGACATATTGCAACATCTGTTTAGACCCCCCACACACACACATATTGTGAAGGATTAACAGAGCAAGGCGTTTAGAGCAAGGTTTAGACACGGTGATTATACAGAATAGCAAGCTGCATGAATAAATGACAAGATTAACAAGGCAACTAAACCACTTGACAGAATCGATTTGACGCTCCACTGGTTGATTGGCATCAGTGGCAGTATGCTGACACGGGCGTCTGTCCCAGGTTGCTGGTTTTCTTTTTATTTTTGAGTGTAATTCCTGAAAGAAAAATTAATAGTTTATACCAGTACATAGTTTACAAAATGACCGCAGTCGGGACTTTCTGACAATGTCTTTGTATTTCCTCCCTGTCTCATTCCGGTGCACCCACCCCATTACGCAGGAGCGCTCTGTGAGAGGAGGTGAGTGTGGTTGGGAGAGAGACCACCATCCACCTCAACGGGCAAAGTCAACAGCGAGTCATCCGACCTCATTGACGCATTGTAACACGGACTTGCCAGTTCACTCCCTCTCCTGTCATGCACCGCCATGTTTCCCACTTGACACCACAACCGGTCCTTTATCTCGTGCTGGACTTTTGCAAGTCGCGAGGTTTGAGGAATGAAATGGCCATTGTTTCGCAGTAGAAAAGCCAACAAGATACAGAAGGACATGATACTTTGTTAATTCAGTAGAGTGCTGGATTCGTGCACAAATAAATGTTTTTATCTAAAGGGGGAAATGTGTTTTGAATTATCATCTACTGTTGATCTTGTGTTTATCCCAGGTTACTAAAAATAACGACTGTTGGTTTTGTTTTTTTGTTTTTTGACACTGTCGGGGCATCTGGGAATAATCAGCTCTTGTGATAAGAAATCTCGTGCAGGCCACGTCTCTAGATCCCTCGCGCAGCTGCACAATAATTACTGGTCTTGTAAATTAATTACCTCTTCGGCGTTTGAAGAGAAAAAAAAAATGCACCTATTGCATTGTGTGGAACTGTTCAGCCATTTCTTCTCATTCTTGCCGGCAATGTAACATTCACTCGGCTTATCGGGGAACAGGAGGATCGAGGACACCCCAGCTGCTGCCATCTCTCCTCAACCCACCCACTCTAGGTTTTCGGGGGAGACATTATTGCAAGAGATAATGATGTACAGTTTTTGGGTGAAAGTAAACCCTGATGATGTCACTGTGTCGGATCCAGTCCACCCTAGCCATTCCCCATGTCGCTGTCGCGATCCGATGCTGATGTCTACAGTGCAGTTGCCCTCGTTGGAAAGGATGACCTCATCGAGCTGTAATCCGTTTATGTAGATTTATTTCCCTGTCGATGTGTTGTAATCACAATGAAAATAAAGTTAGATATTGTTCTCGCATTCTGGTCTCCAAGACGATGGTGAACAATACAGGGTTGGGAGTTAGCGAACAGCAGCTGTTGTCGGAAAGAAGTCTTTTAATTTGTTTATACGTAGTGCAGGACTTACTGAGCTCTTGTAAGCCATTCGATAGCTAGAGCAAGGCCCTTGTCGATGTAGAGAATTGTGGTGTCACATACCACAACTCTTTGTGCTAAACTCAGTGAATTGTGGAAGAGATCTTGCTGGTGCTGTAGATGTTTCTGTATCAGGATGCAACAGCTCAGCTGTGTTCCATCTTGGTCTGAAGCCAGCTTGTTCTTCTGCAAGTAGTTCCTTAGAGGTGGTACTGATGTGATTCTCCATTGTTTTCACCATGACTTTGCTTGGGTGGCTGATGAGGCTTCTGATTCTGTAGTTCTGGCATCGTTTACGGTTTCATATCTTTGGACGGGGTATGAATAGTGCTTGTGTCCATTCTTTCAGGATTTCTTTGCATTCCGAGACTCTTTGGCACAGAGTAAAAGATCTTTGTTGTTTTTGTTCCCCACGTCGTCACCTCCTCTTCCAGAGTGCGAACAGTTGTCTTTCAACTTCTTCACCTAGCACTGGTTTGTTGTTGTTTTTTTGTGGTTTTACACAGAGTAGTTAAGATGCTTTTGATATAAACCTTTATGAAACACTTCAAGTTTATTTGTTGTATGAGATGTCAATAAATTGTATAAAGGATTTGTTACACGATGATTAGATGATTAAACACGGTGTTGTGTGAATTAGTTGCGGTGTCAGAAGTTTGGGGCAGAGACCATCATTATATTGTCAACTAGAACAATACTATACTAGAACAACTAGTCAGCATCTCGCCACCACCCTCGGCTGTCGTGATAGCGTTGAACCTCCACCTGCTAAGATGAATACATCACAGAATGTTATTCCAAGCGCTCCTGCCCCCTGCCTCCACCCCCACCCATCTTGCACCTCCCGACAACAGCCCTGACCTCTGCAGCACCATATCACTTGAACCTGAGTTACTGTGACGAAAGTCTTCTCCCGGCTCCCCCCTGTCGTCTGCTTGCGCATCTGCTCCTGTTACTGCTGTCTGCTGTGCAGCTGGCGCGCGTGGGCAAAGCCGCAGCAACACCCCAGACACAGACAGCATTATCAGCTTGTTTGTGAAAACAATAACCAGCATGACGGCTGTTTCTACACAAAGCAGGTGTTTCTCGTTTTTCCAAATACCGTACAGGTAAAGGTGGAGAGGGTGAAAAATTGTAGCTGTCCATGTGGACGAGGCGCCCAGGTGTTCTCGGGTAGCACAGCATACTTCATCGCCCTCCTCGTTTCCTGCGCAAAAGGTTTTGGGTGGGATGGTGAAGGGCTCGAAGAAAAGGGTTCGGTGTAGATGTGTCGGGGTGGTGGTAGGAACGGTAGGGATGGATGCTAACACAGCATGGTCAGACGTGTGCGGCGGGTGGCGGTGGTGGGAAGAGAGGGCTGGAAGCGGGCCGCGCAGTAAGAGAGCAGTTTGCGCCTGACGTGTATGAGGGTTCCCGGGATCGGGGTAGGAGGATAGGGGAGGTGACACGCTGGGGGCGTGGGTCACGTGCCTTGTTAGTCTGTGTGTCATGGCCTTTGTAAGAGTGTAATGACGACGTTAAGTACGAGACTAATAGACATGTACATCCCTCCTGGTCCTTCCTTTCTTCCTCCATGGTTTTGTCTTCTTTCTTTGCTACTCGTCCGTCATTTGGGTCTCATCCCTGAATCATCTGTGTGCAGTAGGTGTAGCAGCCACTTTGGACGATCGACGACTTTGATCCGATGTTTGCACTTTAAAACATGTAACGGTCCTAGCATTTTTTGTACTTTCTTTGATACCATGGCACTTCAAACAAGCTTTAAAAAAAAACTTAGCTTCAATTTTATGGAAATAATAGTAATTTTTGCACTCCTTAGGCAGCACTGTTGTGTCAATATACCTCCCCTCCCCCCCCCCCAAAAAAAAAACAAAAGCAAAAAAAAAAAACCTCTAAACTTCACTACGCATGTTGAAACAAGGGGGAAATGTGGAGAAGTGTCTTGAGTATACCATTTGACATTATAATCTTCGCATGTCTTCAGGGCTTGAATTCACAACAAGGCTGTAACTTACAGTCGGGTTAAGCCGATAACCTTTGTCACGCACGCGCCTCTCATGGATTGTATAGCCCTGACCCTAGAGTTCCAGTTATGTGCTTATGATCGGCACACATCTTGCGGTATACATGATAAAGATTGTCGGCTTGACCGGCCTCTCAGTAGGCTACCGGCTTCATATGGAGCCACCGGCCAGCCTCTGGGGTCCAATTAACCCTTCCGGTGTCTGGTTGCATTTGAAACCTGCGTCTGTTGACCTTTCACATCCGCTTGCCGCTGGCTTGATGTCATCCTATACAGAGAGCGCGAGCATTGTTACCTGGAACATACCATCGTAACACTCTCCCCTCCCATCCCCGGCGCCACCTGTTCGACCGTCTCGACCTTTCACTTTCAACGTTATCCACATCGTTAACGATTTTGTCTAACTCACAAATGGGTGTGGATGAGTTGTAAAGGAAAGCTTGGCGTGTTTCCTACGGGCGCAGACATCAGACGTTCTTGCCGGAGTTCTTTATTCACGAAACACTTTTTGTTTTCTCGAACTAACATTGTCGGCCCTTCACTTTCCCTTCGCACGCCAGGGTTACAGCCATTTTCACGTAAGGACAGTTTTCAATGCCGTCAGCCTGTGATAGACGCGGCACTGACCTTTAACCCTTGACCTTTTGCTGCCCATGTCATAACAAATCCTCCCATTAATCTCTCTCTGTCTCTGATCCCCCGGTGTATTTCAGACCTTGCGCTCGTCCGCCCAAATACCACTTGACTAATAGACACAGCTGCTGCCCGACCCGTTTATCTGGGCCTTGTTCGCCGAGGGGCTGGGGTTCTGCTGTCAGCCCCGGTTCTCTCCCTCGTGCTTGACGGCGCCACAAAGCGTTCACTGACACGTGCACTGGCCCACGACGCTGGACCGTTCTCTACCATCACCATCTTCAGCAGCGGCCAGGATGCGGCCGCGCGCCTGGGGACGAAACAGATCCGCTCCTAGTTTTGCTCCTGCGACGAGAGAGTTTAGTCCTTTCGTGATACGAGGGCGGATTCGGTTGCTTCCCAGTTACCATGACATGCTTGCTTGATGTAACGTGTCTCGGTGTACACACACAATAAAAGGAATGTAAACACAGTTTTGCCCGGAAGATGCTGATCTTAAATGGGGTTGGGAGGAGAAAAGGGTTTTTGTTTCTATATTTAACATATTTTTTTTTTTTAGAATATGCAACGCAATGCTCCTGTGTACCTCACATCTGATGTATGTACGTTTGTGCGTGAGTCGACGATGACACGTGGTCACGTATTTCATGCACGCATGACTTAGTGGGAACATTAACTTTGGCGGGGCGTGAGCTTGGAGAGCTGGAGGAGCAATGTTCATCACTGGACCACGGCGTGCCAGCCCTCGCCACATTCTGCCCCTGCTGCGGGAGGGTAACGAATGGGCCGCACTTTGTAGTCCTCATAGCTGGCAGAGCAACCTGTTTGCACCTACTTGACATACTGCGCCCTCGGAGCACGGGGCTCTTTTAAACTCGTTTAACAGCATGCTAATGATTCTCCATTATCTGCTATAAAAGGGTTGTTTTGTTTATAGTATGTAGCCCATATATAGTCATTTCGGGAGGTCGCATTGGCGATGCCGATGTGTCATTCTGCGTCGTGTTCTGTACTCATAGTAGTTTCGATTCTTGAGTTTTACGAACACGATTTTAAAATTCATGTTACTAGACAGGAAGGAATGGATGTACTGTTTCCAATCCGTCGCATACGTACACCCACATATATATATATACACAAACCCGCCAACACAAAAACAAAATGTACAGAAGCTGAGTGTGAACAGAAGCATTGGTATCAAAGGAAGGTGGTTGAAAGTTCGAAACACCGCATCCTCGACGGAGGCAATGATCCCGGGTCTGTCGGTCACACGAGTCCCTCCCGCTCGACTGCTTGATTCGATCAACAGGGTCTCGTGAGCACACGTAATCAGACACATCGATCACTTAAGTTACAGGGCATGGTGTGCACATGTAATCAGACACATCGATCACATTAAGTTTCAGGAATTACCACACAGAGAGGATGGGGCTGACGGGGATGTCGCATGACTGCCAGCTTCTCATCAGCCGGGCGGCTGGCCGCGAGGTTGGTCTTTCTGACTCCTGAAACACATGGAACCCGACTACGACAGAAAGAGAATGGCCATTCGTTGTGCGTTTGACCTTTTGTAGAAGAAAGCTCTCCATTACACGCAATGATGCTGAACAGGGTTGCCTGTTACACCGAAGTTTCATGAAGAGTCTACCAGTCATTTTATTTTGGGGTTTCCATGGAAGATTCTGATAATACAGAGCATCCTTGTTCAAGATATTAAAGAGGCGATGGGGAAGAGACATAGGGAATAGGAGAAGGGGGTGAAACAAGAGACCACCCCATGTTTATCTGGCCTTCATTTAGTGGCGTGTATAACAGGCGAGCTGCGCGGGGCTCGGAGGCAGAGGACCGGGTCTGACATTTGCATCGGAATTCCGCCGGTGTTGTCGTGTGCGGGGCTGGGCGCCATGGCGTGGTCGCGTAACGCGATTTGCTAACTAGAGTTACCTCTGGCTGTAACACGCGGTGGGCGGGTGGTCCGCAGCGCCAACAATTCGCAGACTTCATTAACTGCCATCGATCTGGCGTGCGGGCATGCGTGCACGCGCCTGATGTAGTTTGTTGTGTTTCAGAGCGATACAATTACAACTTCACGAGAGCAAACCAGTCGCTCTACGGTGGCTACAATGTAGTCGCAACCGCCTCGTTCTGCGGTTACGTGATAGATACGTGACCAGGCTCAGGCTCCTCCTCCTCAACCGGAGAGAGAGACAGAGATGTCCATTTTTACTCTTTATGGGTGACAGCCCCCAGTAAGTGTGACTTGCATGGCTGCTAGCATGAATAGAGTGAATCGAACACAGGATGTCTTTAGTTTTTTAAGAGGTCTTGTCGATATCTGATACTTTGCAGAAATGAGCTTTTTGATTGTTTTAGATTGGCCATTGGCGTACAGGACAAAACAGTTGAAAAATGCATGTACTAACGTGTTCGGTGTAAAATGGCGTACAGCAATAATAATAACCGTTACATACAGCGCTTTTCCTTTTCTGCCAGGGAGCTCGGTATAGTGTCCAGGATCATGGATTTTTAGGAAACTGCCAGATTTGTAGGGATAAGCTTTCAGTACCAGCCTCGGAATTCCACTGGACCCGGCGTAATCTGCTTTATCGGCTTCCTGTCCTTTGACATGTTAGTGATCTGTTTGATGTGTGCACAGGGCATTATTGAAGTACGTATTTCGACAGCTATCTTGAATCCACAGCCTTGATTCACCTGTAGCTTTTGTGTGTGTGACATCTGTTTACACGACCGCCGTCTTGGATGTGATGTAGGCTTAGTCACCTGGTCGGTGTAAAACACCTGTATTCCCCCACCTTCCCATTGTGCTACATACTCTCCCCCCACCTCCATACTCCATATCTCCCCCCTCCAACACACACACAATCGTCGAGAGTTTATATGGCTTTAGCCTGTATGTCAGTCTCCTCGCGCCCACTTCACTCGACACCTTCACCCTGTGTCGCCGCCTAGAACGACTGTCGCACAAGAATGTCGCAAGTCAAAGGCCGAGAACATTCCACACGATCCAACACCGTGTCGGCCTCGTCGAGGGCACGCTTACCTTTGTGGTACTTGTCTCTCCATGTTGTGGATCCCATTGTTTTTGATTATTGTTGTCTTCTGATTGTTTCCCCACTACCACCACACCCTCGCAGGTTGTGATGATGCAGAAGACACTAACCAAATGTGTTGTCGAATTATTGACGATAAACATCACATAAAATGTTGTTATATGCACGCATTCCCAGTCAAGAAGGTCCTCTACAAATTCTTTTTACAGAGTCGGTAGGTTTCTCGTCCGATATTAAGCGACAACGCCCTCTCCTTTAAAAATAAAATAGAGAAAACTATTCGAGGATATGTTGGGGGTGGGAGAACTACTGCAGTGTCTGTTAGTTGTTGCAGTATGTGTCGGACCGAGGGTCTTAGTGACTGGGAGGGCCACGCTCACACTGGACCCAAAGCTTGCACTTTCCTCTACTCGGTCTACGCAGCTTCCTGCAGCAGGTGCTGTGCACGTGGCAACCGCTGGATGCTGGCTGATCTGCAGGCTTTACTTATCGAGTACGTTGCGGCGGGGAAAAGGAAGCCGGGGGAGCTTAGTTACACATGTTAGTCCTTTGACAAACTTCAGTCGCCTACTGCAGGCCTGACTCGTACCGCACAGCCCTGTGTTGAGACGAGAAGAAAGCACAACATCAAGGTGAAAGCTTTCCTCTTGCACTGGTGTGCCTGAGCATTGTCGGTTTGAAATCAGGTGAGTGCGGCGACTGGTGCAGTTGCACGGGGTTGACAGACTTAGTTTCCTGCACTTCAAAAGGCGAAATTGTGCGAGACTGTAACTGAAGGCGGGTGGCGCCCAGCTGTATCAACAAGCGGGGGTAGAGTTGATGGGGTGTCGCCTGAAAGTAATCCGTGTTCAGCGTTGGCATGCTACTGGACTGAACATCGTACCACGTAGACTAGAAGTCACCTGAGCGCAGTCACCTGACCCTAAATGTCACATGACCCGGACTTTGGGAAAGTTTGGCGCGGTAGCTCGAGTTTATCTGCTGTAGGCGCATCGTAAGAATACAGAGGTTAATGTCTCTGACATATAAACCCCCGATTGTCTTCTTGCAATCCTCTTCATTCACCCACCCTCTCTTTTCTCGCGTAACCTTTGCCTCTTTCCCATGTCACAGTAATACAGTGGGAGTCGGGTGTCACGGGTTCGGATCTCATCTTGGGCAAGCTGCTCTTTCTCTGTACGTGACACCTGTCTACACCGGTGGCACCTGCTTTAGTTGCTGGTTTGATGTAAAGCATTAATTTCTCTACTTTGCGTGTGTGTGTGGCTACTAACTGTGATGATAGTGCACTTGTGGTACATGTGGAGAACATTATTTATCCTTAGAGTCATGTATGGCACGCAGACGATCGCAGCATGATGGCCACTCAACGACTCTCAGCTCACCCTGCAGTCACTGTACCCGTTGTTTCGAAAATATTGGCGAGGTAGTCGTCTTGTTCCTTGCTGACTTTCTTAGTCTTAAATTTAAAGTTTTTGTGTCTGCAGATCCACCCAGTCGTGCAGCCAGACAGATGTCGCGTGGAGGTGTCTGGCTCGCGTGTTTGTGTCACTAATGGTCTGGCAGAGGGAGGTGTACAATTAGCGGTGTTTGTGTGAGGAAGTATGTATTTAGTGTGTGAGGAAGTGTATAGTTAGTGTTCGTGTTGAGGGAAAACAGAGCGGACGAGTTTGTTGGTAATGAAGGGTCTGTTGGATGAATTATTAGATGTCCCTTTGAGAGCGCGCTGGAGAGAACGAAGGACAGAGAATGCACCAGTTACACAGAAAAGCGATTTCGGCATTTATTTAAACTCGAATATCTAATAATATCGATGATACGCGGAATATGTTTGATCATCTGCCAACACCACGAGGGTGTCAGTGCCTGGTGCAGACTGCAGCTAGGTGAGAACTCGCCGACCTCGGGACGTGTGGCGTGGATGAATTATGCAGCGTGCAACATGCATATTTCACAGGTGCAGGTGTGCCCCGACTGTTGTCGCCCTCGGTGGGTGTTGCTGCTCATTGTTAACTCGGCGCCGGAATGTCAGGAAGGCAGCAATGGCGGAGACAGGTTATGAATGGGACGCGTGGCATCGCTGAGTCATTACTCACACCGATTCATCACACTCACGAGGCGCTGTGAGTTGAACGCTCGTCCTCAAGCACAAGACGGCTTCTGGGAGAGAGCCTCGAGTTTTTACAGACCCCTCACCCCCACCAAAGATGAATGTTTTCAAGCGAGACAAGGGTTTGAAGTGTCAACCAGGATGAGATGACTTATCACATTTGAGGGAAGCGAGGCAGTTGGTTTTGGTTAGATACAAAAATCCTTGACCCTGTTGTGTTTTTGCACTGTGGGAGATGAAGACGCCAGGGTAGTGTTCTGTTTATGATAGATTTGTACACGATGAAATGTCATGGTAGTAGTCGAACAACATCTTGCCGAGGGCTGTAATGCCTAAGTAGCGTGCCGTGTACGCTGTTTGTTTATTGACGGCTCATCCCAGACACTTCACTCGGGCAACCTCGGTGTCCGCTACCTTCTCACAACACACACACGTGCACGACCCTCCACTCCCTGCCAACTTGCGAGGGACGGAAATTGTAACCAAAAAAGGGAGGGAGGATCAAACGTGTGCGTTTTAAGAGGCTAGATTTGGTCGGGTAGCCAGTCATTATAAAAGTGAGGTGAACTATGTCAAGACTACCCCTCACACCACCTTATGTGTCACCATACCAGCGAAGCACACACACACTCACATTCTATGGTCACTCTAAGCACGGAGCTACATTATGCAAAACTCCGTAGCACGGAGCTACATTACATACAAAACTCCGTAGCACAGAGCTACATTATATAAAAAACTCCGTAGCACAGTTACATTACATACAAAACTCCGTAGCACAGAGCTACATTATACACAACTCCGTGCTGTAACCCTGCTGCACTGCCACAAGGGAGGTAATCGCTTCAGTCTTCCGCTGGGCTCAGGCGGGTCTCAATCAGTCTGAGTAGTTACGTGCACAGCCCTCGCCATCCCCCAGGTTGGAGAAGCCGGTGCGGTGCTGCCTGCAGCCCCGGATGTATTATTAACGTCAGGCAGCAATCGTCCTTTCTAACATGCGTGTTCTGCCTGCTACTTCCAGTCAAACGATGGCCTGTCGCTTTCTTTCTTTCTTTTTCTTCTTTTTTCTTTTTTTCTTTCTTTTTTTTCTTTCTTTTTTTTTTTTTTTTTTTTATTTTTTTCTTTTTTTTTTTTTTCTTTTTTTTGTGTTCATCGGTAGGTATTGGTTCGTTAGTCATGTCAGTTACCCCTCCTCCCTTTCTGAGCTTTGTTGGACGAATCCTGCGGGAAAAACGTGGCAGTTTTTTAGCGTGTGTCGCCCGACTCATTTGTTAGTAGGGTAAGATTGCCTTATCATGCTTTCCGTTCATAAAACTGCCCGTAAAGTTATCCATTCGCTCTCTGAAATTTGTGGTCTTCAATAAACAGAAGATAAGGATGCTCACGTCCCGTCCCCAACCCCACCCCCAACTACTAATGTGTCATCTAAAGGTCGGTCATTTCCAGTGAGCAGGTTAAAGGTCTGGTGGGTTGCAATTTTTTTGATCAAAGTTCAGTGCAGAATAGAGAACACCCCACACAGGCCTACAGAACATGCCCGCCCCTTACATTAAACTTGCGCTTAGTCATATAATTTGTGTAACTCTGAAATTATGTCGGATGCTCAAAATTAAGGATTTACAAAATCTAGTGGTTATGCTGATAAAATAACAATAAAATAAATAATAATGTTTTGCAGAAGGGCAGCAAAAACCTTGTTGTGTACCATGCTTGGTAGCTCGTTGTATTGTGGGAAGCCAGTGTTCGTACATCGATGACTTTACTAAAATCTTTCGAGAAGTGCAGAGAGAACGTTTGATTAGCTTCTCCACAAATATTTTGACAAACGAACTTGCTTGTTTGAGCTCGCATTGAGTGTCTGTTCTTGGACTGCTGCAGGTATGACTACAAGAAGCTCCTGTTCAATTCACCTTCTGTCTCGTTCCCAGGGGGAGGCGACTTGGATCCTTCAGGTAAAAAGAAAAGAATATACAACTTTTATGATTATCAGCTACTAAACTACAGCAAACGCTAACAGTCAGCTAGTATGTTATTAGCAGTTTAGCTTGAAGCTAGTGTTAACTAAGCAGCTAGCGGGTTCTGGTCGCATTGAGAGGGCAGCTAGACTGCGACTGTAGGAGCCATGGCAGATCGTCTTGCACTGTAGTCTACAGCTGTGATGGAATGGTCGAGTCTGTGCACATGCATGGTGTACATATCCACCGTCTAGTAATATGATGAATGCTGTTGATGAAATGATATGTAAATCCAGAGCCGGTAGTTTGTGAATGACAAGACCCAAGAAGTGAAACTCTTTTATCCTGAATCCCGCGAGGACAGCTTTTACTACCAGCTTCAACCTCCCCCAGTATCCTGTTTACACTCGCGTTCTCGTCTTTTCCACATTTCGCGTGTACACAGAGTATGTTTAGACGCACTTACACGACTGTACATAAATCCCTCTAAGAGACTTAAGGTGTCAACGTTCTTGCTTATAAGGATTTTTGTCTATCAGAGCCACACGTGGCCAAAAGGCAGTCGTTTACCTACAATGCAAACCTCAGTATAATGTGCTGATCTTTCAGAACGCGTTGCCTCGTAGTTTTTGCCTTTTTTATTGGTTGTCCAGCATAATTTTTTATTTTCTTTTGTTGCTTTAAAAAATATCTTGTAAAGAGCAGTTGAGATATGGTTGTATACTGCTTTTAAATTGTGTAACCTGTTGATGTATGCGCATTATCTATAACACATCGTGGCACCCTGTACAGGGGCTACACAACGTTGCAGTTTTATTAGGCGCCCCACACAGGGCTACCAATCTCCCATACCCTTGTCCTACAGAAGAATGGCCGTCATGTGTTATTTGAGTTATTTGCCCTACGAGTTATCCCCCTTGTCGTCGGACAAGCATGAAAATGCCGACTCAGAATGTTACTGCCCTGTCTTGCTCTGACTCCAATGGTTTCGATGACAGAAATTGGTAGAAGGGGTCGTGTAGTTGATCTCCCGATGTCACGCGATGAGAGATCATGTTTCCTAATCAAGCCGTGGTCATAAGGCTAGAGAGAACAGGTTCTGGGGCCATAGTCTCATCGCGTCGACAATTTCCTGATCGCTAAACTCCAACGGCCCGAGAGCTGGCCGGCCGCTAGGCGAGCGTCATGCGTGCGAAAAATGTCGCCCGTGTAACCGCACTTCAGCAATCGGGCCGTCGACACCCTGACCTTGAGGGAATACCTAGGGAACTCCACGTGTGCGCATGCGCGAACCAACGTTTACCGAGAATCGAGAACAATGGAAGAAAAACATGAAGCAGACAACATACCGCCATATAAGAAGCCGAGAAAGGCGAACTGCATGACAAACAAGAAAATCTGGATCTTGTTAGAAGACTGAAGTAGTGTTCGTTATCTTCTCTTTTTATATATCTTGACTGTGCTTTTGTTGTTGTTGTTTGTTTGTTTTTTTTTTGTTTTTTTTTTTTTTTTGTCAGGTAAGGTTGGAAAAGGTGTGCTTAATGAGTTCGTTGACAAATGAATAATAGAAAGAAGAGCGCAATATGGCAGCGAATTGCAAAATTGCCGCCTTTTGTGGCGTAGAACATCGCAGTCTTGTAAGTTGGTTCAAGACTTGATACAAAAAAAAAAAAAGCGACGTCCGCTCCGGACTCACTGACAATACGGAAGAGAATCTTCTTCTCCCCGCTCCCATCAAGTAAAACACTCAGTCACACAACAACATTGAAATCACCATAGCTTCTTTCCTTTGTTCTTCGAATAAAACAACCTATCGACACCAATTGCTTAAAAAAAAAAAAAAAGACCGGCCGGCCATCCCAGCATTGTGCGGCACGCCTCAGACTGTCCACACTGACAGCCCCATTAACTGGGATCTTTCACACCTCCCCCTTCCACCTAATTTTCCCAGGCCCTTTCCAGGCAAACAAAGCATTTAAAATATAAAATAGTACAGCACGTTGGTCAGCACACACATTTTGAAAGGTACCTGTCGCATAGAAACGAAGGGCAAGACATACTTGCAATGTCGGTGTGACACTGCGCCCTCGATTCGAAAATGTTAAAGCCTCCTGAATGTCGTCGACGATTTCCAGGATGTCAACTCTTCGAAATTTTAAGCGTTCGTATATCGTTATGTCATTCCATGAATCGATGGGATTACTTTGATCCCGAAATATCCTGTTTCTGTGAAGATTTCGGTCCGTGTCATACAGCAAAAACACCACGGCGGCCATGTTTAACGAGCCCTTCGCGAGTTACAGGCGCCAGCGGCCGTCTCTACACTTACAGGCCGAATCACCCGCCAGCGCAGCCAAAAGACGCGACATATTTCGGCCTCTAAACCACTTAGAGGGTGGTCGGACCTTTGATGGCCTCTAAGTGGCTTAGCGACGCGATGAGACTACGGCCCCTGGGGCTTCCTTCTCGTCCGCTGCCGGTGTCTTGTGTTCAGAAATTCCCCTGCATAATGCGAATATGTCATATTTAAATATAGGACAATGCGGTGTCCGCCTGGCACGTGGTCCGACCCTAAAGTGCGCGTGCAGCACGTAAAATCGCGCGTGCTGCTCAGATAAACTACATTCGCAGTGTGCAGCAATGGCTGAGTACAGGTAGTCCTCGGGTTACGACGGTCTCGAGTTACGTCGTTTCGTGGTTACGACACTCATTCCCACTTACAGCGACAGTGATAACAAAGCAACGTAGTGGGCTGATTATTGAGATGGACAGATTATTGGCGCTTTGGTTGCAAGACCAAAATCAACGCCGTATCCCTGTGAGTTTGATGGTTATTCAGGAGAATGATAGGCGACTGTTTGAGGCGTTGAAAAGAGAAAAGGGGGAAGGAAGTGAAAGTGAAGAATTTGTGGCGAGTATAGGGGTTGGTTTATGAGGTTTAAGGATCGTGCCCATTTCCATAACATTAAAGTGCAAGATGAAGCTGCTAGTGCTGACGAGAAAGCAGCAACTGAGTTTCCTAATGCATTGGCTAAGATAATTGAGGAGGGTGGTTACTGTGCTCAACAAGTGTTCAACTTGGATGAGACAGGCTTGTTTTGGAAACGTCTGACTAACCGAACACTGTTTATTACTGTTACAGCACTTACATTACAGTATTTCATTATTAAACGTACTGTACTACAATATTTTACTGTACTTATGTTTATTGATAATTATGAAGCGTACTGTGTTAGGATAGGTGTTTGGATAGGCTAAGTGTTTGTAGTACTGTACTGTTATTGTGATGGTACAGTACTGTATGAACGTATGACCCGACTTACGTCGAAATTCGGTTTACGACACAGCGTTAGGAACGGATCCCCGTCGTAAGTCGAGGACTACCTGTATTTGGATCTAGACTTTGACAAAGCTGTCACCCTCAAGAAAGAGCGCCCATATGACGCATGCGCATTGCAGAGACGGATGTCTGAGGGATGGGGATTTCTAAGTACACGACACCATACGTCATCCCCATCCCGCCCATAGAGAACACCGCCACCTGTCCACAAGAAAACACGTTTGACATTCGAACTATACATGCTCAACACGTGATGGTAGTGGGGGTAGTGGCTGGGTTGTAAAAGGGAATGTGTGTGTGTGAGGGGATGGGGTAGACGATGTCATCTACTGTGGACTTCGACCGACCGTCTAATAGCGGTGGTGTAGGAGTGTACTCTGGTTGTACTGTGCCGTCGTTGTGGGTGTACGGGCATTAAGTACAAGAGCGAAGGACACAAGTTCACCGATGGTGGTGACGTGTTCGCCCTGACATAGGTGGCGCGACTGTGGCCCTTCTGGCTTCTTGCCCGGATGTCAAGCACGAAGGGTGGCAGGGTCGAGTCACTGCACGCTGCCTAGGGAATCGTGTTGCTTGTTACAGCTAGTTGCCGTGTGAACCGTGGACCTCAATGGGTGGATGGCCTACTACCCGCCCTCTCTTCTCCCCTTCCTTGTAAAACTAATCCTGACATACAGTGTTGACATTTGAGTCTTCGCCAAAAATAACTCGTAGGAAGAAAATCACACATTTGCTATAAATATTTCTTAGATGTACCCTTCCGTTCTTCAGATGTGATGTATGACGAAGTGGGCCGACTCCCTTTGTGTGTATAGACATGTAAAATGTATTAAATATGTAGTGAAGTTAGCAGTATCAAAAATCTTGTACAGCAACACGAGTGTGGAAAACACAACATACTGCCATAAAAAATGTACTCTCAGAGAATGGTTCTTGATTTTGTCTGGCTCCATTAAAGTGTAGGAGAAAATACAATTTTTGTATCAGAATTTAAAGGTCAACACGAGCGCCAAAAACAAAAAACATATTGCGGTGGTATTTTATGACGAAGAAGCACGAGAAAGTAAACAGTAAATTTTGCATGCAGCTGAATGAGAAAGAAACAAGTTTTTATATCAATAAATGTATAAAATTTGAATAATGTTATATTTTTAAGGATAGGAATCATTATCAGCAGTCAGCTGTAACTATGAAATAAGATTGCAATGCTGAAAATTAATCTAACAAAAACATTACAGGAGTTTATCTTAGAAAAAAAGCATATTTTAAATGTGTTTATATTTTATTAACAATAATACACATAGAAAAATGAACTTAAATGCGTCTACTTAGTAACAGAGAATCCGTAATAATACAAAATAAACTGCAATATCCGTGATTGTCGCCTACTGAATTTTTATCTGGAGAAGATTTATTTACTAATTTGTTCATCGAACTCGTTGTGGAATTTTTTTAAAACTTCAGTAGAAGCTTCTAAATAAAGTTCAAATTTTTTTGTGCTGTTTTCCAAAATCGTTTCATTTTCTGGGGAAAAAAAGTCTTATCTTCAACACGACAGTCTGAGCGATCTTTCTTTATCTGACTGTAAGACATGCATAGGTTTGCTGGACTCGCTGTTACAAATACTACTTATACGCAACGGAGCTCTCTGCTTGTAAGTCAATATTTTTGTGAGCTGAAACTACAATTTGTCTCTTCTGTATGAGATCAGAATCATAATGTTTATACTTAAATCTTTGATGCCTGGTGGTCATAGATATAATCTCGGTTTCGAACGGAAATAAATGTCTATTCTTGTATGTTTGTTGAGTATGCATGTACTTATTTGGCCTTACTTTGTAATACTACGCATGGAGTCTCGATCCTTCTCATGATCAGGAAGTCATTAGCATTAGTTGTCAACTATCAGAGTATTAAGTCCCTCTCTCTCTTCCTCGTTCCCAGTGTATTTGGAAAAGTTCCAGAGTATTAAGTCCCTCTCTCTCTTCCTCGTTCCCAGTGTATTTGGAAAAGTTTTTTCTCAAATCCCACTTGACTAGAACACGCATCCCCCCCACTCAGTCCTGTCCAAGCAGAACAAGCTGTGGTCACGAGGCCGCAGTCACAGGGCATGCGCAGAATAGCGGCTGTGCCTAATGGACGCAGGATGTTGGCGTTTCCAATAGACATTTCTAGAAACCAGTATTGGTGGAACGGAAATATGAACATTGCAGTGCTGGGCACATCACACTGAGCACGCGCAGACAAAAACGTATCACGTGTCCCCGCCCAACAGTCTGTTTGAAATGTAAGTTCGTGGATCGAACACTGTGCTTGCATTCAGCAGGTAGAATTGCCGATTGATTGAAAACTTGAGACGCTTCCATTGAAGCGTGAGCGAAACACGTATGGTAATGTTATCACACCCTCCTCACCTGGACAGGTGAAAGTAGGCAGTCTTCCTCCTGCCCCCGACTACCACCACTCCACCTATCCCCCGACTATCATACACGTCATGCAGGCGGAAGAGTGGTGACAGTTGATTAACATCACTTTGTGTGTATATGAAAGAGAGATATGGAAGGGCGGGGTGTATGTATGTTTGTGAGGTTCTTCCCCTACTCTCACCCCACTGCGCACCCTACATCCGTTACAAGCATGACGAAACAGCGCAGTGTTCTCTCGGTCGTACAAGATTTGTTCACACAACTTTTTCTTCCTAAGAATATCCGTTGACTCATATTTGAGATAGGAAGTTCCTCGGGCGGCTCCTACAAAATGTCTTGACGCCAGTCGCTTCCTTCCGTCCTTTCTGTATTGAATAATGATTTTGTATGGATTTGGTGGTGGTAGCAATGGTAGAAGTGGTGGGGATATCTCATGTCATTTTTTTCGCTTAGAGACTAATGTTTTATGTTCATGCGAATAGGCTTACTTTCGTCATGTACATCTTCCAATCTCAGTGCCCTAGAAGATGATAGACTGGTGTCTCTTGAAGCCAAGTCTTGAAGAAGTTTGTATAAGAGCCGAGTCGGCATAACATGCATACCCCAGTTAACAGGTTGGGTTTATTTCAGACACACAGTCGGGTACATTTTATTTATTAATTAAATTGGAAGTTTGCGTGCGGACAGCCTGATGTGAGCACACAAGTGAACACCCGAGACCTGATTGAGCGACCAGCCGAAAGATTATTATCAGTGTCTGTAACCTAGCCCCCGGATGTAGCCTGCGGAGTTAAAAGGGTGTACGGGGTGAATTGCTCACGTAATGAAGATAACATGGGCTAATTCCTATTCTTGCAGGTTCCTCGAGGCTCTCCAGGCGGCCTGCATACCTGTGTTGCTAAGCAACGGGTGGGAGCTGCCCTTCTCGGAGGTGATTGATTGGAGACGAGTGGCCGTGTGGGGAGATGAGCGCCTCCTGTTACAGGTGAGACATTATGTAATGGATAGTGGCAGCTATGACTTTACTTATAAGCGGCAACACTGCTGATGAGTGTGTAAATGATAATATAATTTGTGGCGCTGACTGTGGTGGTGATAATTGATGATTGTGGTGATGATGAAGAGGAGGAGGAGGCTGCTAGAGCAGAAAATCATTACTTTGCCTCAACTAGCAGTTTAACAGGTTGAGACAAAAAAAAAAAAAATAGTAGAAAAGTGGTCGTTTCTGTGACTCTATAATCTCTACTGGCCGGATATCTCACACACACACACACACACAGAGCAGTCAATAACATGAAAAAATTAAAAATTAAGACTTGAGTAACAAAGAAAAAAAATAGTATCCAAAAGAAAAATCGAACCCTGGACCTTCGTATTCAAACGCGTTCACCATACTCACTGCTCTATACAGGTTTGGTCACAATAGTCACCAATGAATGTTTAAAAGAATTATATGTATTATAAAAGGACAAACTAAAAGATGATCTGCGCATGCGTGACAAAACGTCGCGAGAAAAATTTAATGGCGGCAGGATGATTACCACCTTGTGCTGCACGGTCCGTATTAGGCATTAACGAATACCCTGCACACTGCTGGTCTTCACAGGTACACCTCTTGTCTGTGCACACCTGGCTAAAGTGAATGAATGAGACGCGTGTTCGTCTGTGGATGAGATGAAAAGTTATTCGAACACTGTAAAGGTTTGTGGATAGGATTTAAAGATTTTATGAATACAGTCCAAAGGTCTGTAAAGGAAATGCCATCACATTAGCCAGAGAGAGAGAAGGAAACATGTTCGTTAACTTCATAAAAATTTTAGTTACTTCCTTTTTGGTTCCGCCTATTCCCGACACATATGTGAAACTTTAAAGTTCTGAAATCTGGCTTAGAGTTTACTGAAAGGTTTCACGGAAAGGGGGGCCAGTTTTTTCTGTGCCGCTCAGTTAAGCACGATGCTGCATCTTTTTGTGTAAAATTAAAAATAAAAACACAGCTAATTAAGGCTGACTGTTGGTGAGCAGCTTGAGACCACACACACCCAGGGATGCGGTGTGGGCATGCCTAGCGCGAAACGGGTGCGCGAGGTGACACCTGCATGTTACGAGTTACAAGTTAAGGGTGGGCGAGCAGGCGTCGGTGTGACACGCGCATGCTACTTTAGCCCCATTGTCCGCCTCCACATACTTTCGAACGAATCGGCAATGTTTGCACAAGTGGAGATGTTTTAGCGGGTGGATCTCTGACCGTCAACATGGCGAAGACGATGGAGTCAATCACAAGAAAACATTCGTTGGGGAACGGTGGTGGTGTCAATGACCTCTTCTACTTAGTTTTGCTTACAGATGGCGCGCTCTCAGGTCACCCTCCGCTTCCCGTCTTACGACATTAGCCACTTAAAAAAAAAAATACCAGAAGGACGAAGTCCTTCGGCGAATGAAGTTTGATCTAAAGGTTGGAGGGGGGAGGGGAGAGAAGAGGAGGAACGTCGATGCCTGCTGGGTGGAAAAGGAATTGGAATTTACGGAGGAAGAGTTTATTTCTGTCGCGGAAAGCCACCAAGTGCTGCGGCTCTTCATATTTTTGCCGAGCGTCCGAGTTGCCGTGGAGACGTAATGCGAACCTCGCAGAAGCGAGCTTTGAACGCGCGCGAAACAGCACGCACATGCCTGAGCTCGCAACTTTCATCTCTTGCTTTGTGTCCACCCATCTCGCCGCTTGCGTATTTGTTACCACCGTTGCCGCCACGACCACCACTGCAACGCCATCGCGAAAGGACGGCGATAAATGGAAACAGTTAATGGGCGGGACTCATTTTCTAAAAAGCTTTCCTTCCTCTCTGCGCCGCTGATGATATTCGGTCCGTGCATTCAAGTCGCGTGCTTTTTACAAATATGTTCTGTTGTGCATCCCCTCCACTTTTTTTTTTATTAAGCGTTGCGTCCATCCGTTTGATACTTTCGGGCTACTTCAGAGAGAGGCTGGTTGACGGGGGTGGGTGGGTTGAGGGGTGTGAGGAAGGAAAGAGAAGTTGGAGGATTTGTTGATGCTGTTTGCAGTTTCAAAAGCCTGTCTTAGAAAGCATGCTTTGCTTGCACCAACACCATTGTCATCACTGGCGCATTTGACATTGTGCTGCAGCTTGTGTTTCTGTTTTTGCCATGACTTTCTGCCACACTTTGCAAGTTGAGCATCATCAGTTGATTTAAGGCATGCACCTGTGTGTGTGAGAGAGAATGAAATTGCATGTCAGGGCCAAAATTTTGCTGTTTTTTGACTCCTCCTTGCACCCATGTAGCCAAAAGTGCACCGCATCCAGCACCCTGCTGAGCGATTGCAGGTGTCGAGCAGTGGTCAGGGGGAAGTCATCATTCAAAGCCACGTCACCAGAGTTGTGCCATACAGAGTTATGGCGCGTTTTTGTCTTCCTTCCTCATCCCGATATCTCTTACTTTCTAAGCCATGTCTGTGTGAGGAAGGCTCTCTCCTGTTCGCTGTGCAGACAGGCCGATAAAACCCATTTGGAAGCGAGAAATCCTGCTGAAGCTGTGTGCCCTAGCCTAGGGAGGTAGCCCAGGGAGGTGTGCCCAAATGGTTTTTTAAATGTATGTTAGAATGTAGAAAAGCATGGGGCTCAATTCCTGTTATCATGACATTCACAGTTTCGCATCAGCTTGGCTTCAGTGGTTTCGCATCTTACTGCTGTCAGCAGTACTATCAGCATTCGCAGCTGTTGGTGGGACAGACTGTCGTGAGCTCGGTGCTATGGCCGACCCTCTATTTCACAGGTAAACCGTATTAAGGTGGTGCAGGCAGGGCCACCTCGACCAGTGGCCGTTTTGGCAGTAAATAGTAGAAGGTTCACCTTTGCCACCGCGTTCCAAGCGAGGCCCTGTCCTCCCGGTACCCGTCTCTGCTGGGTGGCCATACCTGTGATCTACCTGCACGACCTCTTGCTCACTGTGGAGGGTATTAACCATAAGTGTGGTTACGGAGTCTCCCAAAGCGAGCTGCATGGCACTTGATGTTTTATAATATTTAATAATAAGCAGATATTATAATGTTGTAGGTTTAATAGATTTAATAATGTCCCACTCTTAATGAAATCCCGTTCGTGTAAATAGTAGGTTGGGGGGCAAGAAATGTGTGGAAACCACTCAAAGCAAAACTGTTCCGAGGAAATGAAAGAGAACAGTCAGCTGAGTTTAGTTTTGTCTAGTTTGACTTTGACCCAGTTTCAGTAGCATCCACGCATCCAGCATTGGTCCTAGAATATTCCTGCTTGGTCTCCTGCTATTCCCCAAGAGCAGCGCAGGCCGCTAGGGCAAAGTTTAGTCCCTTTACAGCCCGCTTTCCCATCTAGGCTCTCAGCCATCTTGAATATCACGAGCACGCAATTTCCTTCTGCTGATCTCATTATTCATCTCCAGGAGAAAAAAAAAAAAACCCTACACCCTGCCCACCTCAGTCTAGCTATTGACAGTTATTTATTGTGCCTTTAGTTATGTCTTTTGACACATTATTTATTGTCAGTAGTTATGTCGAACCGTGCGAGCTGCAGTCATGTGATATGATGTGTTCGGCTTTATGATGTTTTCTCCTATCACTGTCAAGCTGCTTTACGAGCGACATTCATTCTCGATCCCTATTAGTGCCTCTGGTACATAATTCAACTCACTCCACGACTGACAAAAGACATCCAATCTGAATCCCTCATCAGTACCCGAGATAAACAAATTGCTCTACGACTGTCTGTATCGAGGATTTAATCATTCCGTTGATTAGAAAAATAACTTATTTAGAAGGTTTGGATTTTTGCAGACTGGCAGTGCAGCAGAATGATCACGTGACTCATTGAAGCAATTTTTCCCCTCCCGTTCCTTTGAAGTTTGGATGGTGAATACGTAATAGTATCAAAGAATTGATAGATTTTTATATATTTTGCTGACTTTTATGTCTGCTTTCTTAACCAGCCATATAGTACACATTTTAACACGCATATTAATATTATATTTTGACACCAGCATGCATTTCCTCCCTTCCTACTTCCCCTCTCCTCCCATAGCTCTTTCTCAAGATTGCAGCAAGCCATTGAGAGGTGTACATTTCGCTATCCACTTGGCAGCTGTGTGACAGCAGATATAATTAAGTCTGAAAGATGAACGGTCACTGACCGTGAACGTTTCTCTTCATCTCTCTCTCGGGGTGGGCGGGGGAGGGCGGTGAGAGAGGCAGGATGCGATTGGAGGAGGAGTACGCAGAATCCATTAAGATGGCTGCTAACGTACCTCAGTACAGCCGGGTAGACGTTCTCTATTTTTATTTCGGCTCGTACAGAAAGACCTTCACCATACTTGAACTCTCTCGCGACCCCAGCCGCTGTCAGATCTGCAGAAATAGAATTCACGACCCCCATCACGACCCCAGCCCGTTTCCAGCGGAGTAAAGATCTTGCAGAAATGGGATTTAGAGCCCCATCCTGACCCCACCTTCCGTTAGCCGGGTAAACAGCTCCTTGCAGAAAAGAGGATTGAGGACGAGCACAGAAATAAATAAAAAACAGGAAAGAAGCAAGTTGGGGAAAAATTACTAGGATTTGTTTCTTCGTGGAAACTTGACAGATGCCAAGGGGTTTGATAAGTTGGCGAGTAGCACTTCGACATGAGCTTTGCACGCCTTAAACCTTTTTTATTACTTTTTTCAAAAAAAGTGCGATAGAACCGAGTCGTGTCATTGTCAGGGACCCTGGCTCACCAGCCTGCCTTCGGCGACCTGTTCCGTCGTCATCAACTCCACAGACATGGAGAGAGCGGCCTGTTTGGCCATCTTCAGAGGGTTAAAAATACCTGCACATGGAGGTACCTCTCCTTTCTAAGCCCATTTCCCATGTAGACATTTTTAATTACTTTCTTTTTTTGGCAGACTTAATAAATGTCTGAATCTTTCAGAGAGTTGTGAAATAACCCATGTCGACATTTACTTTAGCAGTGCCTTATTTTGGAAGGACTGTCTTTGTTTCTACATCTCTCTCTCTCAACCGACGTACATAAGGATTCATTTCCTGTTATGTGTCCTTTTCAAATGTACTTCGAAAGGTTTGTCGAGTTTAAAAATCGCTTCTCGCCGACCGCTTACCCCATACTACGATGTTCTGCAAGAATCACGTAAAATAAGTACATTTTGAAAGAGACTTTTTGTTTACTGGATGTTTCCCCCCTATATGTACCGTTTAAAGTTTACTTTGAAGTTATGTTTAAGGAAACGTACTATAACGGGGACGAAAAGTTAATAGTAGGGATATATTATGGAAATATGGGAATGCTGTAAGCGGACTAGCAGCTGCTCCTGCCTATTGCTGCTGTCTAAAACCATGCCTCTTACTTTTAAAAAACACTTGTAAAAGTGTCAGTACCCCTGCCCTCTGACCTCTTCGCAAGGGCTATAAATTCTCATTAGATCGCAGGTCACAAGTCATACTTTCACTAGACCACAATGCACCCTTTCTAGGCTTCGCTTCCTTCTATCAATCAGGTGCTCCTGTCATGTTAACCTGTGATAATGAAGGCAAAAATGAAAAATAAAATGCGGGCATTGCATCTAGACAGGTGTGCTTTTGCCGAATCCTAATCTCGGATCACGTGAATACATCGTGCCCAGCCACTATTACCCACATTTATTTCTGAACACGTGACACCTAGTCGTGAGATGAAATGTTGATTAGCACCATAGCAAACTGCGGAGACCTGAGAGCTCAGACAACTGTTTAAATAAAAAAAAATTGGGTGTTCAGTGGTGGCTTTCCCTACTCCAGCTCGCTGATCTGAAGCTGTTACTGCAGGAAATGAGAAACACGGGGAAGACTGGATGGAGAGAACTTTCGCCTCATATTAGGTCCTATTTTGTCTTCAGTTCTTCCTCTTAAGCAGGCAGTCCTCAAACACAACTTCAATGGTAAACCCAGCGACCATTTTTAGAAGAGGGCATACCATTCTTGCTGTGTCTGGCACTTACGGGGAAGCCAAGGAGTCGCAGTAGCGAGATTTTGTAGAAAAGCCTCCTTTTCGAATAAGATCGCCAGGGCACTTGTTGACGGTACTTGGTTATTTTTAAGAAAACGGAAATATAAATTTACTTTTTTTTTTCATTCGTTTTTCTGTGTCTTTCTCCCTCGACAACTCTTGTAATAGCTTTTCCCGCCAACAGAGGCTCCGCTGGCGCTTTTACGGGTTCTATTTGCATATTATAGAGAAAAAAAAAAACACACAAACCAATATCAGAATGTGGTTGGCAAGCCAAATTAAGAAGGGTGGTGCAGGCAATTCTGTGAATGTCGTGGTGGTGGGTATTGCATGCAGTGCCCATGCCTAACCCGCACGCTACACTATGTCGTTCCATTCCACAACCTCCTCCCGCAGCAGCGAAGTGGAAAAGGAAGAGAAATTTGCACGCAGTTGAAACACGCGAGAGAGCAGTTAGCCAGAAAATGGACGGTTGATGACTTCTGGTGCTTTTGGTGACTCACTTTTCAGAGCTGGAGACAGAATGGTCACAGACGAAGTCATTGCCCACGTGATCCCCATCCCGACTCGATTATTGCGTTCAAAAGCTGAGGCTTACCCCAACCCTCTTCTACCCTATCCTTTCTTAGCTACGACCCCAAGTTTTTCGCGGATGTACATCGCTGTATAGAGGTCACCTCGAGTATGAATTTTTGCAGAAGTTGCCTATTGAAAAAAAAAGCACATTTTAAAATAGTCGCTTCTCTCCGACTGCTTTCACTATATTACGATTCTCTGCAGTAATAATGAAAATAATAAAGTACATTTTGAAAGAGACTTTTTGCTCATTCGGTCACCTGTCATTTCTACCCAGATCATATCGCCCCAGTCATAGCTACCACCTGCCTTAGTCGAATTGACCGCGTGGTGACTATTTCGTTCTAACACCGAAAGTCGAATCGATCTCTAGTGACAGGAATTATTAAAATCAAATATTACTAATGGAGTCGTGCGCTGTTGGAACAAGTTCACCTAACCAATTACTAAACAAAGATACCCGGTTGGCAGTACACATTCAGAGGACAAATCACAATGACGCATAACATGATTGTCTCTCAGATAAAGAAAACTAACTTTGTCGTGGTTATTCTTTAGTCTCGCTGTTCTTTTATTAAATGTGCATGCAGACGTTTGGTGAACATCACACAATGGTGCACAACGCAATTTCCTCATCTTTTTTTTAAAAAAAGCCTTTGTCCCAATTTTTCTTTTGTTTGGATATTCTTATTAAATGTATATGCAGATCAGTTAACATCAAACAGGTGTTGCTGCTCGGGTTTTATTTAGCCTGGGCCTGGTTAACTCGACTTCCGGTTTGAGATGATGTTGTCTTATGTAGGACATATGGTCAGGGGTCGATTTGTTCAGGCGGGAGGTCGATTTATCCGGGGCGATATTATTTTTTTAGTCGAAATGACCTGTCGCCCCAGTTTATTGTCTTTACCAGATAGTGCTTCATTAACGACCTTTGGCAGAAATCACGTTCAGAACGACAGATAGTGCATTTTAAGAGAGTGTCTTTGTCTACTATGGTAAGTATGTATTGATCGGTTGCTTTTAACAGAAATTTGTTCCCCAGAAAATGTTCAGTCAAGCGCAAAGTGACCAAGTGAAAGCAATACGTCATCCACTTCTGATGCCCCGAGCTGCACACTACTCACCCCTCTGCAGGTAGGAGGAGGGCGAGCCGGGCTAGTGGCGGCCAAGCAGACTCATTTACCTCCCATGCGGCGCTCGTCTGCTAGTAAGCAGAAAGTGCTGTCGGGTCCCGTCTGACGCAAGTGGACTAACGAACAATTCACCTGCCAGATGGAGGGCTTCTATTGACGCCCCTGACGTCATTGCAAGAAGGAGGATAGTGGCTGTGGTGGTGGTGGTGGGGTGAGACTTTTCCGTAAAAGGAAATGAACGGGAAGCAGCATAAAATGTTCAACATAAAAATGAAAGATTATTTCAGGATGTGGTTATGCACTTGGTTACTCCAGGCCCAGTCTTAAGAGTGGGATTTATGTCAAGCTCTTCTGTGGAATCCAGCCGAGGAAAATATAGCTAATGGCTTTAAGGGCTTCTCTGCTTGCTCAGCCCATCCTTGGCGACAGAAATGATCAAGTTTGACTGCACTTTGCTCGGCCATTTTTAGACGCGGAAATCCTGCTTACGTACAGAGAGAGAGAGTGCGCGCCACGATTTGTCTCTCCATCTTTTGTCTAACAGGGCAGTTTCCTTGTCTCTGACACAGAACAGGTTTTTTGTACGTCGTTCAGTCACTTCTTTGATGACCATCTCTGTCAAACTGTCCTCCGTTTATTGTGGACGGTTTCTACCTTGAGCTTAATTTCCGATGTTAACCTGCCAGCATTCAGCCTCTGACGAATATAACACGTGTAAATTTGTACTTGTGTCTGCTTTCTAATACTTACATGGCATGGTTCATTGGTTCGGTTTTTTTTATCCTCGCCGGTATCTCCATCAGGATCGTCTAGGCTGCCTATATAGCATATAGTATATATATATTTTGCTGCGGGTCAGGTCACGGTGACAGGTCAGGTCATGGAGTGCAGTGAGCCTGGGAGGGCGACGTCGGGCGCTGTGCACGCGACCCTCCAGTCGGAGGGAAACGTCGATCGCCAGAGGCCCTGGGCAAAAATTTGCCATGAAAAAGACTCTGGGAAGCCTTAGGAAACTGCTGTGGCTGATATTTCCACCATTTTAACAAGGGAAATGGAAGTTTACGCAGGAAGTCCAACATTTTGATATCGCGCACGTGTTAGGAATTAGGCCGAGACGATGCTATTTACACTGAGCTCAAACTTAATGAATCCCCCTTGGCGTAGTCAGGGTCAAGCTGACCTAGGCTTAACTTGCTCCTCTCCTTTTCCTCATACTTGTTTATATATTTATTTTGGGGGAAAACATTAATTATTTTGGCCCAGATGGTACTGTTATAGGAATTGTAGGAGATTCTAAAGAGTTGAGGCGCATTTGTTCAATTTCTAGTAGAATTCAAGAATTTATGCGTTTTGTCCCTTTTCACATCCTTCTTGATGAAGGGTCTGCATCGATCAAGTGAGAACAATACAGTCTGGGGAAAAAACACAGTAATAAAATGTGTAAACACCGCAGGCGTTTACATGTTGTATACATTTTTATCAACGCCGTTTGTATGAACACATATCTCATGGTTCTAATCAGCCAGTCAGCGTGCGTGGCTCTCTCTGTAAGGAAATGAAGGAAACTGGTCAAGGCTTTTGTCATCTCACAAGGTTACATTGTGGTTAGATATGCTCGCATGTCAGCAGTTATGGCTGTACTTGTGTTCTTGTAGTTGAGGGAAAGAACATGTGCTGGGTATGGAGATGAACGTTCAGGGCAGAGAGCGGCCATTGTTTGGAGGAGGCTCCCCCCAACACGCACACACCCACCTCGCCATGGATGCGAGAGGGAGGAATGCCCACAGACTCTGGGGTTCAGTAAAACCGAGGGCGTGACCAGTCACGTCCGCATTTCATCGACACGAAGCTACGACGACGACACTGCGAGGCTTGCACTAACCGTCTTTTGTTTGTTTGTTCTCAAACTAGTTTCAGAAAATGTTGCGACACGCAGCCGCCTGTTACCCCTAAACTTGCTTACGTGTCTAGTTTTCTGGGGTTAAAAAAAATTTTTCCTTCCGTAACTTGAGCAGGAGAGTTGTCAGAATTTCCGCGCACTGGTATGGGTGCGGGGTAGGCGGTTGGGCGATGGAGGTGATTTTTTTTCCCGCCGTGTTTAGTGCACCAACATCTCACACAGGAGCCCCTTTCTCCAAAAATCACTTTCCTGCCTGTGTATAATGAAGTCTTTAATCGAGGAAGATACATCAGAAAGAAGCTGGTGTCTGCACTGTACCCGCTCCCACAGACGTCCCTTTCAAGGGAGACGACTGCATGCCCCCGCTATCTCTCTGACACCCCACCCTCCTCCGGTGCCTCTCGCGGAGCCTGACATTTGGCGTGCGATGCGTCACCCGGTGGTGGTGGTGGTGCTGAGTGTCGGTGGTGTGCATCAGACAAGCGACTGTGCGACAAAGTATTCGATTCGTATTACCTGCAACATATGTTTGGCAGCCGCACGCACACGATGCTCGCTGCTGATAGCGGTCTGGCATTTCGCTTGTGGTGCACGCACGCGCACACACTTCTGGTGCAAGCGGGGTATGAGGAACTCGGCCAGTTGGCCAGACAAACGTGGGTGCTGTTTGTCGGTGTGGGTGTGGAGGTGGGCAGGAAGATGTTATCATATGCATATTAATATGTAGGGTCTTTCCGTGTTGTCTTGGTCTTAATGGATAATCTGGATAATCTGGATAAGGTGTAAGGAACTGACGTCACTGTTCACGCTGTAGTCGAACGACAACGGTCAGTGCAGGCATAAAATGAACTACAGCAGAAAGCGATGTGGTGATTACGGCCCCTTAAGTAGAATTACTTAGAGAAGGGAGATAATATTATTGACTTTTTTTTTAAAAAAATGAGTGAAGAGAGAGGACACAGGGTTAAACATGACAACTGCGATAACGTATGGTTACGAATATCGAATGAACTTACCAATATTTACTGATCTATTCAGATATCGACAGTCACCAAGGTCCTTGTTGTTTGCCGGGTAGAAATCGTTCTGTGTGAAGGTGAACGTGAGTACCTGTTCATTGTCTAACGACTAAACTGTTTGCAGTTTCTCCTTCTTCTTACTATAAGGTTAACCGTTCAGTCTGATCGAATATTTTCTCCTCCCTTCGCGAGATGTTTTCAATCTGGAAACTTTCGTCTGCTTTTTGAAGGCCGTAATGGCCTCCTTCTTTTTAGCACGTCACAGTGGTGACGCTGTTATGGAAATGCGTCATGAGAACGTGCTCGAAGCTGTTGTTGCATTGGCTGCTGTCTTTGTTGACGTCAAAGTTTGACGTTGAGCTCTTTACGTGTGCTTCTCAACTCTCTTCCCATGATCCACTCAAAATGAAAGTTAAAAATAGACTTTGTTATGACGAGTTAATGGCTGTCCTCGGCGCTGACAGGAAAGTGGAGCTTAGCTTGACACTTCTCCTGGCGTCCATGTCTTTGGTTTCGTGGGACGAAGTTTGTGTTTTGTGAATATCGGACATCAACAGATGATTGTGAGTGAAGACAACGACAGGAAGGTTTATTTTTCCCTCCCCACCTCTACAAGAACTGCCCGCCACAGACATGCACGAGTAAATTGAAACCCTTTCTGTGCGTTGGGTAACCAGGTTGACATCTCTTAAGGGTGTGGGTGTCTTTTCATTAATAACTGCAGCCCTCGCCCATTCCCCGCCGCTTCAACCCTGAAATAGGTTTTCGCGTGCTTTGACTGTCACGAGCAAACATGGAGTGAACAGAGTTGGTGGGTGAGCAGGTTGTTGCTTTGTGTATGAGTGAGAGAGGATGGGAGTGTTGGGGACTCCGTCTTGTCGGTCTGATTGCTCCCTGTGCAAGACTCATTCCTGTCTCTGTTAATCCGCCGTGGGTAGGCCTCAAATGAGGGCCGTGGAGCTCGGAGTTGTCCTATGTTGCTTTTCAGGCACACTAAGCAAGGGCTGTTGTGTGGAGAGTGGTAGGGGTTTGGGGAGTGGGGACATAGATTACAACCAGACATGCCACATATAGCCCAAGATTTTTTTTTAAAGTAGGGTGGAGGTGATGGTGCATGTGGATTACACCCAGACAGTCGGGGACTGAGCACCCGCCGCAGGCGTGTCTGAAGTACCCGAGACGTTTCTCAAACGTTGGCCTCCTGGGAACTGTGGACTTTGGGGAGCCTGGCTACAGGCGCGTGCAGACTGTATTGCGAGACCCTCTTCAGTGGATTTACAGAACAGGACTCGCTACATGATAACGGGATCTGCTCTTGTTTACATCTGCCTACCTCCCCCTCTTCCGCAGTTTTCTGTACCTTCTACTTCTTTATGTAGTGTCTCGACAGTCTCGTTTTCACAGTGTCCGTATACGGTATCTGTACAGTTTCATGTAGTATCTTTATACAGCGTCTTCTTCGTACGGTGTCTATACAGCAGCGGTTCTCAACCTGTGGGGCGCGACCCCCTTGGGGGTCGCGACGTGCCTACAAGGGGGTCGCGAAGGTGGTCCTTTTTTAAAAGTTTCTATACCTGTATTAGTGAAATTAGCTTACATTGTGTAACGAGTGGTGAGGGCGATCAAACTCCAAATCGCTTCTCCCTATTCAAGTACACTGTAGCGGCATGCAGTGACTTCTCACTTCCAAAACTCAAAACACAATCCCCCTCAACAATTAAGCCTCCAATCTCCCTCCTCTCGCCTTTTGCCCTCTCTCTCCCCCAATCTCTCGTCCCTGACTCCCCTCTCCCTCTCCAGTCACACCTCTCTCTTTTTTAAAAAAAAAAACATCTAAAAGCACGCATTCAGGAAACGTCCATCATTCACACCTTTCGCCCTCGCACGTGCTCAGTCCTAGTACTCTAGGTCCCTGACAGAAGGCCATGACCAGACAGTGCGGGGTGGGGGCTTAAGAACGACCGATGGCTGCTGCTAATGACATATTTATCGACATATTTGAGAAGCTGAACGTCGTGAATACGTCTCTGCAAGGGAAAGACACCACCATATTACAAACACTGACAAGATGAATGCTTTCGTCCGAAAAATTTCGTTGTGGACGCAAGAGAAAATATTTTTGATATGTTCGTGCTTTGTAAGGTCAAGGCTGACAACTTGAATCTTGATCAGGTGAAGATTGTAATTATTGCCCATCTAAACGGACTGCAAGAAAGGTTTCAGCATTACTTCGCTGAAACTGATGTGACTAAATACGATTGGATTCGTAATCCATTTCTGGCTGATCCTAGCACAACGCGACGTTGTCCACGGAAGAAGAAGAGCAGCTCATCGACCTTTCGAGTGACCAATCCTGAAATGGTCTTCCAAACAACACCAGTGCCAACATTCTGGATTAGCGTCAACGGTGCTTTCTGAGAAAGCAATGAAAGTTCTTCTGCCATTTTCAACTTCATATATGTGTGAGCAAGGATTTTCAGCATGGCAGCACTGAAGTCGAAATACAGAAATCGTGTGGACGCAGAGGCTGAGCTGCGAATAGCAGTGGGTACGAACATCGCACACAGGTTCGCTCTCTATGCAACAGCAAGCAGGCTCAACCTTCTCATTAATCAAGAGAGCGTCCAATAAAATAATAAAATAATATTTATTAGCACGCAGAATTTGCTTTAGTAAAATTTCATTAACAGTTATACTTTTTTGCAGATACGAACTTTGTTCTTTCCGTTGTTGATTCCTCGACACGGCGTTCGAGTTAGCTAAGGCTCCCCCCCCCCCCGCTCTTCCATCGACCTAGCTGGCTAAGGGGGGTCGCGGACGTACCGGTGTTCGTCAGGGGGGGTCGCCACAAGTAAGGTTGAGAACCGCTGCTATACAGTATGTTCTTCAAAGTGTCCTTATACATTATCATTACAGGGTCTCTGTATCTATACAGTTCTTTCTTCATATAGTATTTTTACAAGTCTTCTTTGTGCAATATCTTCGTCATACGGTCTCTACACTTTATCTGTTGTCCTTAACCCTTGCACGCACAGTCTGTGAAACTATTGATTGTGTCTGTCGTTGTCGTCAACACCAACAAGAACTTACATCTAGTGTTGTTACCACTTCAGTTACCTACCTTCCCTTCTTCCCTCTCCACGCTCGTGTGTGTGTGTGTGGAGAGAGAGAACTCGCTAACAAAAAGTAAACATCGCTGACCCCAGCGAGGTGATCGAGCAGTCAACCTGTCAAGGAGACACGAGGACCGCGGACAGGCATTCAGCCGATTCTCTCTCCTCTTTTCTGTTTTCAAACAATAGATCGATAGGTTCCGTCTGAGCCCAGCTTTGCCTGCACATTGCGCCGACAGTCTTGTAAACATTTGACCTGACACAGCTGCAGGGTATCGGCAACGGGTGACAGATCCTCGTCTGTCGTAATGCTACAAGCTGGCTAGCCTTTGACCTCAAGTGTTGTGACATGTACAGGACATAAGCTCCAGTCCCATCCCCTCCTCATGACTTGACTAGCTCCTCCCACCAGAGGACCTTTCTTTCCTGCGATGTCACCGCTACCGTGGGATTGCTGGTGACGGGGCGGACCGTTATCTTGCGCCAGACAATCATTTGCTTGTGACGTCAGTCTCGTGCATCCTCGGAATGTCACAGCTGTAGCTGTAGGTGTAGGAAGTAGCTGGTTTAAAGTATTCAGTATTAATAACATAGTATGTACGTTTTCTTATTAGCAGGTGCTTAATTTGAAAATAGAGTATGCTATGTAAGAAGCCATGGTAAGACTCAATCTGATTTCAGCCGAGAAACTTCTACTCAATAGTTTTTAGTGAATTATGTCTTGCGAAGATTTGATTAGTTTCTGATGAAAGAGAAAGTTTTCCTCGACCTTTTGTACCTGTTCCCACCAGGTTAAAATTTCTTTCGGAACTTTATTTCCAGAAATTTCTAAATAGGTGGAAGTGGACACACCAGGTGTCGTAGTTTTTCTTGGGTCAGGAAAGCTGATAACGGTCAGACAACCTTTTGTTTAGGCATGCACTTGTGAGTTTGCCCCCGGATTATGTCGCCGCCGTGTCATTAGCCGAAGGGGAAAAAAATTCAGTCTTCTTCTCGGCTTTTGTTTGCTTTTTTTGCTTGCTTCTTTTTTTTTTTTTTTTTTTTTTTTTTTTTTTTTTGGAGAGGGGGTTGTTTTGTTAGATGCAGAGATAATTTAAGTTCAGGCACGCACAGAGAGGGCTATACAAAAATTAACTGATGAAAGTATCCTAATATTGGGAATTGGCGTGGTGTGCTAATGCAGAAGCCATTTTCATTCATTTTTTTTGTTTTTTTCTTTTTTGGAAAATAACAGCACTCATCTCGCTTCTTTTTGAAGTGGCAGGCAAAGCCTGACTAAACTCTTTAAGTTTTATGTCTCCACGTCAACATTTTTAGCTTTGTGTCTGTGGAAAAAGTGCTTCAAAGGCTACAGAGGAAACGATATTTTTTATTTCAGGCCATGGAGAAAATCCACGGCTTATGCAGCGACAAAGAGAGTTATAGAAGAGTATTCCTCAGTTATAGAAAGAAGTTTAATTCCCTCATTCTCTTCAGTACGATCACCAGCAGTGACCACACGTGACCAGGATTGACGTATAATTCAGGATTTATGACGAGTGTTGACGTATAATTCAGTATATATGACGAGGATTGACGCATAATTCAGTATCTATGACGACGATTGGCGTATAATTCAGTATCTATGACGACGATTATAATTCAGTATCTATGACGAGAATTAAAATATAATTCGCCACCTTATTCTGTTTGTTTGTTTGTTTCAGATTCCAACGATCGTGCGGTCCATATCTCAGTCCCAAATCCTACAGATGCGACAGCAGACGCAGTTTCTGTGGGACGCCTACTTCGCTTCAGTGGAGAAAATAGTGTCCTCGACATTGGAGGTAGGCCCCGAGCCTGACTTTTAAATACAAACAAAGCATGGCGCGAGTATGGAAGTTGTCTTGGGGCGGTGAACATGAGTGGTTCACTGTGTCTAGGGCATGTCTAGAGAAGCTCAGTCTCTTCCTTCCTCGGTTTGTCTTCGCTCCTTACCATTTACTGCTGTTGGGTGTGAGAGGGGTGGGATTTGGGTTTGTAGCCTGAGCCAGCCCTCCAACCAGCCACTTGTGTACCACAGGTGAGAGCAACAACACTAACGGCTGTGTGGTCTGCGCAGATCGTCCAAGAAGGTAGACGCGAGCTTAGAAGTAGAGTTTGTAAATGTTTGAAAAGGAAGGAAAGCGGTTATAGCAACAAGATTCATAATTTTAGACTAAATGTTTTTCCCGTTTTATTTTGAAGTAGAATGGAAGAGGTCATGTCTTATCCGTAGTAATAATAAAGAATTGATATGTTTCTTCTTTGATATAGCGAGTTTTTCTGTAAGACTTGGCCTTTTTTATATATACTCGAAGATTAAGACGGTGCAGAGTTGAAACGTGGATCGCACTTTTAATCGTCTCTCGTTTCGCTGCTTTAAAGCCGCGCACTTTAGTCGCTTCATCTCAAGTTGAAGGTGAGATGTGGTGAGGGTGATAACGACGCCAGACATCATATCTTTGAGAAGTGACGGAGGATGGGATAGGTGGGGAGGGGGCAAGCAACGAGGAACCTTCAGCGAGGGCACGTCCTGAGAAAGAGTGAAAAGTGCGAAGCTTTTCCACACTCCTCAGCGGCGAAGAGGAGACGACGCGGAGACAGGTACTCCTGCACACCTTAGGAAGGCTAAGGAGAGAAAAATTTGCCGAGAAAACTGCAGGAGAAACAACAAAGCTAGTCGCCGCGGCTAGATGATGGAGAAGCAAGTGGGCGAAGGGTGAAGTGCGCTCAGTTGTGCAGCAGGCAGGAAAAGTTGTACCCTCCTCCCCCAAACACACACTTCCCAATTTCCCAACAGACCTTCCCCCAGCCGAGGTGGCTGTGAGGTGTGAGACTTGCCGTGACGGGGCACCTACAGGCACTATGGCAGCTGCGACGGTGGTGGATGGTGAGTCGTGCCGTCCCCTCCCTGCCTGGGCCGCCGTGTTTGTTTGCTTTACGTGCAGGGTCAGAGGCTGGGGGAGGTCATGAAGATGTAGATGGCGAGGGATGATCAAGGGGAGGGGTGGGAAGAGTGGGATGTAGGTGTGAAACCGGTGAATGGTGGAAAGAAACAGCAAGGGTTGCTTTAATTCCTGGTAGTGGACGGAAGGAGGGTCGAGTAGTGGCACAGCAAACCATATCTTTGCTCAAACCTATATGAGGAAATTGCATTCGTCATTTACATGTTAGAAAATGAAGTTATAACTTTTTAGATATATATACTTCTAACAACCGGTATTTATCGAAATGTTCACCCGTCCCCAACGGGAAGTAGAAAGAAGTATGATTCTAGATAGTTTCACAGTTCATATTTACACATCTGTCACATTAGGGATCAGGCTTAGGGTAACTGGCAAAGTTGTTCTGGAGGTGGAGAGCGATAATGAAAAGTCAAGATGTTTTATTTGTTTCACGCGATAAAAGATTTAAAGCGTTTCATCAAAGCATAACGAGCGATGGTCGAGAGGTTTTACAGGTCTGTTACTGTGATTTTACCGTGTCTTGTTTCCCTTTTAATTGTGGGTTGTCATACCACGTCATACCATAGGTGGACTGCTGTCTTTCTGCCAAGACCTACACTCAGCCTCTTGCGAAGTTCTCCGCTGTTACTCTCGGCGAACCTCAACAATGAATCTGAATAAACCGGAAGCTTTGTAGTATCACGCCTCGTTTTAGTAGTTAATCTGAAATGTGAATAAACCGGAAGCTTTGTACACACCTGCCTCGTTTTAATAGTTAACTGGGGAAAAAAAATCGTCTGCCAACAGTCCAGTAATACAAGTTCGTGCTCACACTGTTCAGCAAACGGCCTCAAGCAGATCGTGCCTCTCACACAGCCCACCCCGCTCCGTCTCTTTGACGAGGTAGGAGTAACGAGCATCCCGCGACCATTACTTCCCACGTGGACATAGTGTATATCATTGCCTCCTGTTGTCTTGTTAAAATACTGGTTAAGCCTATTTATGGCTGCCTTAATTTGTATGACACCCTCTGCATTTCAAGAATTAACCTTTATTGCATTGGCTGAGTGTTCACGTGGTTTTCAGCCTCGAGTTGGCCGACTTCGTATGCATGACTCATCCTGGGCTGCAACAGCCAAGACCGAAAACTGGTCATTGGTGTAGGCTGATTTTCACTGACATATTTCCCTCACCGACAAATTCTACAATATTTATGATCGTGGACAGTGAACTCTTTTCTTGGATAATAATATCGTTCAGTATTTATGGTATTTTCTAGAAATATTTTGCGGTTTCCAATCTCAGTAATTGTTGTTCCAGCCCCCTTGACAAGATGATTGTTAGTGTCAGTAATTACTTTTGTAGTTGTTGCACTGCTTTTGCTACTCTTCATAAAATGTTGTCGCCACCCTGTTTCAGATGATCCGAGATCGAATCAACGGCTACCTGGCCAGGCCGCTGCACCTGTGGAACTCTGGGCCAGGCGCAGGCTACGTCATGCTGGACTTCTCCGACGCACTGCTGGACTTTCCTTTCTTCTACCGCCAGTACCACGCTGACCCCGTGGACAAGTTCACAGCCGTCATTTTCGCCACCAGCCCCGCCCTCCCTTCATCGCCACTGTTCCGACTGCTGAGGAACGTGGCCAGATCCGCCTTCGTGCACAAGGTGAGGGTGTGTGTGATCAGAATGTGCAGAATAAGAACGAGACGATAGTTGATGTCACGGAAGATGAAAATACTGTAGTCAGTTGGTCGAACAGCGATAGAGCTTGAGAAATGAAAGCCAAGCTGGACCACCGAAGAACAGTGCTAGCAGACATTATTTATTGAACTTACACTGAGGGAGGAGAAGAGAGAGAAGCAGGTAACAAGAAACCTGCTGATGGGATATGAGGTTAAAGGTCAAGAAGATCAGGGACGTGACTTAAAGGATGTATTTACAGGTGACGGTGTGCCACAGCAGGTGTAGCGCACGTTAATGCCGTCTTCCCCTCCCACATTTCTTTCTACATCCCCTGCCCCACCTTCTCTCTGAGTTTTGATTTGATTCCATGTATGTAGTAGTCTCTTACTAGCGATGGTTGAACTGTTGGGTATAGTAATTTGAAAACAAAAATCACCTCCACTGGCATTGTTGTGACATTTGTTGTACAGGGCGGTACGGTAGCCTGGTATCCTTTGATTGCAGTGGCGTGAAGTGCGGTAGTTGTAGTCCCGACTACACTACACACCGCAACTGTCCTGGCTGTCTCACGCGTGTTGGGGCATGGCCGTCATTAGTGCCCTTCACGTAAGGGCACATTTGTCATCATGGGTACACGCGTTCAGACAGCTGTCATCATCGCTTCTCGCTTGTTAGAGGCTAGCTGTCATCGCTGCTCAAGTGAAATGGCGCAGCTGTCACGACGCCTACAGGCTCGCAGGCTCATAGCTGTCACTGTGCACTGGGTGGGCTGCGGGAGGGAGCTACAGGGAGAAGGCATCACGCGCCTTGCATAGCTGCCTATCCGGCTATAGTGCACCTACTCCAGTATAGCCTGCCGTCTGGCTCTGGCACAGACTTCATCTGATCGCGAGCTCTCATTTTCTGCCGTTTTTGTTGTTTAATATTCATCCGGGTATTTTTTTAAGTTGACACAACTAAAAAATCTCAATATAGATATTGTGAAGGATGAGGAACAGGAGGGAGGAATCTGCTGTGGTGCGCGAGCATCTCAGGAGGCGGTGGGAGAATGCCCGGCCTTGATCCTGGTGTCGATTGTTTGCATTACAGACAACAGACAACATTGTGAGTCTTTGAAGTGTGCGGCGTGGCTACGATAACCTCCATGACTGCGGCATCATTTTGCTGGCCCCTAGAGTGCCTCTAGTGCAGAGAGAAACACAGTTTCGAGGAGGCCATGTTCATGTTTACCAGATCGGTTGCAGTTCCCTTGCATTCTAAGTTGGTTGTACTTGACATGTTCACTTCTTTGTTTTTACATACAGAAAAACATCAAAACGAGCTGAACAACTCTGTGCTAATGCTTTTTCTTAATATTCTTTTTTTTTTTTTTTTACTTCGGGAAATTAAAAGTAGGAACTAGCCAGAACACACTAGACATTTCTTATCAGTCATGTTCCTTCGAAACTGGATGGCATATATTGCATCATTAGAACGTGAAGAGAAAATTATGGTTTATCAATTGGCCACAGCCACATTGACATACCCTCTATGTTGGTCAGAAATTCACAAAACCCTAGCTCAGAGTAGGAGATCGAAAACAGGAATATAGAAAGTTCGTGTAACATGTCCATGGAACAAGGCTAGGAGAAGCTGCTGGAGAGATCGACTGTGAAGCTTAACTGTCCAACAATAAACAGGAGACCGACGGGTGGATGGGATGGAGAAGGTGGTCTTGAGTGCCTGGAGCATCGTAAAGCCATGCCCACCTACCCAGCCCCGGTACCCGGTACTTAGTGTGTCGTGGGAGGCAGGCAGCTGCACGTGTCCAACAGCTTGCATGTGAGCGCGCTCGAGCTGGTGCGGTGTGTCGTGAGCTTACACGTGTATGTTGTGAAGGTGTTAGTGTGCTTGAGTGTGTGTGCGTGCTTCTGACAGTATTTATGCTTATTTGTGTGTGTGTGCGCGCGAGCACACGATACATGTGCCTCTCTTTTGAAGGCAGCAAGACAGGAGAACTGAACTGGTGAAGTAGATGGTAAATCCGTGCTTCCTTGTACATTGTGCAGCAGCAGCTCAGTGTCAGAGTGGTGCAGCTGGTTTAGGAGGCATCTGGTGCAGTCAGAAAGACTTTAGATAGAAAAAAAGGGATTACCATATTAATCACTCATTGTTCAGATGGAAAAGGAGGACAATATTTCACAACTATCAGAAGTAGGTCTTGAGTGCCCCCCTCCAAAAAAAAAAATTTATAAATGAGCAACTCTTTGTGTGTGTATGTTACTTTCACTTTACTGTTGTTTAAAAAAGCTTTATCAGTTACTGGTTGGTTGTGTACTTGAAATGAAGCCTGTGACCGTCTGTGACTTCTCTGTGGCTTCTCAGTGTCATATCTGTAGACATTAATGTGACTCTCCACTGCCTCAGATCATTGCTGTCTGGTGGCTTCTCCAGGTAATGTCTGGTGACCTCTCAGTGGAATGTCTCTGAACTTATTATGATTCTTCACTGTTTCAGATCATTGTTCTGTGGAACTGTGACATTCCACCTCCACCCTCCCGTCGCTGGCCAGCAGACCTAGGTGTCCCTGTCTTGGTCAAGACACGCATTATGAAGGTCAGCTGGAACTTCTATTCCCACACTGTACAGTTTTTTAGTGTATTGCTACAATAATCCTTTGTGTTTATACAGATGTTTTGAATGTTGTGAGATTGAATAGTAAGAAAAGGGGACAGGACTGAGCTACATGATCTCTGATTGTATTAACAAAGGTGTAGTCAGTCTGTATAACATGAAACTGGTTTCAGACCTGGTATGTCAGCTCTCAGACATTTGTTTGTCATGTGAGGTGTGTAGTGACCATAGCCAATAATGAAACTGGTGTTTGCAAGGCAATTCTTCCATGAATTGCTATGGTTGGTCTCCATAGACTGCACATAATAATGATGTCTTTGATCTTGTTTGTCTGCTGACAGTCTGTGAATGCTCGTTTTGCACCATACAAGGAGATCGAGACAGATGCAGTATTTGGCCTTGATGAAGATGCACTTCTTACCACTGAAGAGGTTAGATTAACACTCCTCCCACCAACTCCTTTCTCTTGGTCTGCCTTTCTGAAATTAAAAAAAAAAAAAAGTAATTGAATATAGGCTGTAGGATTTAAACACTTGATTTTGACTTGATATTGGCATTGCAGTTATGTACACTGGACACTCTATTATACAGGTTGCATATGGTCCTCATAGGTGTTTATAAGATTGTAGATGTGGAAATGCTTATTTTTATAAATTATAAAAAATTTTGTTTTATTTATTGTAACAACTTTGATGCTACATCGTGTTTGACTGCAGGTAAATTATTAAATTGAAGAATTATTCATTAAACGGTTGGAAGAATGAAAATATGCTTTGTGTTCTCAGATTGATTTTGCCTTTAGCATTTGGAAAGAATTTCCTGAAAGAATAGTTGGTTACCCAGCACGCAGCCATTACTGGGATGAACTACGAGGCAAATGGAGATATAGCAGCAAGTGGTCTAACGAATACTCCATGGTCCTTACTGGGGCTGCCATCTACCACAGGTAGGGAACATCACTCATTCTTGTTTGTTTTTACACTGTGAGGTTTTCATTTTTGTGATTACATGCAGTTCAGCAAGTCTTTTTTTGTTTTCCTTCACAATGGTAATCATCGGTGAGGAATATTCTTGTCAGTTCCGTGCTGCTTGCACCTGGCAAAGTGCCATCAGGATGTAATTTGGCCAACTGCCTTTATGCTTCCGCAGGCAGGTTCCTATATAAACAGTGATGGGGAAATTGCTTGTCTCTTACCCCACCCATACCCCTCCCATCCTCTCACAGTGCAACATGCTGTCAGACATGGTGTGGGGTTCTTTTCACTGCAGCATGCTTTCAGACATGGTGTAGGCCTCCTCTCGCAGTGCAACATGCTGTCAGACATGGGCATCTAGCACATGTTACTTTGCATGCTTAGTCCCAAGATATTTGTTGTTGTCCTCAGATGCAGCAGGACAACAAAGCAGGTGATGGGAGCCACTGTAGCTTGTGGCTTATAGGAGCAAAGAGTGATTTGTTGTTTTGGCACTGCTGAATCAGCCAGCACACATTTAGAGTATGAAAACAAAAACCCTGAGGACAATAGCTGAGTTCAGGCACCAGGTGGAGCCTTCAGCCACAAATTGGCAATCACTTAAGTATTAACAGAAACAGTGCAGCACACCAGACTATCTTGTGATCAAATAATATGCGTGGGGCGTGTGTGTGGATTAGAAAAAGAGTGCAGTGACCTTCTCTCCTGACTTCCCCAAATCAGATTGTGCTGGTTAAGATGAGGAAGGGACGCTAATGAAAAACATATTTAGCAATGCATTGTCTGCCCTTGTTACACTTTCAGAACTTCCAAGGCAGGAAACTATTTTTTGGAGCTAGCAGCTCTCCATCATCACTAGTTGTCCTCCCTGACTCAAGATGGGAAGCAAATGTTTTTATTTCCCTTAGTGCTGGAAACCTGACATGGAAAGAACAAAGTGTGCCACCTGCGGAGTTTAGTTTTAGAATAGTAATAATGGCAGGTTCAAGGTTCTTACATAAAATTGCACAAGCACACACTTATCAGTAGGAATCAATTGTGCCTTACAAATTCATTCGCCATCATTCAAATAACTACTCTCTCACGCACATACGCAAACACACACATCCCCAGAGAGATGATGGAGGAAACTGGAGTACCAGGAGAAAACCATCAATTCACTTACGTTTCACCGCCCTTGTACCAGCAAGGCTATAGGACCCTTGATAATTCTTCAGTAGTCTCCAATCACCAGCTTGATTCCACTGTGTAGGATGACACCTGCAGTTTGTTAGCAATGACAGACTCTGGTAATATTTTATCAAAATGATACTACATTTGAACCGATGATGCGTAAAAACCTCTGTTTTTGTGTTTGTGGTTATTATTCATTATTCCATAGTGTAGTGCAGACCTGTTTTCGATTCATTTTACATCAAAAGATAAGCAGACATATGGTTTGTGCTGTTTCAGATACTACAACTACATGTACACTCACCATGTCAGCCGCCTGTTAACACAGCGGGTAGATGCAAGCAGCAACTGCCATGACATTCTCATGAACTTCTTGGTGAGCCACGTGACCCGCCGTACCCCAATCAAGTTGACCCAGCGCAAGCAGTACCGGGAGCTGGCTCTTGGAACTGGGGGAGGTCCTGGGGAAGTCAGCTCAAGTAAATTATCCAGCTGGACTGATCAGCAGCATTTTGCCCAACGCCAGACTTGTGTGGAAGAGTTTGTCTCTTTATTTGGGTATATGCCCCTCATTCGGTCCAAACTGCGTATGGATCCTCTGCTCTTCAAAGATCCTGTCTCTAATTTTCGCAAAAAATACAGAAGAATTGAACTCATCCCGAGCTGACCACTCTTGCCAGTTAGGACAAGCCACAGAACGAATCAGTTTGGTCACATAATTGGGGTCCAGAACACATTGTGTGAAAACCCTTACAAAAATATGTGGAGGTGCTGTCATTGCATGGTCTGGTCTTCAGAAAAACAAAGAAGAATTTTCACCTTCTGCCTCATGGTCTTTCCTGGTTTTAAAGTTGATGGCTGAGTACTGATTTGTTTTTTTGGTGAAGACATGCAAGAACTTTTCTTTCCATGCTTGATTTTGTTAAAGAGATTTTTTAAAAACAAAATTCTGATATTTTTTTAAATTCCAGACTAATATTTTACATCTTTTTAGAGCTGATTCTGCTTGATCTGTTTTAGACAACAGTTGAATTGTTCTCTTGTAACAATTTAAACTTGATGCACAGACGACATCCACAAGATAACATGTTTTAGCCGTGATCTTGAACATGTCATTTGGACATGCAGTACTGTTTGGTTGTTTCAGGTTGTGCATAGAAATACTAACCACTGACCAGAGAAACAAAATAGCCATACCATTTTCTTGGCATTTATTTATGTGGCCAATATGTCTGGTAACTTTTTCCTCCATTGCTTTTTTTAAAATTGTGGGGGGTGGGAAAGTTAAAGGGAGGTGAGAGAGCAAAACTCTGTGTGTGTGTGTGTGGAGCAGGTTGTCATGGTTGGTGTTGAAACTGCTGTATTACATACAATGTGCTGGTGATTTGAAATTGGGAGGAGTGCATGTTTGGTGTGTGTACTTGATGTATGTATACATTGCATATGTGTGCAAATGCCTGCATCATTCACCTCTTCAGCCTGTGATTGAACATGCAGTAAGGATAGGAGTCGGGGGAGTGATTGCACAGTTGTAGAATTTAATTAGTTTTTCAAGAGTTGTGGCAGTCTTTGTGAGAAGTATGTTGACATTATTTTTTTAAAGTCTTTGATGATGCCTTGTGTTCCAAGTTTTCACTGATCGCATAAGATTGATTTTGGGTATGTGTGTGAGAAATAACTCTGTTAGTAGTGCTATGTATGTATGCTCTTTATATGCATCAGAAGTTGGTGAGTCTGTCACCAATAGAAACACAGATTGTTCATGTTTTAACACATCAAATGCCTTGATTATACATGACAATTTAAGGAAGAAATTACCTTTGGTTGCAAATCCTTAGATTTTTTTTGTGTCTACCTGCTGCTTGACTGCTTTTTTTAACTTGACAAAACTTTTTGGCTTGCTTGGATTATCAAAGAATGCCAGTATTGATACAGATCAACCAGTTTGCAAAACACAGAAGTAGGTATGCAAAAGTTTGGAACCGGACACTTTGTGCTCGCTCTTACAGTTGAGTAAAATTTATAATGTTGTAACTGCTGTTGATATTTCTATTCATCTGTTACAATTTGCTTTTCCTGCTGTCATTAGTGCAGGTGTTTAAATGCCATCATGTGCAAGGCATGGCCCTGTGAAACACTAACCCCAGAACAGCTTTAGCGACATATTACACTCTGTCAAGGTTCTGTCAAGATGACACACTGGCTGCTATTTTGTCGCATAGTGCAGTTTACATTAACAACATAGTGCAGCTGTTAATGATTGCAAAAATTGTTTAATTATAGAGAGGTAGCAGAAATTATTGCTACCTTTGGAGGAGGTCACTTCAGGTTCCAGGAGATGGAGAGTGAGTAGTTGATATTCCTACCACTAGGATCAAAGGTGAAATTCTCAAACTTTATGAACTTATGTTTATTGTCATTGTTAGATGGTGTGGTCACAGGCATAAATCTTTTCAGCCAAAATCAAGGGGTAGCTATTTGTCAGGTGTTACATTAGTCAGGTACAACTTATGTTATTCTGGTATTGTTTTGCCAGGCGAAGCAGCCAAAAGGATGCATAGTTTGGACAATGGGCGGCCCTGTAGTGGCAGACTGAAACAGGTGCTTGTTGCACTCTGCTGACCTTTGCCTCTGACATTTACCAAGTATTTTTCTTTTGTCAGGGCCAAGTGTGGAGATCATTTATAGATCACCTTCATCTATTTCATGAGAGCAATGGTGGTTCACTCTGCATTTAGAGAAAATATCCTTGATCAAACAGCTTTCTTATAGCAGATGAACTATTTATGTCATTTGAGGGAAGAAATAGGATGCAGGAGTACAGATAGATTAACTATTTGCGGCTGGGTGGGTGGATTTGGGTGCCAATAAATAAGATGTGGTCTTATATACAGAACATTACCAACATAGGAAAGGGAACAAAGAACAGTATTCGATTAGTATTGCAAGCACTTGTAAAGACGATGTGTACAGTGTAAATTCAACCCTTGGCTCTCTGTCATTGGTTTAATCTGCACACATTTTCAAATATTTTCAGGGCAGTCCTGTGGCACAGCGGTTAGAGCCTGTCACTAATACAGTGAAGGTTGGCTGTCCTGGGTTCAGCTCTCATCTCGTCTTTGTTCTTTTTCTGTATCTGGCATCTGTTTACATGGCTGGCTCGGCATAAAACACCAATCTCTCTCCCCCAGCCCTTCAAGTATTTTGACGTCTGCAGCATGGTGTTTGCTGATCTCTCTCGTACACCATTTATCTGCATGAAAAAATGACTATTTTTTAAAAATTGCAGCCTCTCATCTGTTTTACAAGTCTCCACACTTGACGATGATTTCAGTCTTCACATTAAAAGTGCCTGTAGGGCCTGTCATAAGCCTGAGAAATTTATAGGTATTTTTATTATGGAAAAGTAGTATAAACACTCATACAACCAACAGGATGAAAATGGCTCTACAAAACACAAGTGTAGCATAGAGGGTTATGCCATAGGCGTTACTGTGTAGCAGTAATATTCTTGGCCTGTCCTGAGATTCATTCCTGTTGGCCTTTGAGGAATGTATCCTGCAAGGCACTTCTATGTGCATTTTCATGCTTTGGCTTTAGTTTGATAGAAGCTGAAAAATCATACAATCCTAAAGTCTTATCTTTGGTCTGCTTTTATCTAGAGCATGATGCATGTAGATAGCTACAGAAATTTGAGTTTGTACAGAAGTCCAAGAAAGTATTTGGGAAAAGTGGGTATCACTTGCTTTTTGTCAGCCACTGAAAACACAGACATCTGTTTTCAACTCCCTCCAGCAGGTTCCAGTGTTCTTACACATAAAAGTCTAGCTGTACATTGTCTCTTATTTGTAGGTTCCAATATTCTTACACATCAAAGTCTAATTGTAAACTGTCTCTCATTTGTATGCAAGACAGGACTGAGAAGTACACCTTCAGATGAACTCACAGTGGGAGTTCGTGTGAGGCATGAGGATCTCAAATACATTGTAAAGAGTGAAGGTATCAAGTATTCATCGGATATGTGTTGTCAGGAGCTCTGTGTACATTTTGTTGATTGGCTCGCTGATTAGCTGTATTGCCTGATTCAGAATGAGATGAATTTATTGACATAAAAGTGTTTCAACTGTCTTCCCTACATGCAGAACAAGAGCAACCAAATGCAATTTTTAAGTACCTCCCACCCCAAAAAAAAAAAGCCAAAAACAAAAAAACAACCCAGGATACTTCTTTAGGTATCTCTTTCCAACATTGTTTAAGACAGACATTAAGAAAGACTCAACATGGGTTTTTTTCTAAATCACTGTGCAGGCAGCATTCTTATACTTAATGACAACACTTATCCATGAAACTTCCATGCAAAAAGCACATTTTCTGTTCTTTGCCATTCTCTGTCTTCAGTATACACACATTTCTGAACTTAAAGACAATGTGATCTGTTTCTGCTTTAGCTTTTTGTATTCCATGCCATTATATGACAAACAATCAAAGACTATAATAAAATTTTCACAATTAAAATGTTGTTTGTTTTATGCTAAAATTTTAATCATTTACACAGCACCAAAATGTGAGAAGACTTGGGTGATGGATTTAAGGGTAACTTTTACTGTTTTGTTTTTTTTCTGAGGGTTGGGGGGATTGATTGCACTTAAAGCTTTTGTGTACAAGCACATGTACAGGCCCGTAAAATTCGCTGTCAAGTCTAGTAAATGGTACAACATCCACATGTGCACACAAGCCAATGAAATTTTTTAAAAAATACACATTACAATATTTTTTTACGTTAAACTAATGAAAGATGTTTGCGGCCCTATGCTCCACTGGGGGAAAATAGGAACAAGAAGAAGAAATGAAGGATGTTTAAAAAAAAAAAAATTGTTATAAAGCTGCAACGTTTAAATAGGAGTCTGTTGTGCTTCCTGACATAAGTGACTTCAGCAGAAGTATGTGCACAAAAAGCTAGTAAACCTTTTAAACTGCTGGCCACCCTGAGCAAGTGGTGAGGAATATAGTGAATAAAAAGATGGGACCTAGTAGATGAGTATAAGGAAATATTAGAGCAAGATACTATTTCCCAAATCTGGTATTTAAAAAAAACTTACATTTTCAACATAAAAGGCCACCAGACATGTGCAGAAAGAGATGGGTCGGGTAAGTGGTGTTTCACGCAGAGCTACTACATCTCAGCAAAGCAGCAGACCCTGCAAACAGGTACCAAATGTAGAGAAAGAACAATGATCCTGAGATGAGATACGAACCCAAGAAAGCCAACCCTCACTATCCTAATTTCTGTCGTAAAATTTTTTCTGTGCATAGCGATTTCGCTTAGACCCTCCAGAGTTTTAAAAATTGTTACTCTCAGGGTGAACAAACCCTGTTGGCTGATAATTATTTGCTTGTTTAGCAGAATGATTTTTGTGTTTGGAAGCACCATATATTTACTACATTTTTGGGGTTTGAATACCACTATTTGCCACTGCTTGTATTACTATCAAAGCTATCACATCAGAAAAATCTCATTGCCTACAACCACCAATTCCTTCAGGCCTTTCCCTCATGTATGTAATTGCTATTCATAAAGATAAATCATGCCCATGAAAGGATTAGCACTAATTAATCTAAGAAGAAACATGTTGCTTCTCCTGAACAAAGATGCACACATATATAATGACACTTTACATTGAAATAATAAGCATCAAGACTTGAGTTTTTGAATTTTTTAATAACTTATCAACAGCAGAACAATGTAAGTTGATAAATGCACGATTCTTGTCTTTAATCAAGATGCCCCTAAAACTATTTTTGTCTTCTTGTGGTGTCGTCTGCAAATAGTCTTTGTAGTAAAGCACAGACAACCTTCATATTTCTGGTGAAGGGGCTTCAAATAACCAAAAGCAAGTGTTAAGGGCTATTATCACAATCAGCAAACAAAATACCCAAAGATTAATGCAAACATCAATGCAATTCTTCACCTTTCTTTATGAAATAGTGCCTTTGAATACTAAATATACAGTACCTTTTTTCTCTATATATCGAATGTATTCCGGAAAAAAATTATCAAAGATTTATTACCTGCCAAAGAAATAGAGGTTCATCGACATGTTGGTACATTCTTTTAGATTGTTCAAGCCCCAATTTTATGGTACTCTGAGCTGTACCCTGTTCATAAAGATCTCTGCTTTGCTGCTGCAATTGACCATAGCTTTGCATGTCCCTTGTCTGGAGTAGTCACTATACACGTCCCTTGTCTGGTGGTAGCTTGACTGGTGACACTTCACTAACTTCACGCTTACAGCACAGACTTGACCAATCAGCTTCATCAAATTTCACTCTACGACTTGTATCCTCCAAGAGCTTGGTGGTAAGGAGCTGATTTGAGATCTGGCACAGTGCTAACTTGGTGGTTTCACAACCATAGCATCCCAATGATCAGTCACAATCAAAAGTCTACCTAACATAGAGAAAGCCAATAATACATTGTAGTTAGTGTAAGACCATCAAGGCTGCCCATCTTTATACATCCCATAATTACCTGAGCTGACCTTATTGACCCTGTTCAAGAAACAGATCTGCACAGCCCCTAATTTAAGTGTGATGAAGCCAGGAGATCGTGACCTGCCAAATATAGCCTACACTGATAAATGTAAGGTGTGCATTGCAGCACTAACACTCCCTGTGACTAACAATCGGCTAAACCTCCTAAGCTCTCATTTTTTGTCTAGAGTTAACTTTCTTGTTTAGTTATATGCTTACATGGACCCAAACTTGCACATCCCAAAAGCACAATGTCAATCTATTGCCCTACCCTCAACCTCCATTATTTTGTGACACATTGTTGAAAAAGTTTGTTATTTAGTAACAATAAAACAATAAATAATATATGTAAAGAGAACACACTGCCCAGCAATGTTGCAAAGTAATGTGACAGTCTCCCTGAGTGCTGATGACATTTGCCCATTTCTGGGTAATCAAGTAGCTGTGTTAGAAGCATTATGTAACAATCTTCAGGCGGGGATGAGAAGGTGGAGGCATTCCCATCTGTTGTTGCAAGCCATCATATTCTGCTACTATGCTGTCAAGTGATTCCAAGCTGAGAGTAAATTCATCCATATCCATGCCATCAACGTGAAGATAATGATGAAGATGAGCCTGCCATTAAAATTAAAACAGCTTTCTTAATCTGCACCTACAACAGTTTCATAAATCCCACTGTACATCCTTGACTGTAAAATTGATCAGCACAGTGAAACCTGAATGTTGATGGAAGTAGTGAAATAAGCCTTAAATAATATTGTAAATAAAAAAGACTTGGGAGTTTGCAAGGGAGAGAAAAGTGCACAAACCATTTTCTTTTAACTCTAGCTATATGGAAGGAGGAAGTGGGGATAGAATGCTTTGCTACTTTGTTTTGGGTTGTGTTGCAAAAACTCACTGATCAAATGCACAAGTAAACTTGATGTATATCAAACTATATGAAAATGAATAAACATTTATAATACTAAAAAGAAAAAGCCAAAGGAAGCCACACTATACAGCACAAACATCACTTTGATACATGTTTGATAACAATTTCTACAGGCAAGCACCTTTTCTCATGGTCTAAACAAACTACAACTGACCATTTTCCCAAATATTACAGTTTTCTCCCTTGTATCTTCCACTAGAGTCAATTGCGCTAAGACATATGCGTGAGATGGAGATGAATTCATGCTAAAATACTTAAGCATTATTTCCTCTGCATAGGTTCAGGGGTTTGTGCAAATTAAGTTTATGCAACTCCACCTGCAGGAGAAATGTAAGACCATATGAGTTAAAGCCACCCTACCTTACGTTTGAAAAGTTTTTGAAATCTGTGTCTCAGTTCTGTGAAGGTGTTTGTCACACATGTGTTGTTAGCCAGTGTCAGAAGTGAGTAAGGCTGGCCCACAGGTGGAACGGCACACAACCCTGTCTTCCAACCTTCTTTATTCCAGTGAATGAAATGGAGCTGGTCTTTTAACCTGCCCACAAAAAGACAACTTTATCTTAAGACACTTTTTAAAAATTTATTTTCTACATTGGAAATGCTGCCTGCATAATGCCACTTATTTGTTTGAAAATCTCTACATTATCCAACAATTACTTAAAGGTTTAAACAATGGCACAGCAAAAGACCATGCAGACTCTAACACAAAAGAAAGACAACAAGATTGAAGAGAAAAATGAAACAACTGGAAATCATCCAACTTTCATCAATTTTTTTAGTGTGTTCTTGAAATTTGAAAGAAGCAGCAGACAGGGATCATTTCTCCTTAAATTCTTTTCAAATTATTAAAAGTTTAGGTACAAAATACCTATCAATGTTACGACGAATATCTGAAAGCTCAACGCTCCCCCTGACCATCAGGGCACAGGCAAGGTACAGAGAATGCCTTGGATCTGCTTTGATCAGCTGGTAATCTCGGGAAAAGGCATCAGTAAACATCTGATCCAATCTGCAAACAAATTAGCATTATATTGAATACCATGAACCCTTTTATCTCTGTTAGAATTTCAGTCTGAATGTTTGCACATGATGAACATAGGAGGACTAGTAAAGAAATCTTTGCAGAAACTGAATGTAAACAAACCTGCGAGGAGGAAGATGGACATCAGCAAGAGCATACAGTGGTGTCTGGCTGGCGACCAGATAATGAAGGCGTGGGAAAGGAACCAAATTCATGGTGATCTCATTCAAATCTACATTCAAAGATCCCTCAAACCTTGCTGAGCTGGATAAAAAATGTAATGAGAAAAATAAAAGTTGAAATATGCACAAAATAAATCATTTTCAATATTTGTCATCTAAAAAACTTAAATGCATTATGAGAAATTATACTCCACATAAAGTCAATAGAACCAAAGCATGAAAAGCATTTAGAACTTTCATGTACATTGGTGAATAATCTGTTGTGATGCATGGCAGTCACCAACAATGCATTAATTTAAACTGCAAGATATAAGAGCTGACCAAAACAACTGTACCAAGATTTAGCATCATGCAAAACTATAGTTTCAAAAAGAACCATTACATTACGAACAAGGAATGATGCAGCTTCCCCAAAGGGCACCTGATGCTAGGCATGTCTCATGGAAGAGAGAAAGTGGGCAGCGCTTGAGTCCTAGGCATCATACCATCACATGAAAATAAGCACACAAAAAATGGAGTAAAGACAAATGTACAATGCTGACCTGGTCATGTTGAGAAGAAGATTGGCAACAATGTTGTTCATGGAGTCAAATGGGCGCATATCTTTCTGTTTGGTCACCCCACCTTCACTTGTTAAGATGCTGCTGCGTGCCTTGACATCGGAGCTATGTGCAGAGGTGTAAGTTCGCTTGCCTGTCTTGCCAGAGGGTACTGCTTCAGAGATTTTATTCACAATGTCTACGAGCGCCTAAAATTCAGACAAAAATATTGTTTCCTGATTGTTCTGTGTAAGGGACAGAATACACAATATTCAAGCAATAAGCCAGAATTAGCCTGCTAAATGGTTTGTGACTGAAAAAATACTCAGTAAATACTCTTCCCCCTTTCTACTGATTTTCTTATCGATGTCATCTTGAATCTAACCAGCGTATCTCATAGCCTTTCTCCTATCCCACACTTGAAGTTGCACTAGGCTGTGGGTGGTCGCCCCTCCACCAGATGGAGGATAGCCTAGCCCTATGAGAGATCTAATAAATAACGAAGACAAATAAGGATCTAATAATTTACACATAACGATAAACAAGGATCTGATAATTCACAAAGATAATGAATCTCATAAATTACAAACAAAGAAAACAAGCATGACAGAATAAATTGCATTACATGTGGACTTTCCTGGACAAATATTTCACTTGCCTGGTTCTCTACAGGCAGCACACAATCTGCATGTTCTGTCAGTTCTCGCATGGCTAAAATGCTGTTGTATGGGGAGGTAATCACATCATCTTCAGCAGATGGGTAAAGTGCAGTTACAAACCTGTAGTAGGAATATTCACAAACAAGAAAACCTAACACATCCCCTGTTTTGTTATAATTTCATGATAGTTATATTGTAAGCTTATTTGTATTATGTTTTTTAATTAGAAAGCACATTTTTGTGTAAGGGTTTATGTGATGTAGGGTTGTGTGAAAGGCTATGAAATGATCAGAACTGGTGAAAGAGTTGGCTCCTGAAAGATTATTAACGATGCATGTTTGTAACAACAGCACCAATCTTTGTTGAATTTGAATTAAAACCACTCATTTGCAGTAAAGTATATAATAGAATGCATTGAATAACAATAATACAAATAATTGTTTAAAAGGAAAAATGCAAGAACAAGAAATCTAAAGCAAGTCCACATCTAAAGCATAGTTCTATTGTTGGTACCTGTACACATCTGGATACTCATCTTGCAAAGATTCAAGATGTATGTGCCAACCCCCGATCCAGTTCCTGCATGAAAAAGTGTAAATTATGATGGTCAACTGATAAAATCTTATTCTAATAGCAACACTTCATTACTTAACAATTAGTTCAAATATTAATTATGCAAAATTAAAGTTTTGCAATCAATAAATAATTTTTGTCCTTTTAATACTCTTATTGCTATTAGTTTCATAATGGTGGCAAGCACATTCAAATCAACACTTCTTCGTATAATTTGCGCATAAGTTCGATTCGAATGTTGCTGATGGGGATTGAACAGGTTGAAAAGGTTTTTTTCTTTTTTGTAATGCTTTTTTAACAGTTTTAATGAGTGAAACAATAGACATCACTACACTTCCTCCAGCCCCTTTCCACGCTTTATCCCTTTTCTTTCCTGTCGTCTTGCATGGTTGATTTCTTCCTATTATTATTATAATTTGTAAAAGGTCATAGCAGGCTTGCTAATAGGTGGGATCGATATGGGGTTAAAGAAATCACCTTAATTATTATTATTGTCACCACTCGACCAGCCTGAATAATTTGCTTTGCCCCTATATTGCTCTATTGCAGTGGTATGCATCTTTACATTTCTCTAAAAGCAATTCCTGCCATACACTAAGAGCGCGTTTAAGTGTTCACAGTTTTGTTGGTTTTTTTTTTTTTTAATCACTTGCAAACGAAAAATGAGAGTGTCGTCATCATATTCCGTCTGCTTCTGTTCGTACAGAACGACATACAGCAGTGCGATTTGACCACGGACGTGTACAAGATTTGACTTTATTTGTGAAGCTCCAGGACGTCCTTCGTAGCCATACGAGCGTGACACGTAAATAAGGTCAAGGACGTTCATGTGTCAGGTGCATCCCAAAATGACGTCAAAGGCACGCGCCACTACGATACGAAACTATATCTAGCAGTGATTGTTATTTTTAAATAGTGATAGAGAAGGCTTCTGAAGGTTTAAAAAGTTTTATACATCGCGGTAAAAACTATGGTGGAGTGTTTTAAAACAGCATGTATATCTGACTAAGGAAAGCTCGATTTCGAAAGCGCTGTTTCTTGCGTGGGATAGATACAAGAAGAACGACAGGAAACAAGCGTCCCGTGATTTTGAATAGAAAAGTCGACGTCTACCTCTCATCGAACGTAAACGCAGAATTAACAGCAATGGCGTCCTCGAATCTTCGTTCAAAAATTCAGGAGGATCATCTGACCTGTACGATTTGTTACAATCTTTTTACAAGACCCAAAGCACTGCCGTGTTTGCATACGTTTTGTGAACATTGTCTACGTGAGTATGTTAGCTCTCGAGGTTACGAAACAGACGGCGAGTTTCCGTGCCCCATTTGCAGGAAGACTATTCAAATACCACTCGGTGGGATACAGGATTTCACAGACAACCATATCGTAAGAAGTTTGTGTGAAACAGTTGATCAAGATAACGGTCCTGAAAAACCCACGCCTAAACCCAGACGATCTTTACAGCCGAAAACTGATGATGCATTTTCAGCGTCTCAATCGTCCCAATCGCCACCACCACCATACAGCATGATTTTTACCGGGACATCCGATCATGCAAATACCACGTGTGGAATAATACAAACACCGGCTGTGTCGGCAACACAGCATTCACAGATAGCTTATCCTCCTATAGGTTTTGTACTGCCTGATTCGACAACAGGTTGCGTAGGTGGAAATGCAGACTTGACATTACGACCAGTTTCAGTAACAAGTGCACCTTCACCTGCTTCATACCCTTCTGGATCCCTCTATCCCAGTGTTCCACCCTTTTCCCTTGAAAGTAGTTCTGCCTGCTCTGAGGGTCTTATTCTCAAATTTGGCAAAAAAGGTGCAGACATTACTGATTTCCATAAACCATTTGGACTTGCAGTGAGCAAAACCGGTGACTTTGTTGTCACAGACATGGGTGGAAACAGGATTTTTATCTTTCGTAATGATGGGGAATTAAAGAAGCGCCTTACTTGTGAGTGCCCAATCAAAGATGTGGCTGTCAATGACAGAAATGAACTTTTGGTGACGGTAAAAAAACAAGGTGCAGGTTTTCGTTGCTATGATCTGACAGGACGGTGTCTTGGTGAACATGGAAAATTCTCTATCTATGAGGAAACACAGGGTATTGCACCGTTGTTGTCTGGTGGGCTAGTTATTTCAGAAACAAAAAATCACAGTGTCCACATCTTGACTAACCAATACAAGATGTCAACGAAAATTGGTCGAAAAGGTAAAGGGGACGGCTATTTTCAGTCACCATCATTTGTGGCCACAGACAGTAAAGACAACATTATTGTTTCAGATGAAGTAAATCATTATGTGCAAGTATTCAATGCCCATGGAAAGTTTAAATTGCGATTTGGTAGTGAAGGCTCCCGCTCTGGTCAACTGAGTCAGCCAAAAGGCATCTGCACTGACGTGGACAATAATATAATCATTGCCGACAGTGGTAACTATCGTGTTGAGATGTTCTCCTCACATGGACAGTACATTCGAACCATTGTTAAAGAGACAAATAAACTAGGAGTAGATGTAAAGCCAATCAATGTTGCCATGACACCACAAGGAAATGTGTCAGTTCTGTTGACAGGACCATATTTTGCTGAGGTTCGTGTTTACAGACCCCATCATTCAAGTCCAGCTGTGCCTTCAGTAAAGGATTCTACAACCTGGTACTTTGTGAATTAATTTTGGCAAGTGTGCAGTGCCTATATAGCATTTCTGCTTTTTTTTTTTTTTTCAAAAAATGTTTCATTTTGACCAGTTCTGTTTTTTTTCTTTCAATGCTGTTTTAAAACATTTTTGTTGTTCTTGTTTTGTTTTCAAAGTGTTTATAGCACTCAGTTTTTTGTGTGATAGCTCTTATACCTCATACACTATGCTAAAAAGTCTGCTTCTTTGTACCAGCTCAACATTTTTTTAAAAAGCTTTTTGACTACATTTTGCAATTTTGTGTGAGGTGAAGGAGACCTGAAAGTTAGCACTGTTGCACAAATACTAATCTTTAAATAATGATATGATATTGCAGAAACACATATTTGGTGAAATATACACAAAAACCAATGATGAAGATGCAGCGATCCATTAGAAAAGTGTTTATGTAATTTCTTTCTCCTCACTATTTTATATGAGTTAATCCTCCACCAAAAATCTTGCAAAAAATGCAGTCAAGTTCTTGACAGGCTGTTTATGTGGTTGTAAAAATTACAAAAGTGACTAGCATTATAAGTTTAAGCTGAACTTGATTTTTTTTTTCAAGAATAAATTCAAGACAAGTTTTAAATCAGTGTCAGTAAATGTCCTACTTACCAAACGATATTTCATATTTACAGTTGGAACATTAACCTAAAAATATGTTCACAAATTTCCATAAAAGTGACAATGGTTGTTTATTAAGATAACTTTACAATCACTGAGTTAAAGATTTATTTTTATTAATAATAATAGCATTTGCTGCAGACATAATTTTTACTGAAAATTGTAGTTTTAGGAAAACATCTTTTTTGTAACCTGTGGAAAGAAATTCACCATCAATGACACTAAAGGAAAACTCTTGCAGCTTTTGAAAATGTCTCCATCTTGTAATTATGATCATGCTTTCCAAAATGTCTCGGTATTTCTTTTCATACAATATTAAATTATGAGGCTCTCAGAATATGTTGGTATTTTTTATTTAAGAATCTTTAAAGTTCAAACCATTTTGTGGTTTTTGTTAAATATTTTACAGCTGTCACAGTTTAAGTTTTCTTTTTTTATTTTCAGTGCTGTTGCCTAACATTTTGAGTTGGGTTGGAAGGCTATTCACAAGAGCTCTGGGCTCAGTTCATCATGTCATATCCGCTTTTTCTGTAACAAGTGTACATAAAACAGGTGAAAAGAATGAATTGTATAAATTAAAAACCTTTCATACCAAAAACGTTTTTTCCCCAGCTAAAATGTCTGATAAAGAGAAGAATAAAAGATATAACAAATCATTAAATTTTGTGACCCCACTAATCTTCAGACAGCAACTACTCAGAAAATGCCTAAAGTATTTACCGCCATTTTCCATAGTTCAGCCTTTATTAGGTTGCATTCCTTGGTTGTAAATGATTGTCTTTGAAAAGGCAATCCATTTTAGTTGACATTTAGAAATAATTGTGTCATACCTAAAGAAGTCAGACCTTACCTTTGCGGTCTATTAGGGCAAATTTTTTTCTCTTTTGATTAAAGCATTTACTTAATTTTTGCTTGAAGAATAAAGATTACAGAAGAATAAAGAGAGCAATGATGTTAGCATGTGCTGCTTTCTTATCTGCAGACATAGGACATTGAAAAAAAAAAGTCTTGAAATTTGTTTTTATTGTAACCCAAGCAAAGATGTTCTATCAAGACTTCTATCATAGCTTAATCCCTTGCAGCTAAATAAATTAAGCTTTATTCATGAAATGCCATTTGCCTGATTACAAAAGCACAAGCATGAGTTAATCATTTTTTTTAAACAAAATCAATTGATACTATCTCAGTGTAACAGAAAAGTATTTGTAGCAACACAACATTCAAATCATACACCTCAGCTATTATAACCATGTTTATGTTATTTAAGTGTTTATTTACATACTACGTAACTGGTTTACTGATTTCTTGCGGCCAAGTGTTTGCAGAATGAGTGGACTAGCTTATGACAGAAAATGCAAATGATCATACATCTTTTATCACTTTCATTACAGGTTATTTATAAATGGCCTTTCTTTAAACATAAATTAATCACCTTGTACATAAAAATGAAAACCTGCTCCTATATAAAAGGCCTTGGGACTGTGTTACTGTTAACTGTTTGTTTGGACAAAAATGCTGATTTCTCTTCTAACTTCAGTATCAAGTGTTTCTTGACACAAAGCAAGTTATTAAAGATTATTTTGTTGATAATATGCCTCCAAAAGATGTAGCAATCATTGATGTGTAACTATGGGAAGTTTGCCTCTCAATCAATATCGTCTATGTTATTTGACCCCTGTGATTAGTTTCCATTAATTATGTTAACTGTTTCATTTTACATATCATTTATTGTCATTAAAAATTTATTGATCAGCAATATGTTATGATTTATATAAACCTCACATCAGTTTTTGCTGTTATTGTGGGCTTTGTATATAGTTGACCAGAAGACATAAATTGATCAAAATGTGCAATAAAGCAATAGCCTAGAAGAAAGGCACGACTAGGTTTTTTTTTGTATCTTTTATTATGTCTGTCTCTGAATAATCTATTCTTCTGCTCAGAGTATTTTGCTTACTTTCAAAGTGATCGCCTCACTTTCAGCCAAAATGTTTTCTACAGGTTGAAACACTTTTCTATTTTTCTCAAAAATCCAGTTGTCCTCTTATTTAGATTGGCTTATCCAAAATGGGCGTTCAAAAAATGTGTTTTTAAAGTAGGATCACAGATTCCACTTAATTTCCTTGTAGCACTTAGTTCTTGCAAATTGTGTAAAATCACTTGACAAATTTGACAAATGCATCTATTTTCTTAGGCACAGGATAAGAGACATGTAGATTCTGCTTTTTTAATGCCAAGGGAGGGGAAAGCTTTCATGTAATTATGTGTATTACAGCAAGATCTTTTCCATTGTTCTTGGATTCTAACTTTACTCTTTTTGATTTTAAATTATTAATCTCTAAGAAAGATTTTAAAGCCCAAGAGCATGCTTTTGCACAATGTACAAAATTTCAATGTTTATTGTATCTGTACCAACAAAACTGAAGATGCATCAACTTTGCAATTTTTATTTGTAATAATACTACCTGCATGAAAGTTTCTTTTGTAGTCATTGTCAATGTATGATATATATTTCCACTAAACTTCATGCAGAATAGCTCACCAAAGCTTAAAAAAAAACTGAAACCATTTGATGAAACGCTTAAAAAAACAAATTTGGAAAATCATTTGAGCTTGTTACCTCCACCCATGGAATGGATGATAAAGAAGCACTGAAGGCAGTCACAAAATTCTGCTGCACGACGAATAATGTCTGACAACTGATCTCGATACTGTGGTCCATACATCTTGTTGCCAACAGCCCTAACATGATTTTATGAAAATTTCACATAATTTAGAATTTTAGCTTGGTTGTGATTTTTCTCATTAAGTTCTCATACATGGTGTTACATTCACAGAACTGACAGCGCAAAATTTGACGAATCCATATGCCTTTTATAGGAAAGGGTTTGAAAGCATACACAAAAAGAAAAAAAGAAACTTACCAGTTATTGCCAGAACCTGATACATCTGTAATGTGCTGTTGAAGGTCAAATACTTCTTTTAATGGTCCCTTCATCATTTCACTGACTACTCCTTCTTCCATGTCAACTAGTACAGCCTGCAAGGTTGATAGATTAAAAACTGACAGATTAAAACTGGCAATTTAAAGATTAAGGCTTTTCATTCTCCCAGATATACATTCTAGCTGAAGATGGCTGAATGTCTATGCTAAAGATCTAGAGTGTAAGAACAAAGGATTTTAGCATGATGAAATGCAAAATTTATACTGCACAGAATTATGTTCATATATTAGTGCGTGCTTTATGCTTGACATGACAAATTTACATCAATAAACAATAAACATAACACTAGTGTGGTGTGGCACTGCTTTCATGTTGAGTATTTGTTAAATGGCTGCATCTAAGACACTATAACTTACACAGAAGGTATCTTTTGCCAATATCTATTGGTACCTACCAAACACTGAACCATTTAGGATGATCTGTAAGATAAAATATGACTTTATTTATCCCAGAGGGCAATTAGTAGCAGCTCTATAGAGATGAAATGGTATCAGACTACAGTGCCTCTCACATATGATGGGGGTTAGAGGTAGGGGTAGGGCAAAAATGAACTATTCTTATAATTGTCTTGAAAAATCATGGTGATGACTTCCACTAGGACTAGTCTAAAAGTCTACATGCAAAAATCCCTTCTTCCATAAGCAGCCACTGTATATTTTACCCATCTAAATATTCCCCTCTTTCAGAAATTCAAGAAAACATACTAAAAATCCAGATAACCATCTACTGTATCTTTATAATCAAGTTTTAAAGCTTGGAATAACATTTAGATTCACTGGAAGCAATAAAAATGGCGAGCACACTAAATAATTTACAGTGAAATAGGACAAGACACCAACAGGTACAGTAATCTCTTGTTTATTGCGGGAGATGCGCTCCAGAACTACCAGTGGTAAATGAAAATCCGCAAAATAGAAACGGTATATTTATGTATTTATATACAATAAGGCTTTATAAACCCTCCCCATACTTTTTACTCTACATAAACCAGTGTAAATAAATACACTATTTACTGAAATTCATATTAATATTCTTATTTATAATTCTCTAATATTAGTAATATATTTTTATACATTTTGGGCTTTTTTCATCTAAAAATTCATAAAATATATATTTTTTCCACTGATTGATTTTCGCAGAAAATCCGATAATAAGCGTAGATCAGCAAATCATTTTTCCTTTAATTTCTTATAAAAACCCGCGAAATGGAGAAGCCAAGAAAGATAAGCGCAAAGTGGAGAGGGATTACTGTACAAACAATCCGGTTTTTTGGAGGGTCATAAACTTAAAGACTTTTAAAAGCAAAGAAAGTTTTAAAAAAATTACTAATAGCTAGATGATATGAGAATATACGTTCAAGTAATTAAAAATGCCTAAAAATATTAAATTAAGTAAATTTAACTTTAAAAGATGAAAATGTAATAAAATAAAAAAGCATTGCCTCACTCGAGCTTTAAGTGCCTTGACCTTGCCCTTTCCAGTATCAAGTGGAATGTCAACTGGGTCATCAAAACGACAATCAACATTGCGGAAGAAGCTACTGAGCGGCTTCATCATAAATGCCTTGCTAAAAAGAAAACAGCAAATTTTCAAAATACTGAATTTACTGGGCATGATAAAATTACAATGAAAAAAAATGTATCTATCTCTACCACTAGAAGTAGTCTTTCTTTCCAGTCTGTTTGTCAGACTTAAAGCTTTTCTTTGGAGATGAAGAGGGCTGTTTCTCCCATATGAATTTCCTTTTTTTAATTAATTTAATTTATATTTGTCAAAGCTTATTATCAGTTTTTCTATTATTAGGTGCTACAGTTTATGTGTGTTGTTTTAACTCATAAATTGGTTTATCTCTTCTAACTGTAATTCTTGCCGTTTTTAACTTGCTTGATCAGGTGGTTTAATCACTTTGAAGAGATGTGCAAAGCTCTGCTTCTGTTATTCTTTATCCAGCTATTACTGTTGTAAAATTTTATCATATACCTTTGAGCCACAACCATCAAAACCCTGTCAGGCTTATAAGTCAATAGTTTTACATTTTTGTAACAACTTGTACTTGCATTGAAATAGAGAGGGAAACTGCATTAATAAAAAATGCAAACATTTTAAGTTACTTTGTTGACAGCTGCATGCTCTCGTAATGCAAGGTCCCAGAATCGACAGCCAATCTGATTGCCACATTGACCAACTGAAAGTGACACAGAACAATGCTTTAAAAGTGCTTATCCAGAATCTTATAAAAAGCCCTAGAGAGTTTTAGTTTATTTTTCTCAATCATACATTTTTTTTAGTTATTTTGTTAATATTTTCAATCTGAAGTGCTACATTGACAATTCTTTATTAACGAGAGGTAAAATAAGCAATAAAATGATTTTCTCCATTTAGCCCTCACCCTTTACGAGGGAAAATAAATAAACTAAGTAAATGAAGTAATTAAGTACTATGAGAATAGTTAGTAGTAAACATAAGGTAAGGTATGACAGGAGAGTGGAAGATGAATATGTACAAAAGTGGTGGTTGAGAAAAACATATATTTACAAGGTATCCTGGAGTTGGGAGATATCTCTAGAGGCCTCATCTAGTTTTCTTGAATGTATTTAGGTATAGATGGCGACGAAAGCAGTTCAAGGACTTCAGTTACTTAAGATGGAGAGGGAGACTGTTCCATAGCACGCTCCCTGAGTATTTCAGACTTGATTTAAAAAGGTTTAATCTAAGAATGGGAATACTCGGTTTTGGAGAAGTTCTAGTGATACTGGAGGAAACTAGTAATGTCTTGGCGAAATAGTTTACCAGTTAGTATTATTTTTTAACATGAAAATGCATTTATCAAATCTTCAATCAGACACCTTCGATCAAATGACAACAGTTTAAACAAGTCATCTGTGGGACATTACCTTGAACTACTATGGACTGTGTCATTACTTCTGCGCAACAGAGGGGGAAATTTAATACACCGCAGCGATTAGGTTTGCGAAATGCAGCTTCATGTTTCGAAGCAACACGCCGGAAATTTAAGGGTTATTTCCCTTGTGTCACGTGCCCGTCTTGGTGCAGACGTGAGATATGGAGAGAACGTCAGCTACAGGACCACGTGCTTAGGACCTCTCGTGTGTCTTTTCAAAATAAGGCAAAATCTGTTATCGTTGGATTACTGCCCGTTTAAGTTAATTTTTTTGCCGTATTTGTGTACACAGTACACACATTAAAGATGTTTTGCATCTGGCCGCCAGTAACTGATTCGCGGCGAGAATCAAATTCTTCACTTTTTCTGACGATGTTCAAAGCGAGTGAAGAAAGCTAGTACAGTACAAACTACAGTATTAGTATTATATAGTATACTTCGCCATTTTGTAATTTAATGCTTAAAGTGCGTAAAGGAAACTGAAATTATTATACGTACTATATATACGTACTAATATATATATAGACAAGATAACGAGTAATTAACGTACTACAACAGACAATACTGATAGTACATGTACTTGACCTCAGCTGAGGATCAGATATGCATTCCTTCCTTCACGTTCCATTTATAAACAGAGCAGTATATACGAATTTACTTTTAAAAAATCCACACAAATATGTATATCATATATACATAATAATCAGAAGAACAATAAAAAGGTTCAGGAAGTGTACGTGTGTGTTATTATATGTACTTGTACAGTGGCGTAGGAAGATGTTCGGCGTTGGGGGGGCAAACTCCCTGCTGACAGTGAACGGCGTTCGCACTCGCACATTTCGTAAAAAGGATGGATGGGGGGGGGTACTGCACGCACGCACGATGTGATCGTCAGAGGTGTTAGAGCCTCCACTTGCTCAGGCCCGCTTTTGTGACGGTGATGACCATCTCCTCTCTACGTTCCCCTACTTTCTTCAGTTCTTTGCTCTTTGTGAGGAATTACGTCTCAAATATTGGGGGGGCAAAAGGATATTCCTGCCCCCCCTGTATTTTGCTTGGAGGGGCGGCTGCCCCCCTGGTTCCTACGCCACTGTTGTATAGCGCTGCATCACGACCAATTGAGATAGGTCGCACCATAAATCTGTGGTTGCGATCTGCGTCATCTACATAAGGAATGTAAACGAAAGAAGAAAATATGCCAAGAATTTTTTTTTTGTGGCTTCACAGTAAAGAAATACACAAATCGCACGAAAACTGGCCCGATTAATAAAGAATCTGAGCTCATCGCCGCTTTCAGTTTGATGAGAGATCTGTAAAGTTTCTACAAATCTCTGATGTATCATACATGGTAAAACACAGAAAAAATACACATGGTTTAATGTCACATGCTTTAAATGATCAGTGAATTAAATTAAGGTTGCCGTTTTCTCCCTATCTTCAAAGATATCCAAAGACTTCCTGCTGGGTAACAATCACCGGGGACTTGTAATTTTGTAAACACTTTTTGAAGCAAGACACACACTTAATGTTATGAACAAAGCAGTTTTTTTTTTTTTAATCCAGTTCGTAGTTTACGATAATATTATTAAAAGGAATGAGAAAGCTATAACTGCTTTTCTGGTCAACTATAGCCCGGCCTGTTCTTCCTGGAAATTATCAACGAAAGGGCTGGCTTGTCAGCCCTACTTCAAAATGATAAGCCTGATTAGCTGACACTATGTGATCACTGATGGAGGAAGAAGAAGCCCGGATCATTCTCTACATTATTATCTCGACCTCATCTAAAAGACGATCGAAGCAAGACCTTGGTGCATAACTGCTGCATAAGTATGGACAGGCTTCCGTATGGGGTGCCAAGAGGGGAATTTTCTCTAATTGTCTCTCTAAAGCTATACAATTCATTTTGTACTTATATAATGCATTCTATATTTTTATGTATAGCAGGCTGGCTCATTTGCATATGAGGCAAGAAGGTCAAAGATCAATCAATCGCATTCTATATAATATAGAATGAAATGTATATCTCTAGAATGCATTCAATACTTATATATTTGAATTGTCTACGTAAAAAATGAATTGTTCTAGAAGTATACCATGCATTGTATAACTATAGAGAGAAAATGAGAGAAAATGCCCCTCTTGTGTGTGGCATCTGTTGGCTGCCTTGTGATTCAGCCATAGCTGGTGGTTCGGCACAAAACATCATTCCTCTCTTCACCTCGCCAACAGATTAGATAGCAGCAGCCAGGACAGTTCTTTTTGTGAAGTGTCTACTTATTGCGGGACGACTGGTATCTTCAACAGTTTTACAGTACATGGAAACGAAGATAGCTACACAAGAAAAACACCTAATAATTGTCAACACTGAACAGAAGTTAAACATGTAACAGCTACGAAGAGGATACAATTTAAGTGTTTGTGTTCACAGGGAATAGGCAGCAGAAGAATCGTCGAATAAACAAGGTTTTTTTTAAAAATTGTTTTAGTAGCAAAAGTGTGCAAAATCCCAGAGGTATGGAGTTCTTTTGTTGAAGTAATAATTACCTTCTCCTCTAGTAAAAGATAATGATGACTATGTAATGAATATTTGACAAACTTTTTATGCCACTATTCTCGCCTAGTATCAACCGTCCTATAACACCTTATTTAACCACCTGTTGCGTGGGTTTAGTAGGTTTACTGATAAATATTTTCAAACAAAACTTATAAAGAAATTTACCACAGAAATTTGTACTCTCACCACAGCTGACAATAACACAGCTATCCAGATAGACATGCACACCAATGCATATGGCTTGGTAACACAAAAAAAACCCCACTTGTCAATTTAAAGGGATTGACAAATCAACACAAATATCATACCATTATTATCACTAAAGTATTGAACTCTTTTTTTCACTTATTCATTGAACTATTTCATATTAAATGTATTTCTGGCTTAAGAACTGATCTGTTTTTGAATTGTTAAAATGAGGGTTGGTCCGTCTACTCTTCCGTGCATTGTGTGAGATTTTGTGATATTGCCTGCTCAAGTGCTGCCACAGCAGTAGGTTCTAGTTGTATAATATCTCTGTATCTCTCAGCCACTAAACTAAATCGTCTTTCTGTTCCTTGATAGTAACTACAGACTTTCTATATGGACTCCCGTTCCTGTACCACTGCAGGGCTCGTCTCGGTCCACCATGTATGTGAAACCTGTCAGCAGGGCTGGGCTGGGCGTCGGGGGTTCCTTCCCCCTCTCAGTGCGAAAACTCCGCAAGGTTGAAGCAATTTCCAACTAAATAAACTAACCAACCCACTGTCCAAAAAAAAAAAAAAATGAACTGGGCACTTATCCGGCTACAAGGCTACAAGCAGATGCAGACGCCCACAAAACTTGACAATTTTTAAACAGCGACCTTCGGGCGGCTGCCCCTTGAGGGTTCCTACCCCACTGAGTAGGTTACATAAGCTCCTTTAATCGCAGGTCATCATGCGTCAATAGTCTTTGATTTTTGGGGTCACGGGGTGACGAGGTCATAAAACCCCTCGATTCGTGTTACAACTTGCCTTCCTCCACTTCCACCCTTCCCACCCTCATTCGTGTCTAAGTTCAAAATAATTATATTGTGTTGCATGCCTTTAAGCACAACTAATATTGTTTTATTTTTTAAAAGACTACTGTAGAAAGACTATGGATATGCGTCTGAACTTATTTCGTCCTTTTCGTCTTCATCAATAGCATGATAAGCTCTGTCGATATGACCTGGACTTGCGAAAGATGATCAATATTGTAAAAAAAGATGTTTTGCGACTTGAATCTTTATATACTTTTCTACCTGGGGCTATATTTAGGTAGTGATAAAAGTAATGATTGTTCTAAATACGGTTATTTGACACTCTTTTTTTAAAAAAAACAACACCGTATTCGTTGTTGCCCACTTTTTGTCGACTGGTTTTAACCAGCTGATGCATACGGACTCATATCGGACGCAGAGAGGTAATGAGACATCTGTGATTTCTCCACGACCTTACATCGCTGTCGGAACATTAATGTTGGACTGTGTTTATGCCGAGCCAGCCCTGTAAACAGATGCCACATGCAGAGAAAGAACAATTCATGTGCCCGAGACAAAAGCTGGACCCTGGACACCCAACCTTCATTGTATCGGTAACCAGGTAACCAGTGCGCCACCGGACCTCCCAATCTCGACAGGAAGAGGGTGGATAACAGGTGGGGGGCAAAAGTCATGCTGACAATTAACGACGTTCACTTGGGGCGGGTGTCCCCTGAGGGTTCCTACACCACTGGGTAGGTTACATAAGCTATTTTAATCGCAGGTCATCGAGCGTCAGTAGTGCCCCTAGTGACCGAACTGGACTAGCCAATCACGACAGAGGGTTAACACGCTGGAGTAAACATAGGTCAACCTCCTCAGCGGTTTCACTTGTGAGCTAGCCACCGTCCGATTGGCTATAACGTAGTCACATGACTAGAAAGTCTCCATGTATTTCTTGCCATGTGAGACGCGCCAAACCACATGACTGTTTCAGAGCTTTGTCTCCCGAGTGAGAACTTCGTACATGGAAAGAAATAACGACCTCAGCAGACGAACCGTCCTATCTGCTATCTTTATCCGCGCTCCAAAAATGTAAGTAAGATAAGCATGTGGTATTTGTTTCAGTTAAGTGCATTAGATAAATCTCTCTCACACACACATTGGGTCAAAGTTGTCTGAAGTTTTCTCGCTCATTTAGCATCGATGAATTTTATTATTATTATAGTAACGATTAAAGCTTTATTGAAGTAAAACGCAGTAAAGGTGCCACTAACAGCATAAGCTTATAGTGTGTGATCGCAGAACGGCCGAAAGCCAACACGAGCCTCGGAGCAGACGACCTCTCCGGCCGGGTCCTTTTGTATTTGTAATCGTAAATTATTTGTTCAGTATATGCAGTCAAACTTCCGTAAGTCAAAATTCTCCCTAAGTCGAATTGTAGACATCAGTTGGTTGGTTTCCCATTAAAACTATGCATATTCAGCTCGAATCGGCCTGGCCAAAAATGTCCACAACTTCAATAATTTTAAGCCGGTCAGCATGTTGAAACCATTATGAACATTTTTGACTGACTATCATCGACTCGTTTATTTAAAAAAAAATGAAGAGAAATTGTCGGCAGACGTCCATAACATACTTTTTTTGCTGGGAACAATGATGCATGAGCACGTGCAGGAATAAAAATGTACACAGTGACAAAAATATTCCTTTTTCGACGAACTTCCTTTACTCGAACCTTCCTTAATTCTTTTTTTTTTCATTTGTCCCTTGAAGTTTCGACTTATAGAAGTTCGACTGTAATAATATGCAGGAACACGTACTGCTATCAGACACACTAATGTATCTTTTAAACTCAGAAATAGATGTCGGTGACTGAATGTGTTGTGGTAGACTGTTCCAGTCGAATGTTGTTTGTGGTTTGAAAAAATTTCTATAAAGTTTAGTTCTTATTGTAGGCATGTCTTTCATTAAGTCTACGAAATTACATCGGATGTGTAAAACGCAGGACTAATTGCAGAAAGTAGTGATGGTAAAATCCGTGATAAATATTCAGGAGAAAAGCCCATTATCGTTTTCAAATAGTATAAGTCAATGCCTTTTTCTTATTTCTTTTAGAGTTCAAAAGCCTGATTCACCATTTAATTTTTTGAATGAGTTCCATTTAAGCATCCAGTAATCATTCCAGTAGCTTCAAGATACAATTTTCTAAGATACTTGATTGTAGCCCTGCACAACTATCCCAGGTGACATCAGTATAATTTTTATTAAAAGACAGTTGACGGTTAGTGTCACGCCCTCCTGTCGAAGGTATTACGTGTGACCTGTACGTGACCTATCTCGTGCTCTTCCTATGGGCAGATCAGTCGCCCTTTTGACCACGTAAACATATTATTCTTGTGGTCTGCAGTCAAGTCATCGTTATCATAGTTCATTTGTTTTACTATCCACGTCCACGTTTCTAAAAGCAAAGTTGTACAGTCCACAGAACGTATAAATACATAAGTCGGTGAATATGTAAATCTTCTAAATGAAAATGTTGCTTGATAACGATCGTTATCTGGAGGCTGGCTTAGAACTAACTGACGATGGCTTGTACTGAGAACAGCGATATTATTTTGCAGAGCAACAATCCAGATGCTAACAGTGGTTTTTGAAGCCAACCAAAGACGAACATTTCCAAGGAAGGATCCGTAAAAAGCTCTGCTTGCTGCGTGGACTAAATGTATTTTCATCAAAACCAGGAGAGATAAAATGGTAAAGTATCTGTTTAAAATTAAATTTAATGCATCGAGATTATGGACGACAAACATTAAAGCAACCCACGACGACAGGTCAGAGACAATGGGGAAGAGCAAGGCTGCCTCTCCATCAAAAAAAGATAAAGAGGAGGCAAGAATGTGAGCGTCGTTCACCATGAAGTTTTACCCACCCCTCCACGCATCTTCCTATGCCACTGTAACGAGACTTTATGACAGACATTAGTGAAAACATTTCGCCTGATTTCAGAAATAACGGAAATAATGCAGATTTCAACGTCGTTGCATCTTCCGCACAGCTGATTATTTAGTGTCACCAATAATTTGCTTTGTATAGATATACAGTAGGTCGGGGAGGGGTGATGATGGTGATGTAATAATATGCGCTAATAGGTGCAGCACGTTGACATGTTGCAACGGCCTTGTAACTGCCGACTAAACAAGTATGCTTTTATTTACTTTGTTTCAGTGCGTTTGAGCGACAGCATAGTCGTGGTGTGCAGACCTTGAAATTGCGGGTCAGCGCAGGGATACTGTCTTCTCTTCATCAATAAACAGAGCTCGGCATGATGTGCTACCTGTGTCCGCTGGATCAGCTGTACGGCCGACGGCGCCTGGCTCTGCTTGCCGTGGGTGTGGGCGTCCTCCTGCTGCTCTTCTCCGCTGGTTTCGAGCACTCGTGGAAGCACGTTTGCGCCCCTGCCAACAGCAGTGATGTGACCCAAAGCTTCAGAGGGGTTTACACGGATCGCGGAGCATGTGAGTCGGGAAGCTTCCTTCTCCCATCTCTCACTCTCTGGCTAAAGCCACCTCGCCAACGTATTTCATCTTTCATAAATTAAGCTACACGTTAGCATTATCTAATCCTAATATCATTATTGATGAAATGTATGTGAGAGACAAAGGGAGACATTGTTACTAAATGAAAGAGCAGTGTGGTAAGAACAAAACTGCGCAGTGGAGTATTATCTGTGTGGATGGGCGGCAAAGTAGTTCAGATTATTTTTGTTGCATCACATTGAATGTTTTGACCGTAAACTCACCCCAAGCACGGGTGACAACTTGTTAAGATGTCCAGATAGCAGACTTACCACTCATGTGCCAAACCACTGACATTCCGCGCTTTGATTTGCAGATGATGGCTTTGACATTCGGCATTACATTCAGACAGCAGCAGTAGTGGTTGGCACTGCCACGTTCTTGATCAGTGCTACCTTGTGGGGTGAGGTCTGGGATGAACATTTCCTGCGACTGAGACTGGTTGTCGTCATCAGTATGTCGCTGTTCACAGTAGGTGGCGCTATGTGTAGCATGAACGCGAGTAGACCAGAGTTTGCATGGTCCGTAGAGCCGAGAAAATGTTGCAAGCGGTTGGATTATCTCCAACAATGACTATTATTGTTTTGATTCGAAGTTGTCTTTGTAATGGTAAAATATAATGACATCTCTTTTAATATTAAATTTTTATTTTAAAGTTTCATTTTTATAATTCTCGAATAACTGTTAATGAATTCTGAAAACGATAACAAGGAAAGAGTAATAGGTGAATCTCATCACTATACTAATGAACATTTTACGTAGCGCATTTCCAACAATTTGTTCTAACCGCTTTACAGAAATATATACAAAAATAAACCGAATAAACAACAACCACGCACCCATATAAACATACAACAGACTCTATTACTTCTTCAACAGGAATACCCGCTCTTATTACAGGAAATAAATACAGACACATGTTGGACATGGTTAGGACAGGGCCGCTGTTAAGTGTCTGTTCTTAGAAGATGCATCTTAAGTTTAGACTTTAATATTAAGGTTTAATATCAAATAATGGTTATTTAGTAATTCCCTCACCATTATATCCACTCGTTGTATCCGGTTCATTCCCAAATGAACGACTTACAATTCACCTGTTTTGATTACAGGCTGTCTGCTAATGGGTGAGATAGTCATCTTCTGTATTCTCTGCGATGATGCTGACGTCTATCCACGGGGATACTGGCTGGATGTGTTTTCGATGGTGTTTTTCATCTGGCCATCTGCAGTGTTCTTTGCGGAGCTGTGTCATATGTGCTCAGCACGCCGTACATACGAACCGATCCCGATTTGAATAAGACGCGAGCCAACAGTTCTTTGTTTCACAAAGTGCTGTGGGTTTTAAATATTCAGAGCAATGATGTTCAATGGTTTTCTGATGCGAAACGATGTCACAAGTCAGTGTCTTAATTATGACTGGATGTTTTTAAAACATGGCGAAAATCATACATGTGTGGAGACTTTGGACATCTGAATGTGCGTTCATCAAAGGTACAGCAAATAGTGACTTACTATCTTGAGGTGACAGGTGGAGATACCAGCGCTAGGACAAAAAAAAAAAAATGTTTAAGCTCAGTCCTAAGTGATGATTGGTTTATCTTACTCTTTATATAAAAGTAGTCCCTTGCATTGTAAACCCTGCACTGATGAAGATTTACAGGTTGTTTTTTTTTTTAAAAAATATGGACTGTTTCCAGATGACTTGCTCCAGACTTTCACCTTATTGACTGATGTCTTTTTTCCCACCTTCAAGTTACATATAGCTGAACGATTTTCATGTTGAATCCTAAATTTGGACAAATCCCAGAAAGATAGGAAGAATCTCCTTAAGGTGTAAGTCGGAGTAGATAAAAGTTTTCTTTGGAACTTCCAGAAACCGGTACAGCAAAGCTGTGATCCCATCACCATGACCTCAGTACAATCGACATTCAAACTTTTTATTTTGAATCTGTCAGACTGTCAGCTGTTTGTATTTTTATTTGGCTACGTTTTGAATCTTTTAAACTGTCAAATGTTCGTATTTTTTTCCATCTCGATATTGTCAATGGTTTCGTTTTACATTTACTATGTGTTTAAAAGAATATACTGTACTGCCAATTTCAAATCCATGCCCAAATGAAAATATGTGAACATGTTACTAAGAAAATATGCTCGAATGAGAGAAAAAGAGAGAGATTGTTTTTTATTTAAATTTCTACCAGGGTACTTGGATATGTTTCTGATACTGATGCAATACCTGTTTTTTTTTTAAAAAAAAATAAAGTATTCGAATTTGTATTCATTGTGTTTTATTCCATTTCACTTTTGGACACCTAAGCACACCCTTGCTCTTTTTTTTTTTTTCTCTCTCTCTCTCCCTCACACACACACACACAGAGCTAGATTTCAGAAGAGGAAGGGTCTTATTCTGTTTCTGCTGTTACTTGAGGTGGGATTTTTTTTTTCCTACGACTTTTCGAAGTGTCATGTTTTGCTCAATCGCATACTGAGACGTTGTGGAATTTGAAGCACAGTCTTTCGAACACAAATATTTTAAAGGTGAATCGTCAACCCCTTCCTAATTACTCTTCATCATCATACTTTTTTCCGGCACACTGTGCCACTTTTTATAGCAGTAAGAAGTAGGATATTTTTGCAGTGAGTTTACTCATTTTACTCATTTAATTTAGGTTGAATGCGCTTTACAAAAATAAAAACAAGATAAAAGATACAGAAATATCGATTTTCACATACATAGACCAAAGCAGAAATAAAGCACCATCAAAAGAAGTAAAACATAGCAGTGAAGGCGAGTAAGTGGAGAAAAGTTATATATAGTCTGGACACACTTGAAGGGACAGCGCAAGTAAGAGTTGAGTGCAATCCTGGTGCCAAGTAAAGAGTAGTGAATACGGCAGTTAGTCTAGAAATATTTATGGAACAAGATGCAGGATGTCACAAAACACACTTATCTTCAGAAGTTCAGTCGACATCGCAAAATAAAGAAAAAATTCCATGGTCCGTAGACGCGCAAAGGTTAAATTTGCAGAAGTTAACGGAGGCAATTAATATTGTAAAACGAAAATCTTCCAAGATGGCCAAACGATCGCTCGATGTCTCTGGGTAGAAACGACTTAATGTTGGCACAGGCATAGAAGACCTATCTATAAGGGGAGCAAGAAAAGCACATCAAAGACACGCCAAAAGTCAACGTGGATCCACTGACGAGACAAAATGTCAGAAGTGCCTCGATCTCGAGGTTTTGGTATATCCCCTTTCTCCATAGTCGCAATGAGCATATTTGTGAAGAAAATCCTAGTGTATTATGAGACCACGAACTTGTATTATACACGTCCATGATGAGAGGCAGCATATCCTCCTCTTCCTCCTCGTCGCATTGTCATTTAACCGCGTCATCCGCTACCTTATTTTTAATTTTTATGGGTACTTCGCGGAGTATGTAATTTTATGTAAACTTATTGCTATACTATTGTCACAAAAGTGCATTTAGTTTTGAATTGTAATGAAACAAAAGCGGTATTTTAATTTGAAATTCACGATAGTGATTTTAGACCTTGGTGGTCCGCCGTATTTTTTTTAATTGTAGTTAGCCCGAGGTCTGATGTAATTAGAGAACCATTGCGCGGGTGGTAATGCCCTCAGAAAGTCTCTAACCCTTCTTTATGAGGTAACGCATTTCCGCCTGCAACTGTTTGCTACGGTGCCACGATTTGACGGGACATAGACAGGTTTGATTCGAAATATGCTTTTTTCTCTCCCCTACAATCCACTTCACTCAACACAATAAGATAGAATCTTATTTGTATGTGTATATATAACAGGCATACACGAACTTGCTATCGACAACGCGGAAGCGGGTACATGAGAATACATTTTTACCCCTTCTTCGATCATCTGCTCTGAGTGCGATACTAATACTTAGACACTTGTAACTTATTGTCATCACAGTAGACCTAGAATATTTTTAGTTATCCTCGAGGTTAGTCTGAAGTTGTTAGTAGCCAAACATGATACAGTTTAATATTCAGGGATTCTGCCCACGCAAAAAATTGCGTACAGTACGCATTAAAATTTCTAAATTCCCTATTACATTATCAGTGAAGGGACGAGGTATTTCTCTTACCCATTTCTATTTCTGTTCAGATATGGCAAAACCTGCTCAAGGGACGTACACCTGCACCCTCAGAGAAGATATGTTGGAAAAAGCTAAGAAAGAATTAAATGAAGACCCAAAGACTCGTTTGCTTGAAATAAAAGCTTTGAGAGAACGTGTTGAAAAGGTTCCAGGTCAGGATATGAGTTTGCTGTTGTATGAAGTATGACATAATTTTTTAAAAACTGGTCGTAAAATACTGCTAAAACAATAAGAGGACATGAATAAAAAAGAGCAAGAAATGTTGTAAAGACCACCTTTGTGTTCAGATACTTGCCCTGAATTGCCTTGATGTTTGACATGCTTAGTAACCCTTGACCACAATGCCTTTTTCATTTTAGGTTTAAGGAGTCGCACAGAAGATACATTTCTTCTACGATTCCTTCGTGCCAGAAAGTTTGACCAGGAACGTGCTTATAAACAGTTAATACAGTACTATCAGACGAGAAAAGAGAATCCTGATGTTTTTGAAAACTTGACACCAAAGAGAGTCCAATTTCTCTTGGAAGCAGGAGTGGCAACAGTTTTGCAAGATCGTGCCCCTGATGGTTCTCGTGTTATTGTGTTCAGACCAGGTATACATATGTTAGCACATATTCCTCTGTTTGTATGATCAGGTGTCTTTGACTTCGCATGCATGCACATATGCATTCATATATGTTGGAGACAGTGCTAGAGAAAGCATTGTGGAGTAGGGAGAGAATGGGGATGTTTACATGTGACTAACGTTTGGTTCTAGAGACAATAAAATATGGAATATTCAATTCAGAATATTGAAAGCTGAATATTGATTTAACTCTGGATAAAGGAGGTTAGGCTAGCCTGCTCTAGGCATGTTGAACCACATATTCACAGCCTCTGTTGCCATGAGGCTATATGGCTTTAAAGAAACTGTCATTTTAGTTAGACGTAGCACTACACATTCAAATCTGGTTTTATACAAAATGAGAAAAATTGCCAACAAATAAACTGAGCAGTAATGGAGTTTATGTTGTACAAAGGAAACATTTCTATCTTCTTTTTTGTAGGAAAGTGGGATCCTGACAAGTGTGATATGGCCACTGTGATTGGTAACAACTACCTCACCTTGTCAAAACTTATAGAGGTTAGCAGTGTTAATAATGATAAAAATGCTTGTATAGTGTGGAATTCCGGCATGTGGCCAGGCTCTTTTCACTTCACAAGGCTATACAAGCATAAAAACTTACAACTGCAGTGAGAATAGTATTACTGCAGTACATATTTCCAAACAAAAAATTAAGTCCTTAATGCTCTTTTTGAAGCATAGAACTAGTTGAAAGATTTGAACTGAGAGTGGTGCAAGTTTCACTGTTCTACGATAAAAGAAGGATTACTCTAAACTATGAGGTGTGAATTTTTTAACTAAGCACGGGAACATGTTCCATTGTTCTACCATAAAAGAAGGATCATTCTCTCTAAACTGTTTGGTGTGAATTTTTTACTGGAGTTAGAAAATTCAACCATACCTAAAGAAACAGCTGTGTAAAACTGAACGTGGCTGAATTGTTGGTTTATTTGATATTTTAGCCACCATGTTAGGATATTAAATGTTAAGTATACAGCACCTTTTGTCATTATTTTTTAACCCTTATTCTTTCTGAGAATATCCTTCTGACATCTCTTTGTGCATGCAAGTAAGGTTAACAAACTGAAGAATGTTTTCTTTTATAAACGCATATAGTAACCATATGTTTTTAAATGAGACTTACCTGTGAAACTGTTACCAATGTTTATGTGGTGTTATGACTTAATAACAAAAAGAAGTAATTTTTTGTGTGGGATATCTTCTGTTTCTAGGAAGAGGAGACACAGGTGTGTGGAGTAACGATGTTGATAGACCTGAAGGAGCATGGGTGGCACCAGGCAAAACACGTCTCCCCCTGTACTGCCAAAAAATTTTCAACCATCATTCAGGCATGTCATTGCAGACCCAGGGCTTCTGCTTACGCAAAAAATTGCGTACAGTACGCATTAAAAGTTCGGAGGACCCCTTCAATTTTCGTCAATGGGGTCCCCTTCAAATTTGGACAAAGAACAGGGACCCCTTAAAAATCTGAAGAAGGTGTCCCTTTGACCCCAAAAAATTTAGCCTTAGCAGAAGCCCTGCAGACCCATAAGTTGCTATTTTATTATTTGAAGTAACTAGACTAAATTGCTAGATGCTAAATTTCTAAATCTGAGCAAACAGTGTTATTTTTATTCATCGGAAGTAGATTAATAGCTAACATTTACAGGAGCAGTAAAGTGACAAAAACTAAAAACAGTCATCAGAACAGAATTCTTACTTGGATATGTAAATAAAGGGGACATCACAACTAAAGAAAAGAAAGTCTTAGGACTGAACAAACACATTTACATCACTGGGCTGCCTGTTAAAAAAAAGCACTAATATGGTCAGGAGATGTTTTTGGAGAGAGGAAAACAGAAAAGTCTCATCCTCTTGGCAGTGATAAAACATAGACCCAGCAGACACACCAAGATTCAGCCAAGCTTGGTGCATCCTTGGTCAGCCTTGGTACCAATATTGGCTCTTCCTTCGTCTTTTCATTGGATCTTCCTTGGAGGTGATAGTTGGGCCACGCTTGGCCCAAGATTGGACAAGTCTTGGTCGAATCTTGGTACCAAGGTATCACCCATCTTATAAATATTCCAGTTCGGGCCTGGCTTTTTTGTGTTTTTGACCCAGGTGGAGTCTGCTTTAGAGCTAGGCCAGAAATATCTATTGGTGCTCTCTGGGATTAGCCATTCATCGGGCATGATGGTTGCAGACTTCTTTCCATCATCGAATAGCTTGATAATGTGGCACATCTTTTAAATCTTTGATCATCAAAACCTAGCAAATAAATAGGAAAATACTATATAAAAAAACTTTAACAAATTAAATGTCTTTTCTTAATCTTATTTCTTTAATCAAAATTGGCGCTTGCTTGGTGGATGCTTGGTACTGGGCTAACCAATGTACAAGATTTTCCCAAGCATGGCCCAATCTTGCGTGTTTGCTGGGGACAACATATGGTGTATTATATAATTTATGCCAACTTTATCATAAAATCATTACAGGAAGCTTTTCCAGTACGCTTTAAGGGATTGCATTACCTGAATGAACCAACATTCTTTGATGTTGTATTTGCCATTGTAAAGCAGTTCACGAAAGAAAAAATTCTCAGACGTGTAAGTATATCCTTCTTTTAATTCTTTTATAGTCTATAGGAGTTGCCCCTCCCTTTCTGTTGAACTTGTACTCACTACTTATGTCTCTCTGTTGGTATCTCGATCTGTATGTTTGTTGTTTTGCTAAGTTTCTTGTTCTATCTGATCTTCTTGCTCTTGTGATACCCACCTCTGCAGTAAGGCAGGAGCAACTAGAAGGTAAAATCATGGACGTGTATAGGTGGATTGCTGTCTGTCTGCCGAGACCAACGCTTAGCCTCTTGCGAAGTTCTCCGCTGTTAGTCTCAGCGAACCTAAACAATGAATGTGACTAAACTGGAAGCTTTGTACACACATGGGTCATTTCAATAGTTAATCTGAAATGTGAATAAACAAGAAGCTTTGTACACACCTGCCGCGTTTTAGTAGTTAACTGGGAAAACATTGTCTGCCAGCAGTCCAGTAATACAAGATCATGGTAAATGAAAGATACTTGTCTTTCAGCAGCTTTTTTCCCATTGTCATTTCATCCAGAATTTTAGTTCTCAGCTGTTTAATGGCTCAGTTACCAAATAAAAATCTGGCAAAACTTTTAGTGTTGTTTAAAAGCTCTTCAGATTTCTTGTGAACAATCACAAAGCTGTGCAGGTGAATAAAGTGAAAGAAATAGAAACAAAGGTGTTTAGTGTAAATGGGAAAGGAATAGATTGGAGAAAAGATCTATCAAAAAAAAGCATCCTAAAAATACAAAATCTTATGGATTAAAGCACTTTATTAATAATAACGGTTACTTAAAGTCTTTTTTTAGAATATGTAGATTCTTGGAGCACATCACTCTAAGGCTATATGCACTGTACGCAGAATAACTCTTATTACTCTCTCTGGTGCTGATGTGTACATAACATATTAAATAGCCAACAATACAGCATTAAGTCACGAATCCTGGGAATTGTTTTATGAACAGAAAAACAAAAATTGTTGTTCAATAAAATATCACTATTTTCCCAGTCCAAGATAAAGATAATTGCTTGATATAGTTAGACAACTTGAACAGTCTAATATTTCATTGGCAAGACTAGAATAATCAATCTTCAGGATACCATAGATCAGATGCTGGTTCCATCGCTACCATGCAGAGAAAAGACCAAAACACATTCAAATACAAAAACACATATGTGCATTTGTTTGTAACTTAAAAGATGCATACAGCTATTTGAACCATAGAAAAACAAAAACCACTAGGTCATCAAGTGGTCCCTTCTAGCTGTCATACCTGTATTTACAAACCATACTAATTATAGTCTCCTGAATATCTGTGCTAATAGAGTGACAACAATGAACATTGACATGATGTCAGTGACATAGTCTAGATTTGTTGCTCACCTAGAGGGTTTTGCAGATGTGACAATGGTTTTCAGCAGTGGGGAATGTGGTACACAAATGCCTCCTAACACTGATGTGTTTTAGTGGGACAGAAAAGTGGGTCAAATATTTTTTATTATCTACTTTTTTCAAGAGGTGTTTCCATGTAAATACTTTTGGCATCATCTATAACCCACGATAAAAAATACTAATGACATGTTACTTTCAGATTTGCTTTTAGTTAGATGTTTCTTTCTCCATTTGCTATTGATCTTAATTCCAGCATACTTGTATTGATTTTCAGTTAGATTTTTTTCATTTATTTAATAATTTTGTTTCTGTTCCCATTTCTCAGCTTAGAGTACTTTGTGATAGTGCTTCCACTGTGAGGAACAAGCCTTTTAAATGAATTTCAAGACCTCTCTCTTTGTTGCAAATGTCCTTATGTATCGTCCACTAAGTCCAGATGTTGGAAAGTACACTAATTGTACATACTTGCAGATCCATATACATGGTGACAAGATGGAATCATTGCACCAGTTTCTACCAGCAGATATTCTTCCTATGGATTTTGGAGGCAAGCTGCCACCTTTAAATTCTAAGGTAAACATTGCCATTTCATGTTTGAATTTTTGATCTTGATACTTGAATTGTTGGGGATATATGTTGGCACTAAAGAAGGGTAATGCCATTGCGACAGGGTGTGTTTATATAATACATAACAGTATTTGATTGCTCACATCTACTCTATCATCTTTCTTAAACTATAACATTTGTGTTCATTGATAAACAGTGAGGTCATATACTACGCATTGAGTGGTAAGAGCTTTTTATCCTTTCTGGTGCGCCATCATGCATGATTGTTGAAGTTAACCAGTGTTTCTGGTGCACCATTAATGATTACTTAAGTTTAGCATTTAGGGCGTTACTTTTTCTTTTCGCATTTCACACCTTATTGAAGATCATTTAAATCTTGTTGATGTTTTGGCAGCAATGGATGGAAAAACTACTTTCTTGTGAGGCTCAGTTTGCTGATGAGAATAAGTTTGGGTTTCTGGACATGACCATTCCTGCTAATCCAAAAACTGGACAAGATGCCACAGAGTCTTTGGGTGGAACTTTTCGCAGACTCAATGTCGACTGAAACGTTCCTGAAAAAGTTTATGCCCAGATCTTTGTCTGAGATCGTTTATTTTTCTTATAAGAAATTTTATTCAAACCACAACTGGAAATGTATACATTGCTCTTAATATCCAAATGTTATATGATTGTATCTTTTTTGTTTTGGATCTTAACATTTTAAGCTAAGACGAAACAGTTTTGAATTATTTTAATGCCAAACTTGTAGTAAGACTACCATAAGTAAAATATTTTTCCAAAGATATATTCACAATATACAAGAATAATATACTGGATACCAAAGCAGTGAACCATTAATAAACAAGAAAATAATGGAGCTATCAAGTGAACATTTATATGACTTACTGGCACCATAGAAATGAACAACTGTGCATGCGTTGTGTTTATTAAGAGTGTGTTAGTGATTATATTATAGAAACAGATAAATTTGTTTTTTTTTTCACTTCAGTTTTTCAACAATGTATAGTTGATGGTTTATTCTGTATCAAAATCAGAACTCTATTTTCACAGAACTATATTGTTACCCAGTGAATAATTGTTCAGGAAAAAGCAGAAGTTGATTGCTATATCTAATGTTTGTGTCTCATTTGAGCTTTGTTTTTTTTCCTTTTATGATACTTGTTTTTATTCCACTGGCCTATTTTTTTCATCTGGTGAGCCAGTTATGCTGCAGTGCCAAATGAGAAATACTCCATGAAACCACTGTGACACAATGTTTCTTGATTTCTGAACTATTTCATTTCCCGTTTACAAAAAAGCTAAATGATTGTTGAGGTGATTTTATAAAATCCTGTGATTAATGACATGGCAATATCTAATATATATGTTACTGCTTAAACATCCATGACTTCCTTGATCACAAGAGTTTTCTGGATTGAAATCCAGCTTTTTATTAGCAGCATTTGAAATTATATCTTGGTCTTGTTTTCCACAGTGCCCAAAGAAAGTGTTAAGCTGCCCTATTATACTTATGCACATGCATTTTTGTGTGTGTGCATGCACTCGAGCTTTAAGTGCCTTGACCTTGCCCTTTCCAGTATCAAGTGGAATGTCAACTGGGTCGTCAAAACGACAATCAACATTGTGGAAGCAGCTACTGAGCGGTTCATTATAAATGCCTTGCTAAAAAGAAAACAGCAAATTTTCAAAACACTGATTGAATTTACTGGGCATGAGAAAATTACAATGAAAAAAAAGGTATCTATTTCTACCACTAAAAGTAGTCTTTCTTTCCAGTCTGTTTGTCAGACTTAAAGCTTTTCTTTGGAGATGAAGAGGGCTGTTTTTCCCATGTTTACTGGAAATATGAATTTCCTTTTTTTTAATTAATTTAATTTTTATTTGTCAAAGCTTATTATCAGTTTTTATATTATTAGGTGCTACAGTTTATGTGTGTTGTTTTAACCCATAAATTGGTTTATTTTTTCTAACTGTAATTCTTGCCTTTTTTAACTTGCTTGATCAGGTGGTTTAATCACTTTGAAGAGATGTGCAAAGTTCTGCTTCTGTTATTCTTTATCCAGCTATTAATGTTGTAAAATGTTATTATATACATTTGAGCCACAGCCATCAAAAACCTGTCAGGCTTATTAGTCAATAGTTTTACATTTTTGTAACAACTTGTACTTGCATAGTAATAGAGAGGGAAACTGCATTAATAAAAAATGCAAACATTTTAAGTTACTTTGTTGACAGCTGCATGCTCTAGTAATGCAAGGTCCCAGAATCGACAGCCAATCTGATTGCCACACTGACCAACTGAAAGTGACACAGAACAATGCTTTAAAAGTGCTTATCCAGAATCATATAAAAAGCCCTAGAGAGTTTTAGTTTATTTTTCTCAATCATACATTTTTTTAATTATTTTGTTAATATTTTCAATCTAAAGTGCTACATTGACAATTCTTTATTAACGAGAGGTAAAATAAGCAATAAAATGATTTTCTCCATTTAGCCATCACCTTTTACGAGGAAAAAAAAAACTATGTAAATGAAGTAATTAAGTTCTATGAGAATAATTAGTAGTAAACATAAGGTAAGGTATGAAAGGAGATTGGAAGATGAATATGTACAAAAGTGGTGGTTGAGAAAAACATATATTTACAAGGTGACCTGGAGTTGGGAGGTATCTCTAGAGGCCTCATCTAGTTTTCTTGAATGTATTTAGGTATAGAGAGCGTCGAAAGCAGTTCAAGGAGTTCAGTTACTAGATGGAGAGGGAGGCTGTTCCATAGCACGCTCCCTGAGTATTTCAGACTTGATTTAAAAAGGTTTAATCTAAGAATGGGAATACTTGGTTTTGGAGAAGTTCTAGTGATACTGGAGGAAAATAGTAGACAGTCTTGGCAATATAGTTTACCAGTCAGTATTATTTTTAACATGAAAATGCATTTGTCAAATCTGCAATCAGACACCTCCGATCAAATGACAACAGTTTAAACAAGTCATGCTCTCGAAGGGGCCCCGCGCTTCAGTCCCGAGGTCATCTTTATGACTTATTGCTAGCTGTGTTAAACAAGGTGTGACCAAAAAATTGACGTTCAGAAAACACTTCTAAGTTCTAATTAATCAAATTATTGAACCCATGTCTTCACGTCAAACCCGACAATAATAACAAGCAGTTTATTAAGTTATCGTCACCATATTATTTCGCTTTAAGAAACAACCGCTACAGTCACAAACGGTGGGAAAGGTTAAACAATTAAAACACTAAATTCGTGCGTTATTTCGCTAAATGGATCCAGCCTATCTAACTGTATATAAATCAGTGCTTCCGGCATCATATCAATAGGGATATTGAGACACGTACTCCATTACCCGGCCCCTCGCGGATGGTCGGCCCCAGGCCCCGCGTGTTTTTAACGGTTCCTAACGCCGCCTCTGACCTTGAACTACTATGGACTGTGTCATTACTTCTGCGTAACAGAGGGGGAAATTTAATACACCGCAGCGATTAGGTTTGCGAAATGAAGCTTCATGTTTCGAAGCAACACGCCGGAAATTTAAGGGTTATTTCCTGTCACGTGTCACGTGCCCGTCTTCAATATCATTGGTGCAGACGTGAGATATGGAGAGAACGTCAGCTTCAGGACCACGTGCTTAGGACCTCTCGTGTGTCTTTTCAAAATAAGGCAAAATCTGTTATCGTTTAAGTTCATTTCTTTGCCGTCTTTGTGTACACACATTAAAGATGTTTTGCATATGGCCGCCAGTAACTGATTCGCGGCGAGAATCAAATTCTTCACTTTCTGACGATTTTCAAAGCGAGTGAAGAAAGCTACCACAGTACAAACTACAGTGTTAGTATTATATAGTATACTTCGCCATTTTATAATTTAATGCTTAAAGTGCGTAAAGGAAACTGAAATTATTATACGTACTAATATATATATAGACAAAACATCGAGTAACGTACTATAACAGACAATACTGATAGTACATGTACTTGACAGCAGCTGCATCAGGATCATATGGTATTATCATATGCATTCCTTCCTCCAGGTTCCATTTTATAAACAGAGCAGTATATACGAATTTCCTTTTAAAAATCCACACAAAAATGTATATCATATATACATAATCAGAAGAACAATAAAAAGGTTCAGGAAGTGTACGTGTGTGTTAATAATAATATATGTGTACTTGTATAGTGCTGCATCACGACCAATTGAGATAGGTCGCACCATAAATGTGTGGTCTCACTCTGCGTCATCTACAGTTTTCTTTGGAACTTCCAGAAACCGGTACAGCAAAGCTGTGATCCCATCACCATGACCTCAGTACAATCGACATTCAAACTTGTTATTTTGAATCTGTCAGACTGTCAACTGTTTGTATTTTCATTTGGCTACGTTTTGAATCTTTTTAAACTGTCACAAATTTTTGTCGTATTTTTTTCATCTTGATATTGTCAGTAGTTTCGTTTTACATTTACTATGTGTTTAATTGAATATACTGTACTGCCACTTTTAAATCCATGCCCAAATGAAAATATGTGAACATGTTACTAAGAAAATATGTTCGAATGAGAGAAAAAGAGAGAGATTGTGTTTTTTTATTTAATTTCTACCAGGGTACTTGGATATGTTTCTGATACTGATGCAATACCAGTTTTTTTCTCAATAAAGTATTTGAATTTGTATTCATTGTGTTTTATTCCATTTCACCTTTTGACATCTAAGCACACGCTTGCGAGCGCTCTCTCTCTCTCACACACACACACAGATTTCAGAAGAGGAAGGGTTCTATTCTGTTTCTGCTGTTACTTGAGGTGGGATTTTTTTTCCTACGACTTTCCGAAGTGTCATGTTTTGCTCAATCACATACTGAGACGTGGAATTTGAAGCACAGTCTTTCAAACACAAATATTAAGGTGAATTGTCAACCTCCTCCTAATTACTCTTCCTCATCATCCTTTTCTCCGGCACACTGTGAAACTTTTTATAGCAGTAAGAAGTAGGATATTTTTGTAGTGAATTTACTTATTTTAAAGTAGATTGAATGTGCTGTAAAAAAATAAAAACAAGAAAAAACATATACAAATATCGATTTACAGATCACATACAATCATACATAGACCAAAGCAAAGAGTAAACACCATCAAAAGGAGCAAAACCTAACGGTGAAGGCGAGTAAGGTTATATATAGTCTGGACACACGTGAAGGGACAGCGCAAGTAAGAGTTGAGTGCAATCCTGGTGCCAAGTAAAGAGTAGTGAATACGGCAGTTAGTCTAGAAATATTTATGGAACAAGATGTCACAAAACACACTTATCTTCAGAAGTTCAGTCGACATCGCAAAATAAAGAAAAAATTGCATGGTCCACAGATGCGCGAAGGTTAAATTTGCAGAAGTTAACGGAGGCAATTAATATCGTAAAACGAAAATCTACCAAGATGGCCAAACGATCGCTCGATGTCTCTGGGTAGAAACGACTTAATGTTGGCACAGGCATAGAAGACCTATCTATAAGGGGAGCAAGAAAAGCACATCAAAGACACGCCAAAAGTCAACGTGGATCCACTGACGAGACAAAATGTCAGAAGTGCCTCTCGAGGTTTTGGTATATCCCCTTTCTCCATAGTCGCAATGAGTATTATGAGACCACGAACTTGTATTATACACGTCCATGATGAGAGGCAACATATCCTCCTCTTCCTCCTCGTCGCATTGTCATTTAACCGCGTCATCCGTTACCTTATTTTTAATTTTTATGGGTACTTCGCGGAGTATGTAATTTTATGTAAACTTATTGCTATACTATTGTCACAAAAGTGCATTTAGTTTTGAATTGTAATGAAACAAAAGCGGTATTTTAATTTGAAATTCACGATAGTGATTTTAGACCTTGGTGGTCCGCCGTATTTTTTTAAATTGTAGTTAAGTGGGCCGAGGTCTGATGTAATTTGAGAACCATTGCTCGGGTGGTAACGCCCTCAGACAGTCTCTTGGCCTACTTCATGAGGTAACGCGTTTCCGCCTACAACCGTTTGCTAGGGTGCCACGATTTGACGGGATATCTACAGGTTTGATCCGAAATATGCCTTTTTTTTTCCCCCACAATCCACTTTACTAAAAACAATAAGATAGAATCTTATTTGTATATATATATAAAACAGGCATACGCGGACTTGCTATCGACAACGCGGAAGCGGGTACATGCGGACTACATTTTTTTCCCTTCGATCGTCTGCTCTGAGTGCGATACTAATACTTAGACTCTTGTAACTTATTGTCATCACAGTAGACCTAGAATATTTTTAGTTATCCTCGAGGTTAGTCTGAAGTTGTTAGTAGCCAAACATGATACAATTAAATGTATTAACATTTTTTACCAAGTTGTAGATCCGACTACGGTACATGAGAAGGGGACGTAACCAGAACATCTAAGTCTCAGAATTTTTGATGCAACATTGGAGGTGATAAATGCTAATTATCTCAAGCACTACATAAGATTTGTTATACAGGAAAATTTTTTCGGGTGGTCAGTTAAAGTCAGCAACTGGTGATTTGCATGATATAATCAAGACCGTCTACAATGTTACTTATGGTACGATCCGACCTTCATACCAGAACGTAATTGTTGATGGTTGAAATATTTAGGATACTGGAAAAATGACATGCAAGAGACTAACACTGGGGCATGTCTTGTCTTTCTCAGGTGTGAACGTGCATGTAACACCCGCATCCAGCTATCCACCTATCCATTTTCAGCAATATGATGCTAGAACATAGAAATAATCGTCAAGAGCAAGTCAGAGAATTTTTGCATAAGATGCAGAATTCAGAAAAATAATTGTTCTTTAAGTGACACCAGTTAAGAAAAAGGTGGAAGACTGGCAAAATAGGTCATCACAATGGAGGGGAACAGTCTCATTATATCATAAACAAATGCTCACGAACACATTTATGGCTAGTGTTTATCTAAAAGGAACGTTTTTGGCTTTATCATGCATAATGTACTAGGGTTTTCTAAAATTGTTGGTAGTCTTTAACTTATGTAAGCTTATTGTGAGTTTTATCACCCATTTGCAGAAAAAAAGTATGTCCATTAATTTTGTCTTGATTTCTGGTGTCAGGAAAATGCTTTACTGGTATTGTTGTATTTTATTCATATAAATCTGTGGAACTATCATGTTATAACCAATAATGATGAAATATAAACTTTTACATCATGTTTGTTACAAAATACCTTACTCAATTAAATCTTGGATCCAAACTCTTACGTTTTTAGAGTTCTGACATGCTTTTTTAAATTCCCTATTACATTATCAGTGAAGGGATGAGGTATTTCTCTTACCCATATCGATTTCTGTTCAGATATGGCAAAACCTGCTCAAGGGACGTACACCTGCACCCTCAGAGAAGAGATGTTGGAAAAAGCTAAGAAAGAATTAAATGAAGACCCAAAGACTCGTTTGCTTGAAATAAAAGCTTTGAGAGAACGTGTTGAAAAGGTTCCAGGTCAGGATATGAGTTTGCTGTTGTATGAAGTATGACATAATTTTTTTAAAACTGGTCGTAAAATACTGTTAAAATAATAAGAGGACATGAATAAAAAAAGAGCAAGAAATGTTGTAAAGACCACCTTTGTGTTCAGATACTTGCCCTGAATTGCCTTGATGTTTGACATGCTTAGTAACCCTTGACCACAACGCCTTTTTCATTTTAGGTTTAAGGAGTCGCACAGAAGATACATTTCTTCTACGATTCCTTCGTGCCAGAAAGTTTGACCAGGAAAATGCTTATAAACAGTTAATACAGTACTATCAGACAAGAAAAGAGAATCCTGATGTTTTTGAAAACTTGACACCAAAGAGAGTCCAATTTCTCTTGGAAGCAGGAGTGGACACAGTTTTGCAAAATCGTGCCCCTGATGGTTCTCGTGTTATTGTGTTCAGACCAGGTATACATATGTTAGCACATATTCTTCTGTTTGTATGATCAGGTGTGTTTGACTTTGCATGCATGCACATATGCATTCATATATGTTGGAGACAGTGCTAGAGAAAGCATTGTGGAGTAGGGAGAGAATGGGGATGTTTACATGTGACTAAATTTTGGTTCCAGAGACAATAAAATATGGAATATTCAATTCAGAATACTGAAAGCTGAATATTGATTTAACTCTGGATAAAGGAGGTTAGGCTAGCCTGCTCTAGGCATGTTGAACCACATATTCACCGCCTCTGTTGCCATGAGGCTATATGGCTTTATTGAACAGGAGTACATTTCAGTTAAGAAACTGTCATTTCAGTTAGATGTAGCACGTACTACACATTCAAATCTAGTTTTATACAAAATGAGAAAATTTGGCAACAAATAAACTGAGCAGTAATGGAGTTTATGTTGTACAAAGGAAACATTTCTATCTTCTTTTTTGTAGGAAAGTGGGACCCTGACAAGTGTGATATGGCCACTGTGATTGGTAGCAACCACCTCACCTTGTCAAAACTGATTGAGGTTAGCAGTGTTAATAATGATAAAAATGCTTGTATAGTGTGGAATTCCGGCATGTGGCCAGGCTCTTTGCATTTCACAAGGCTATACAAGCATAAAAACTTACAACTGCAGTGAGAATAGTATTACTGCAGCAGATATTTCCAAACAAATAATTAAGTCTTTAATGCTCTTTTTGAAGCATAGAACTAGTTGAAAGATTTGAACTGAGAGTGGTGCAAGTTTCACTGTTCTACGATAAAAGGATTACTCTAAACTATGAGGTATGAATTTTTTTAACTAAGAATGGGAACAAGTTCCATTGTTCTACCATAAAAGAAGGATCATTCTCTCTAAACTGTTTGGTGTGAATTTTTGACTAGGGTTAGAAAATTCAACCATACCTAAAGAAACAGCTGTGTAAAACTGAACGTGGCTGAATTGTTGATTTATTTGATATTTTAGCCACCACGTTAGGATATTAAATGTTAAGTATACAACACCTTTTATTCATTATTTTTTACCCCTTATTCTTTCTGAGAATATCCTTCTGACATCTCTTTGTGCATGCAAGTAAAGTTAACAAATTGAAGAATGTTTTTTATAAACACATATAGTAACCATATGTTGTTAAATGAGACTTACCTGTGAAACTGTTACAAATGTTTATGTGGTGTTATGACTTAATAACAAAAAGAAGTAATTTTTTGTGTGGGATATCTTCTGTTTCTAGGAAGAGGAGACACAGGTGTGTGGAGTAACAATGTTGATAGACCTGAAGGAGGTTGGGTGGCACCAGGCAAAACACATCTCCCCCTTTACTGCCAAAAAATTTACAACCATCATTCAGGCATGTCATTGCAGACGCATAAATTGCTTTTTTATTATTTCAAGTTGTTTTTTTTTGTTTTTTTTTTTGTCGTTCGCCTCTTTCACACTTGGAGACCAGCTCTTGATATGAAATTGGTGGTCTTCTGTAGAGTCTCCACTGGCCCGTACAGCTTGTTGTGCAGGGTCTCCAACTGTGGCCACGTCTCTTTCCTCAGGGTACGGAGATTCCTACAGTCCTGTAGGATGTGTTCTACAGTCTGGTCTGCCTCTCCACATGAGCATCTAAATTGCCCAAAAGATACTAAATTTCTAAATCTGAGCAAACAGTGTTACTTTTATCCATCAGAAGCAGATTAATAGCTAACATTTACAGAAGCAGTAAAGTGACAAAAAATAAAAACAGTCATCAGAACAGAATTCTTACTTGGATATGTAAATAAAGGGGACAACTAAAGAAAAGAAAGTCTTAGGACTGAACCAACACATTCACATCACTGGGCTGCCTGTTAAAAAAAAATCACTAATATGGTCAGTAGATTTTCTTGGAGAGAGGAAAACAGAAAAGTCTCATCCTCTTGCCAGTGATAAAACATAGACAACATATGCTGTATTATATAATTTATGCTTATTATATAATTTATGCTAACTTTATCATAAAATCATTACAGGAAGCTTTTCCAGTACGCTTTAAGGGATTGCATTACCTGAATGAACCAACATTCTTTGATGTTGTATTTGCCATAGTAAAGCAGTTCATGAAAGAGAAAATTCTCAGACGTGTAAGTATATCCTTCTTTTAATTCTTTTATAGTCTATAGGAGTTGCCCCTCCCTTTCTGTTGGTCTTGTACTCACTACTTATGTCTCTCTGTTGGTATCTCTGTATGTTTGTTGTTTTGCTAAGTTTCTTGTTCTATCTGATCCTCTTGCTCTTGTGATACCCACCTCTGCAGTAAGGCAGGAGCAACTAGAAGGTAAAATCATGGACGTGTATAGGTGGATTGCTGTCTGTCTGCCGAGACCAACGCTTAGCCTCTTGCGAAGTTCTCCACTGTTAGTCTCAGCGAACCTAAACAATGAATGTGACTAAACTGGAAGCTTTGTACACACCTGGGTCATTTTAGTAGTTAATCTGAAATGTGAATAAACAAGAAGCTTTGTACACATCTGCCTCGTTTTAGCAGTTAACTGGGAAAACATTGCCTGCCAGCAGTCCAGTAATACAAGATCATGGTAAAATGAAAGATACTTGTCTTTCAGCAGCTTTTTTCCCATTGTCATTTCATCCAGAATTTTAGTTCTCAGCTCTGTTTAATGGCTCAGTTACCAAATAAAAATCTGGCAGTCTTTTAGTGTTGTTTAAAAGCTCTTCAGATTTATTGTGAACAATCACAAAGCTGTGCAGGTGAACAAAGTGAAAGAAATAGAAACAAAGGTGTTTAGTGTAAATGGGAAAAATGGGAAAGAATAGATTGGAGAAAAGATCTATCAAAAAGAGCACCCTAAGAATACAAAATCTTATGGATTAAAGCACTTTATTAATAATAACGGTTACTTAAAGGTTATTTTTAGAATATGTAGATTCTTGGAGCACATCACTCTAAGACTATATGCACTGTAGGCAGAATAACTCTTATCACTCTCTCTGGTGCTGATGTGTACATAACATATTAAATAGCCGACAACACAGCATTAAGTCACGAATCCTGGGAATTGTTTTATGAACAAAAAAACAAAAATTGTTGTTCAATAAAATATCACTATTTTCCCAGTCCAAGATAAAGATAATTGCTTGATATAGTTAGACAACTTGAACAGTCTAATATTTCATTGGCAAGACTAGATTAATCCATCTTCAGGATACCATAGATCAGATGCTGGTTCCATCGCTACCATGCAGAGAAAAGACCAAAACACATTAAAATACAAAAACACATATGTGCATTTGTTGGTAACTTAAAAGATGCATACAGCTATTTGAACCATAAAACACCATAAGAACAGAAACCACTAGGTCCATCAAGTGGTCCCTTCTAGCCATCATACCTGTATTTACAAACCATGCTGATTATAGTCTCCTGAATAGCTGTGCTAATAGAGTGACAGCAATGAACATTGACATGATGTCAGTGACATAGTCTAGATTTGTTGCTCACCAAGAGGTAGGTTTTGAAGATGTGACAATGGTTTTCAGCAGTGGGGAATGTGGTACACAAATGCCTCCTAACACTGATGTGTTTTAGTGGGACAGAAAAGTGGGTAAAATATTTTTTTATTATCTACTTTTTTCAAGAGGTGTTTCCATGTAAATACTTTTGGCATCATCTTTAACCCATGATAAAAAATACTAATGACATGTTACTTTCAGATTTGCTTTTAGTTAGATGTTTCTTTCTCCATTTTCTATTGATCTTAATTCCAGCATACTTGTATTGATTTTCATTTAGATTTTTTCATTTATTTAATTAATTTAATTTCTTTTCCCATTTCTCAGCTTAGAGTACTTTGTGATAGTGCTTCCACTGTGAGAAACGAGCCTTTTAAATGAATTTCAAGACTTCTCTCTCTTTGTTGCAAATGTCCTTATGCATCGTCCACTGTCCAGATGTTGGAAAGTACACTAATTGTACATACTTGCAGATCCATATACATGGTGACAAGATGGAATCATTGCACCAGTTTCTACCAGCAGATATTCTTCCTGTGGATTATGGAGGCAAGCTGCCACCTTTAAGTTCTAAGGTAAACATTGCCATTTCATTTTTTAATTTTTGATCTTGATACTTGAACTGTTGTGGATATATGTTGGTACTAAAGAAGGGTAATGCCATTGCGACAGGGTGTGTTTATATAACACATAACAGTATTTGATTGCTCACATCTACTCTATCATCTTTCTTAAACTATAACATTTGTGTTCATTGATGAACAGTGAGGTCATATACTACGCATTGAGTGGTAAGAGCTTTTTATCCTTTCTGGTGCGCCATCATTTATGATTGTTGAAGTTAACCAGTGTTTCTGGTGCACCATTAACGGTTGCTTAAGTTTAGCATTTAGGGCGTTACTTTTTCTTTTCGCATTTCACACCTTATTGAAGATCATTTAAATCTTGATATTTTGGCAGCAATGGATGGAAAAACTAGTTTCTTGTGAGGCTCACTTTGCTGATGAGAATAAGTTTGGGTTTCTGGACATGACCATTCCTGCTAATCCAAAAACTGGACAAGATGCCACAGAGTCTTTGGGTGGAACTTTTCGCAGACTCAATGTCGACTAAAATGTTCCTGAAAAAGTTTATGCCCAGATCTTGGTCTCAGATCGTTTATTTTTCTTATAAGAAATTTTATTCAAACCACAACTGGAAATGTATACCTTTCTCTTAATATCCAGATGTTATATGATTGTACCTTTTTTGTTTTGAATCTTAACATTTTAAGCTAAGACGAAACAGTTTTGAATTATTTTAATGCCAAACTTGTGGTAAGACTCCCATAAGTAAAATATTTTTCCAAAGAATTAACAGATATTCACAATATACAAGAATAATATACTGGATACCAAAGCAGTGAACCATTAATAAACAAGAAAATAATGGAGCTATCAAGTGAACATTTATGTGACTAACTTACTGGTACCATAGAAATGAACAACTTTGCATGTGTTGTGTTTATTAAGAGTGTGTTAGTGATTATATTATAAAAACAGATAAATTTGTTTTTTTTCACTTCAGTTTTTCAACAATGTAAAGTTGATGGATTATGCTGTATCAAAATCAGAACTCTATTTTCACAGAACTATATTGTTACCCAGTGAATAATTGTTCAGGAAATTGTAGAAGTTGATTGCTATATCTAATGTTTGCGTCTCATGTGAGCTTTGTTTTTTTTCCTTTTATGATACTTGTTTTTATTCCGCTGGCCTGTTTTTTCATCTGGTGAGCCAGTTATGCTGCAGTGCCAAATGAGAAATACTCCATGAAACCACTGTGACACATTGTTTCTTGATTTCTGAACTATTTCATTTCCCGTTTAAAAAAAGCTAAATGATTGTTGAGGTGATTTTGTAAAATCCTGTGATTAATGACATGGCAATATCTAATATATATGTTACTGCTAAAATATCCATGACTTCCTTGATCACGAGTTTTCTGGATTGAAATCCAGCTTTTTTATTAGCAGCATTTGAAATTATATCTTGGTCTTGTCTAGTTTTCCTCAGTGCCCAAAGAAAGTGTTAAGCTGCCCTATTATACTTATGCACATGCATTTTTGTGTGTGTGCATGCAAATATGTATGGGAGAAGCAGTATGTTATGGTATTGGAGAGAAAATGTTTTTCGTATATATATATATCCTATTTGCTAATTTGTCAAGGTCTGAATGTTACTTTTGCACAACTGTGAAATGGGCATATCACCAGTTTACTGCAACTGATGACTATGTAACTGATTGAAAACCAGGATTAACCACCGACAGACTTTTAAACTTGTATTTGCATAATCAACTATGAGTAACAAGATCAGAGCTTTAAACATCACCAGCATGTTTTTACTCTTTTAGTTTAATGTTGATCTCCAAACTTTTTGCAAATGTTGGCAGCATAATTTTTTGTATCGTTTTCATATTCTATTCATATTTATATAAAGATGAGCTGGCCACAGACATGCAATCCCAAAGAAACCAGCTATGTTTTCAATATGCAGTATAGTACTTTATAGTATTTTATCTGATAAAAATGGCTTGATAAAGTAAAATACAAAAGACCTTGAATAGTCTTATTATTTAGGTTTAACTTGCCATCCCCGCATCACACCCCTATTCTAGCTTAACTTCTGCTTATTGATTTATTTGTTCTCTGACATTTATTGTTTTATCACTGGGAAGTGTAATTTGTTAAAGCACTCGTGTTGAAGAAAACAAAATTTTTAAAAAATTGTCTTACCACTGAAACACAGATATGCTGAAATTCTGTTAAAAAGTAATATACATCAAAAATATTCCGCAGTTCTGAAAGTGAATCAAGGGAAAATTGTCTCTGTTGTTAAAATTGACATGCTCTACGTGGTAAGAAACATCACTTAATGGGCTATATTAAAATGTCAGGTCATGAATTTTGAAAACATAATTAGATTTGTCTGCTTTTAAAGGATTAATGTGGTGCAATTTTTGTTTTTGATGATTGGGTAAAGCTCAATGCAAGTTTTTTTTTCCTAATCTGGATGAGTACCCACTTCTATTCTTGAGGTACATGCCAACATCAACATGCACAGAAAGAAGTCAACAGTGTGAACATCAGGATAGTGCATGATAATGTATATTGTGAATGCTTTTGTCAATGGGAGAGCTGGGAACATATGATGTTCATGATCTCGCGATTTTGCACCTCACTAATCCTTTAAACATTTATCTGTTGAAGATGTTATTCTTTATGGTAAAAAAAAAATGATCTCTTTAATCTGTCTAGTTCCCGTGACCTTGAGTGCTACAGATGTATATCTCTTAAAGAATAATACAATTTGCAGTTCCATGACTTTTAAATAAAATCACGTTTTGAGTGCTTTTGTGTGATTCTATAGTTTTTAATTAAATATAAAAATAAACATTTAAGATTTTTGTTTATTTTCTTTTGTGGAAATTTGAACAAATTAAGTCCCTGCAACATTAAAGCATAAACACTTTTCAAGAAACAAAGATTTATCAGAAGATAATTATGCAATAACTTAAAAGCTATACAGATTGAACCATATCAACCTATGCAACTGCAACTCAAAACGCTGCTTCAACATCATTCGTGGACTGTCACCACTCAGCCAGGTATGTTCAATGGCAGAATGGAACATGCAGTGAAATTAACACATCTGATCATTCATCAGATGCCCTATCCTGTGCCTTTCGCCATGTAGCAGCAGACTGAGCAAGAAATTGATTCCATGCTAAGGATGGGAGTGACTGAGCCTTCAACCTTACCTTACTCCTCTCGGATATTACTTGAAAAGATATGGTTTTGAGCTGACTATACCAAGCATTAAACAAGATCAGGCAGTTTAAAGCAGAATCTATTCTCTGAAACTGTTAGTAAATTGGTGAATGCAAAACTTTTCACCAAAATTGACCTATTGAAGAGTTACTGCCAGATTGCAGTCAAAGCTGAAGATTGCCCTAACACAGCCTTTCAAACTGTAATAAAGCACTATACTATTACCACCATAAATTTTGGACTAAAAGTCGTGACTCCCCTCCCTTTTGTGGAACAGCACCTTGTTTGCAGATTTTTCTGATTCCAATTAATTTTTCAATGAGCTCCATGTTACAGTATTAACTGGTAATGTTAAAGTGTTAATTACTGCTTGCTTATCTAAATCAAAACCACATACAATTGAAGCATTCAACTTGCAATTGATCAGTTGCTAAAGCGTCCACCTAGGGCTGCAGAGAACCACCATATTTCATTTAGTAATATAATACAGACTGCACGCTCGTCAGGCCTGACTATATTTCTTTAGCTGTTAATCAGATAGCACTACACCTCCCAACCCATGGCCGTTCCATTTATAATTAATATATATATTTGTAAAGCGCCATGAGCTTGTCCATAAGGCTGGGTACAGCACTATATAAATAACATTTATTAGTACCATAAATTTCTGTCTAATGAGCACATCTGTAAGCAGCACCCACTAATTTTTTTATATCTCTATTACTCTATTTACAAATATTGGTTTATAAGGCGCAAATATTTACATCTTGAAAGCTGAATCATAATTCTTTTGTCTCATTTTCGCAATGATGAGGGTGTGATTGTAGTTCTTTCACACATTCACATCAAACATGGACTTATGAAGAAGTGGCCTCTCTAGGGCAGTTTTAAGCAGAGATTGGAAACAACAATATTTGTAATGGCAGGAAGTAAAACATCTAAGAATTCTAGAAGGCTTGTGGGTATTGGGTTAAACTGGCAAGTTGTTGAGTTGACTGTGATAATGATTGCCTTTACATCTGCCTCGATCGGAGAATGGTCAAAGCCCAGATTCCAGGAGAACACCACAATAAATGTTGTCAAGTGCTGACATCGAGTCTAGAGATGATCAATTATCGGAGATAATAATGTCACTGAAAGCTTGCGGTAACTATGAAGCATGTACGAAGGCAGTGGTGTTGTAATAAGTCCAGTCATTCAATGGCAGAATATCAAAAAAGCTTCTTGGAAGAGGTGGACTGAAGATAGATTGTTTTGACTGTATGTTCACAATGTGCAACACATCATTTCTCTGTGTTATAGACTTACCGATCGCTCAGTGGATGGTGAGACAGTTTTCAGTCAAACACATTCAACTCGCCGACGAGTGCGCCTCAGGTCACCGAGCTCGACACGATATACGGTGCTAATTCAACGGCGCACATTTAGATTGGCGTATCCGTAGTACCCCGAACAGTACAGATCAATGGATGAAATGAACGTGTTCATCAATATAAAATAATGGCTTTATGTTGCAGCGACTGATTCAAATAATATGGTATTACAGGTTGACATCACCGCTAACAGCAGACTCTTAGTTCAGGGGGAGGCTACTCTATAGTATTTAGAGAGGGCGCTAAGCAAAACAAAGCAAAACGTGCGAGAAGACAGAAAACTCTTTCACTGAAAGGATACCAGCTGATTAGCAAGTCTGGAAATAAGTTCTTCATGTCATCATCGGGAAAGGTCACGACGCTTCTTCCTAAAGATCGCAAAGATAGCGATGGGCCCACGGAAGAAAGCAACAAGCGACGACTTTCCCCAGCTGATGACCACAACGATGAAACGCCTGCATCGGAAAGTCATAGAAGAGTGAGCAAGAGAAAACGAGCAAAGGTTTGTTTTAAATAAAAGCTTTCTAAAATGTTTTATTTTGAAAAGGGCTGACGATACAGTGTTATGTTCAACAGATTTGGATATGCCATTATTTTGCAAATATGTCTTGAGATTGTAATTTAAAATGTAAATTGTTTATATGTTGATTAAATAGATGTGTGTTTTTTTTTTCCAGTTGTGATTTATGGTGGTATTTCAATTCGGTGATGCTTGCAGATAAATATTGGAAGATAATCTGCATTTTATCTCAATGGGTAGACTGCATAAACCATGATATAGTGGGTTTTCGCTTCCATTAACAGAGAAAATATATCAATTGTCGCATCAACCACTTACACTTGCAGTCTTCATTATTGTCTTCATGTTCTGCTTGAAAAAAACAGTAGAAAGTGGGCCCAACTGAAGGGGGTTGCCCAAAACCGGGTCCGCTGGCGAGGTGTTGTTGCGGCCCTATGCTCTTCAAGGGAGCAAGAAGGAATAAACTACTCATGTTCTGCTTTCATATTTTATGCAGGTGGAGTATAAGGAAATGGATGACCATCTTGCACACCTGTCAGAAGATGAGTATTACTCAGAAGAGGAAAGGAAGGAGCGAGAAAAGGAAAAAGACAACAAAGTGCCGGATAAGGAAAGCAAAGAAGCTGAGAAACCATCCTTAAAGGCAGAGGAGATAGAACAGGGTGAAGAAAGTGACCATAATACTGATGACCCTACAGGTAAGAAAGGTAAGAAAATGCAGATCAGCCTCCTTATAAAGCTACAGATCTCTTTATAGCCGGTATGGTCCAAGTACTGCATCATTTAAGAGCAGTTGCTGCATAGGCACAGGTAACTGGCTTGCAATTACATCATAGGTGCTCACCCATATTATTTTATTTTGCATAGCCGTATACAAATATTCAATTGCTAGATTAATTACTTGATGTAGGTTATGTATTCACTATAAGGTGTACATCAGGATTTCAGCATTTTCACCCTTCCCAGCCCAGGTATTGCATACTGAATATGAACAGCATCTTGTGTGAAACTACATTTTGGTGGTATTGCTCGGTATCATGAGCACAAACTTGATTTCTCAGCAGTATCAGTCTCCTGTCCAAATGGTCACCTGTATGGTAACTGTCTTATTTTGTTAAGAACAACAATGCATGCGCAAAATGTTTTGGATAATAACCTTTAATTTTTTTGCAACCTGTTTTATAGTTGATGTTATTGGTGGTATTTAGGATTGTGTTTGTGAATTGGCTGTGAAGTTATATTAGTTTTTATATGGCAGCATCCAGAGGATTTGTCTTAGTCTCACTGCTTTTTGAATTGTATTACTAGTACAGGCGGTCCTCGTGTTACGTCAACCCCGAGTTATGATGTTTCGTGGTTATAACACATCTCCATTTACTGTATAAAGCTTTGTTTCGACTTAAGTGGTTTTGCGTCGTAAACGTCGTAACGTGAACTGTTTATTATTCCTGTTTCATTTTATTATCAAATGTATTTTATATGTGTTTTTTATAATTACTGTGTTAGGATAGGATAAGTGCTTACAGTATGTTATTTAGGTACAGTATGTACGTATGTCCCGACTTACAGCGAAAATCGGTTTACAATGCGACGTAGGAACGGAACAGTGTCGTAAGTCGAAGACCGCCTGTAACTAGTAAATAATTCCTATAAGATATGCTTACATTTGCATATGTGCACACAATATAATCATGCAACCACTCATACACTTTCACTGAGACTAATGAGAGAAAGAGCAATTGCCATGACATGTTTTTCTGTATTGCTAAAATCTTTTTTTTTTTTATTACTTTGATGTATATTTAAAATCTTGCACAATGCACAATTCAGAAGTATTTTGAGTGAAATAATTTTATTTGATTTTTAATAATATCAGGGAGATTGCTATTTATTTATTTTAGAAAGAAGCCTTACTATATTAAAATGAGTCAAGATATGCATTTCATTAATATATGAATGCATATGTGACCTGAAATTTTACATGACTGAAAAGTAAATGCACTGACATTATTTACTCTATCTTCTGAGACTTGTTAGTAAATTACTAATAGATGCATGGTTAAGGAAATGTAGATTGGTATATTCTTTATTGATATTTCATTATAATATTAATAATTATAGTTCAGATGTCTTCAGGTCAATCTACAATGACATTCACTGTTGCATGCACCCATTCACTGGCTTTGGGTATTGACTATAGTCAACATGCAACCCTTGGTTGCTAAAGTACAACATTTATTTATATATCACAGTAATCGCTCCTGTTATGTGTGGATATGAAGAGTTACAACACATAAAGACCAACGTAAACTGTGTATTTGATATTTGTCTTTATAATTTCATTTATTCTATACAAAGTATTGATCCTTTAATTATATTTAGCTGCATGAGTTTTGAACAATATATTAATAAAATTCAATTATAGAATTATAGATTATTCAACTATAGATTCAAAAAGTGATGAATGCTTGTCTTAATCTTAGCTTGAACTTTTGAGCAAATGAAGATTTGCAGTAAATAGAGGGGTTTGTAACATTATTTAAGCAGTTTATTGCCTTATTGTATGTGTATGTTTTATTTTCTGCCTACATTTTTTGTATACTTATTTGTGGCTGGTTTCTACATATAATTATGCATTTGGTTCTTATTGCTTACTTTATATAGTTATACATATAAAATATATATTTAACAATAGGTTCTAGTCATTTGGAATCAGTGCATCCATTTTTCCTCATATTTGTTTTCTTTTTCAAAATCATTTGTTAATTTTAATTTTTAAAAATAACAAAAGGTAATTTGTTCTTTTTGTTTTTTACAGTTGTTTTAATGAAAATTGTTATAATTCTTGAATTTGCTTTATTGTTTTAATCTAGGTGTGTCCCAGTTAACCAGAATCTATTGTGCCCATACTTGTGTATTTTTATACAGTCAAATCTCGCTACTATGCCCACCTACCGGGACCGAGCAACAGTGGCATAGTAGCGAGGGTTCATAAAAACGGCTTTATTTGCTCAAGTTACCCGTCAGTCCAAAGCTCTCAAGAATCGTCGGCTGGCGCTAGCTGTCTCCTCTCATTCTCCCCCTCGCCTCTTCATCCTCCACCCCTCCCAACCACATCCGCGCACAGGGCCGCCGAGAGCCAGCCCGGGCCCCGGGACAGACGACCTCTCCGGGCCCCTTGTACTTGTAATCGTAAATTATTTTCCCAGTATATAATGTATGTTTACAATTCGAATCTCAATATCTACACTTCATTCAGTAACGAAATATAGACTGCAAACAGTAGGACAAGTGCACTAGGATCTACATCACTACTTGAACATAAAGTTGTTTACATGCGAGTGGTTAGTAAATGAGGAAACATTATGTTAAAGGATCAGACTTGTAGCACCCCGCTCCATAGACCTCCCCCCCCCCACCCTTAGTAAGGACTGTTACGTCAGCAGCGATGTCAAAACCTCGACAGATTAGAACAACGGGTAGAGGTATCACATCGCCTTTTGTTGTAAGTGCTGCGCTTTTGTACTAAGCTCACTGATGTACAAGGAAATGTTCTCTATGTATATGTAAGTGATTTATACTTCTACATGTAAAGAGGAAGAACCGAAGAAGTAAATGCCTAAACAAGTCTTCATCGAGTGTCGTTAACAACCTCATTAAAAAAGTGTTTGCTGCGACGAACAGCAGAGCACATCAGTTATCATTGTTATCAACTTACATAACAAACACGCAGCACCTATCGAAAGTTCCTTCCTATATTATTCCTATAGCAAAACCGCACGCGCGCGCGCACACACACACACAATAACTACACACACGCATGCTGTTACACGTAAACAAATATCTGAACTGAACTGTCGCCTTCAGACTCTTTAAAGCAGAAATTTTGAATTCATCCAACTTTTTACGAAGCATAAACTCGGTCGACTTCAACCGCCATCAGTCACTAGCCGTTAAAATACCTGCTGAGTTTTAGAAGACAAAGCAACTGTTTTAAAGACTAGTTAGCTAGTAAGTGTTAATACTTTTAATATTTAAGGAGATTAGAAGGTTTTGTAAAAATGACAGAAAAATAGAAATGTTTAGCATATTTTAGCTGAATCGTAATAGTTCTTAGAACAAAGTTATACAGTACTAATATTGTCATTTTACCTGCTGACTAAAAACTTTATGAGCTTTTCTCACAAACTTCATTATTGTCAGTCAATTTGAGACGCTAGTCACTCTCATTGACACTGATGTTCCTGCCTTGTCAAATGCTATTTGCCAATAAACTCGATTACTATACTGTATGGTAGTGTGCGACATCGCAGTTAGGGGGGATGGAACCTAGCACGCACACAGGGAGGGTGGAGGCTGGCGATGGGGGGTGGTCGCTGGCCGGGTGACAGCCACGTGACAGAGGGAGACCTGGAGGGAGTCTGTTACGACTGTAGCGGTAACTTGGCTCGTTTAAAGATCTGAAAATCTGCGGTGTCACACTTTCCTGTACAAAGTCACTTCAGTCATCCGTTGAACAGAGGATAGAACACATATACAGCGGCTCACACTGTAATATTTCTCAGTATTATTTCAATGTTCAACAACTCAACGTTATAACCACATAATCAGCGGACTGCCACACAGGCTACTTACATTCTCTTACTTCCAACTCACACAGAGTACTTCCAACTCAGAAAAAATCGAATAACGACCACCTAGGTCTACCCCAGCTTTTTTTTATAGATCCCTTCTAAAATGCTAAAAATACAAAATAAAAAAAAAATATTAAAAAAATATATAAAAAATTAAGACGCAGTACGCCCTGACCTTGACATCCCACTTCCGCCAAGGCCCCGTCAACTAAGAATACTCAATTTCGTAACAGAGTCGACTAGCGACAGGATGCAGGTGCGCGGATGTGGTTGGAGGGGTGGAGGATGAAGAGGCGAGGGGGAGAATGAGAGGAGACAGCTAGCGCCAGCCGACGATTCTTGAGAGCATAGGACTGACAAGTAACTTGAGCAAATAAAGCCGTTTTTACGAACCCTCGCTACATGCCACTTTTGCTCGGTCCGGTAGGTGGCATAGTAGCGAGATTTGACTGTATACAGCATCATATATGACAGCTTCCTTGAAGACAACTAGCGCACAATAAGAAAAGATTCCGAGGTGGCTTTGGGGACGGATGATGGGTAGATAGTATCTCCTTTTTACCGGGGGCTTTGTCGGCAAAGAGCAAAAGAAGGTCGGAGGCCGATGTGTTATTACAGGGCGATGCTGGTACATCGCCGGAGGTCGTGCGATCGTCCCACACCTTTAGTTACAGTAGTCAGAGTCCTCCCCTTTCCGGTGACATAACTCTCCTTCCTACCTCTATCCGGGCCATCCACCCACCGTGCGAACACTGTCTCTAAACTTAAATTACCTTTCTCATGCTAGCCTCCTCTTTATCATCCTCCTCCAGCTCCAAACTTCCCGCGACACCACCGTGATCAATTTGTAAGCCTAATATTTGCGGGACAGCAGTTGTAAAATGTTTTGCAATAATGTGTTCTATTTTGCTGGCTGCGATAGTATTACAGGATAAAATAGTCTCATTGTATCAAGGATCTACTGTGTAGACTAATGTAGTTGTTTGTTTGGTGATGGAGATACGGTTAAAAAAAGTCTCAGTGTTGCTTAGTAACTATGAAAAAAAGGCAGCCTTGATGCCTCTCGCTTACAGGCTGCAGCATGTCGGTTCACAGAGTGGCCACACATCAGTAACATACCTGCCTGATCTCCACTGTTAATTCCGATTTGCTTGCAGGGCCCGCCCCCTCCTCCACCCCACCTTTCCCCTTTGGCACCTGTAGCCAGCAATCTCATGGCACGAACGTTCTTCAGGGCGGTTGACACGCGATAAAATCTTTGGTGTCCAGCGGCCGTCACCTCTTGGCTTGTCCAGCGAGAATATGATACCCGCTGACTACACTTCTCACGACAGGCCCCAGCACCCCGAAATTGTATTCTAACAGACTTGAAACTCAACTTCTGCATGTGTAATGCTTGGGTGTTCTGTCCTTAGACCTTTCTTTAAAAGAAAAAGAAAAGGAGAAGAAAAAAAATCCAGTGACCAAGGCCGGGCCCCCTTGACAGCCGCGGGCCCGGGTACACCAGACCCCCAGACCCCCCCTCTCGTCAGGCCTGCCCGCTCTCCCTCTGTCACGTGACTGTCACAACTCGTGCCTTTTACCAGTCACACGACAGTGGCATAGTAGCGAGAGTAGGTGGTGGCATAGTAAATTTATTTTGCATTGAATTTTGTCGGGACCGAGCAAAAGTGGTATAATACCGAGAGTGGCATAGTAGCGAGATAAAAGGCACGAGCTGTGAAATTCCGCGCAGTGCTCGATTATTATATGGTAGCGTGGGACATCGCAGTTAGGTGGGATGGAACATAGCACTCACACAGGGAGGGTGGAGGCTGGCGATGGGGGGGTGGTCGCTGGCCGGGTGACAGCCCCTTGACAGGGAGAGCGGGAGGGGGTCGACTAGCGACAGGATGCAGGTGCGCGGATGTGGTTGGGAGGGGTGGAGGATGAAGAGGCGAGGGGGAGAATGAGAGGAGACAGCTAGCGCAAAGGTGGGAACACAGTTTCCACCAAGAGCGCGAGTGTGCGAGGTCGAGTTTCGCTACAGCCAGCACCATCGACTGGCGTTGCAGTGAAAGCGATTTAGAAGCCACGAAAGTGTTGTGGAAAGATTGAGGGAAGAGCACCGCATCTTACTCTGTTACAATTACACTCACGTTCCAAGGATGAAGCGACGAACTACAGCCCAGCTGCGCACAACATAATACGTATGTGCATAGTCAGACTGTCAACGTCAAGCACGCGATGCTTCCTCCCGACGCCAGCAACAAGCCAATCACCACATGCACAGAGACAACCCTGCAACCCTAGCTCGATCAAGATACGCAAAAGCGCGAGCATACACAGACGCACAGGGATAACAGTGACAACATTTAAAAAAGAGTTTGTCCACAATGTCAGCTCAGAAACGCAAGCGAACCGACTTTACGCTGAAGGAGAAAAAGGAGATCATCGATGCTGCTGCGAAGGAGCCGAATCAGTCCAAGTTGGCCAGGGAGATAAGCAAGAAATGGGGCGTCGAAGTTAAGAGAACCACTGTGAAGGGCATTCTCAGCAAGAAGGATGCAATCGAGGCTGCAATCGAAGCTGGAGTTCCATCGGAACGCATGAAGTTGACGCAGGCTCACGACCCGAAGCTTGATGAGGGAGTGCTCATGTGGCTGAAGCAAGCAAGAGGACAGAATCTGCCTGTCAGCGGCGGTCTGATCAAGGAGAAGGCGTTGAAATTGGCCGAGCTGATGCACATTCCGGACTTCATGGCAAGCGACGGTTGGTTGGACAATTTCAAGAAGCGCCACGGCATCACGTTCAAGACAGTGCAGGGCGGAGCTGGAGCGGTGGATTCGCGATCCCTTCTTGAGTGGCAACAACAGGTTCTCCGACCCTTAATAGGGCAGTTCTCTGCAGACGACGTCTTCAACCTGGACGAGACTGGACTCTTCTGGCAGCTGCTTCCGAACAAGACCATGGCTTTCAGGGGAGAGAAGTGTACAGAAGGTAAGAAAAGCAAGCAAAGGGTCACTCTTCTGGTTGGAACAAACATGAGTGGTAGCGAGAAGCTCCCTCTTCTGGTGGTCGGCAGTTCCAAGAGACCTCGTGCCTTCAAGAACAAGGAGATCCCGGTGGAGTACAAGACCAACTCGAAGGCATGGATGACGGCTAAGCTTTTCGAGGAGACGTTGCGTGCGTGGGACGGACGACTCAGCCAGCAGGGACGCAGAGTGCTGGTTTGTCTCGATAACTTCTCTGGCCACCCTCCCGAGCTCCAGCTGAACAACATCCAACTGGTCTTTTTCCCACCCAACACGACAGCCAATTCGCAACCAATGAATCAAGGAATCATAGAGAGCCTCAAGCGCAACTACAAGAAGCTCCTGCTATGCCGCCGACTTGAGGCCATGGAAGAGGGAAAGGAGTTCATGTTCACGTTGCTCGACGCTCTACACATCGCCCGGCGTGCTTGGGAGCAGGTTGGCAAGTCGACGATCAGGAACAGTTTCGTGAAGGCCAAATTCATCGAAGAGGAGATTCAAACTGAGGCACAGGATGTAGAGCTGCTCGAGATCTGGGAAGCTCTGCCTGCTGAGGAAAAGATGCACGAGAACGAGGAGATCGAGCTGTCTGACTTTCTCAAAGCCGACGAGCGCCTCGCAACTGGCAGGTCTTTCACGATGGAGGAGATTGCGGAGGAGATGCTGTGCAGTGAGGAGCCAGTGGAAAGCGAAGAGGACGAGATCGACGAGGAAATTGTTCGATGGAGGAAGCCCAGCGCGCTTGGAGCACCGTCGGGAAGGTCTTACCACAGAGAAGCGGGAAGCCCGGTGTGATGCAAGCGTGGGATCGACTAGACGAGATGTACGAGATCCGCCGAAAGAACATGCGCCAGCCGACAATTCTTGAGAGCTTTGGACTGACGGGTAGCTTGAGCAAATAAAGCCGTTTTTACGAACCCTCGCTACTATGCCACTTTTGCTGTAGGTGGCATAGTAGCGAGATTTGACTGTATGTTGTTATTATAATATACAGATATATCTGAAGAACATATTATTTATGTTATAGACTATGCATTAAAAGTATGTTTTCCATCTCTGCTTACTAGATTTGTAGAAGCTAATGGAAATGTATGAAAATTTGTTTCATTTGATCATTTAGGTTCTTCATATATTAGACTTTGAAGGACTTCATCAGCTGTCTGTCTTTAAATTGTTTATATTGTATAATTTAATGTCTGTTTTGTAGTGCAGCTTAAGCTGTTTTCTGATTTGTCTGCAGGGCTGGAAGGTGCTGCCTTTCAGAGTCGCCTACCTGTGGATAAAATGACATCACAAGAAGCCAACTGCTTTCCAGATCTGGTGAATGGCTCACCTCAGGGCCAAAAAATCTTTCTTTACCTTCGAAACAGATTGGTAAGCATTGTATATAAACAAAAGTACTTTCTAGACAAACGGCCAAAAAAAAAAAATTCAAAGAGATTTAAAACTGAAAATAGTTTTATGTTGAGTTTTAAGAAGCAGTAAAGCAAAAGCAAATGATGTTCACATTTTCCCTGTCATAAGGTTTGCTTTCTGTATCCTGAAAAAAATAGCAGAAAATTAAAAGCAGAACTCACTTTAAATGACTGCTGAAATTGAAATAAATTCTTGGTTCATTGTGATTGTTATGACACTGATGCATTTCTCCTTGTTTATGCTTCTTTCTTTTGCAAGTGATGCCATGAAATGTGTCTTTGGCATTCTATAAAACCTTTTTTTGTAATCTTTGTGTGTAATATTTGGGTAAAAAAGTACTAAAATTACTTTTAAAAAGAATTGTTGCTTTTACTTATATGAACTTTATGCACCTACACACTTCCAACTTTGTAGCTACAACTGTGGCTGGAGAACCCCAAGCAACAGCTGACTGTAGAAATATGTATGACACAAGTTGAGCCACCTTACAACAGTGAGTGCTATTTCATTCTACTAAAGAGATTTAGACTTTTTTTTAAACTAACGTTTTATAAGCAAAGACTTCCAAGTAAGGTACATAAAAGATCATGAAATAGTTAATTTTCATTGACTGTTACTTCAAAATGTTATGTATTTAATATCGGTTGGTTTGTTTTTTTGTCTCTAACTTTGTTTATAAGACAATGTTTAACTGTTTATCTTTTTGGGTTAGTGGCTGTGCCTTATGACTTTAACAACTCTTCTCCTTTTTATAATTCAAAAGAATAAATCGGAACATATTGACAACGGCTTTTTGCAGGTGATGGTCCCTTGGTCATGCGAGTTCATGCCTACCTTGAACGATATGGCTACATAAATTTTGGAGTTTTTAAGCGCTTGAAGCCTATTCCAGGTACACTGGGACTTACAAAGTCTGAGATGTTCTAGTAGAGCAAGAAGGCAGAAAAAAAATAGTTCTGACTTTTTATGTGTGCTTGATTGTTTCAGACAAAAACATTTGCTACATATTGCTAATGCATGAAGTAAATGAATCATAACCGCTTAATAAGTAAAAAGATTTTTACGAGTTAAAAATGCTTTTATGTGTACCAAACTCAGGTACAAAGCACATATTGTGCATATCTTACACAAGTAGTTTATGTCTTTACCTTTTTTTACACTTTTACTAGAGTAGAATGATTAATAATAATGAGGAAGTTTGATTATCTAGCACGATATCCCAGCCAACAGGCAAACTCTTTCCACTGTATAGTTTCCATGAAACAATTACAATGGTGTAAAGCAACCAACAATGTGGAGACTAGCTGCATTCTGATATCAACAACAGATGACAAAAGCAAATTGACAAAACTGGGTGAACTGTGGTGTTAAGCACAGGGAGATCATGGTAGACTTGTGTTACAATGTTTAAATATTGGCAGTCTTGCTGTTACAAGTTTGCAATAAGATTCTATGTACAAGCATGCCCTTGATATATTTATAATCCATGGTTTGTATATATACATGTACACATTTATTTTACTAGCTAAACGACATGGACGAGTGATCATCATTGGTGCTGGAATTGCAGGCCTTGGAGCTGCACGGCAGCTTCTTTCCTTTGGGATGGATGTAGTTATACTGGAGGCGAGGGTAATAAATCTTTCATGTTGTTAGCATTTACTAATAAAGTTCACTTTCTAGTCTTTGAATGCAGAAGTTAAAGAGTATGTGCCATAAGCACTGTCTGTCCACACCTGTGTCATGTATGTACCATGGCATTTCTTTTTCCAGACTAGATCCTGGCTACAGTAAAGTGGTACAGGTCTTTCATGAGTAATTATGTGATGCATTAATATGTATTAAATTTGGAACTGTCTCTGCAAATCACTTTAAGTGTAAATTATTTTTGAATTCCTTTAACACTACCAGCTATGGTTTATTCAACAAAGATAAGAATATTTGTAAGTTGTATATTATGTTAGCTTATGTTTATTTAAGGATCGAGTTGGAGGTCGTGTGGCTACCTTCCGTAAAGGTAACTATGTGGCTGACCTTGGGGCCATGGTGGTCACAGGTTTAGGTGAGTCAGCATTTCACTGTAATGGCTGGATGATCAACATGCTTTAAAAGCTTATATTTATGTCCTAGCTTAAAACAGAATACTTTTCTTTACCAAAGCAATTAGAAAAAAAAGCACATAATTTCTTTAAAATTTCTTCAACATTGCTTTTATTCTTATAAACAGTCAAGTGGTATGTCAAAACTGTAGACTGGTATCATAATCTCACAGTTGAACCCTTTTTTCCAATGTGCTCAAGTGTTAGAGATCTTTATGTGCCATAAAATGATAAGCATAAGTTGTTAGAAAACATTACACTGAGCTTCTAAAATTTTTATTGTTGCATTTTTAAAAACAAATTGACTATATTTTTTTAATTGTGGCATAAAATCATAACTTTTTTTGATTACCTCCCATGTAGGTGGAAATCCTGTGACTATACTAAGTCGCCAAATCAACATGGAGTTATACAAGATAAAGCAGAAATGTCCACTGTATGAAAGCAATGGTTCTACAGTAAGACACTTAAATATCTTTGTATATAGAAACTAAAGTTATTAGTAAAAGATTCGAGTTTTTTAGATTTGAAAATATTTACTGTAGCTGGTCACCATGTAAGACTTTCATGAGATAACTTATATTGTACTCGGTTGGGTGAACATGCAATCAAACAGATGTACAGACACTGAGAACAAGTAGAGGGTTAGATGCTGTTACGTTGTGGAACACAGCGGCTGTCGGATTGCATCACTATGCTGTCAGGAATTAGAGGGGCAAAGGATACTACTGCTGCCTGTTATCTTCCCATAAGATCAGGCAGTGGCTGGGAACTTCTGAGCAGTGTTGATCTTTAGGTTTTATTTAATTTGAAGTCCATGGGGCATACTTGGCATGAATACAATAACTTTGAGTCACGAACATTGGTAGTGAATAGGAAACCTGACTTTGTGGCACCTCTTCCTCCTGTTGGGTAGGAGTAGGTCTTGATGGGCAGTGGAAGACCAGAACATACTAGCTAGGTAGTGATTGGTCTTAGCTAGTTAATGGAATGGTTTGAGAATGTGTATGTTATGCTTGACTAATCGAGAGTGAAGAGAATTCTGAGGACGGGCAATATCATCCTGGATCACTCTGGTACTCTGCCACCTGTTCAAAGGATGCCCATCATAAAGAGAGGCTGTGATTGACTGATTGGTGTAAAATCACTGCTGAGAGTTGATCTTGGAATAGTGACCAGCACGTCGTATTTCAATTTTTGGGCATAAAACTATGACTGGCCTGGACCAGCAACTACTGATCACCCCTCAAAATTGCTGCCAAGCATTTCCCATCTAATGTCGAAAGAAGATACTGAGAGAGTGTTGAGAATATTAAGTAGATAAGAACTACCATTTGTTTGTATTTGTTAATGTGCATTTTATTTTGTGTACTAGTTATTATGCAGTTTATTAGAAGAGGCATGTCATGTGCAGGTAATGAAAGAGAAGGATGAGATGGTGGAAAGGGAATTCAACAGACTTTTGGAGACTACTTCCTACATCTCACACCAGATGAACTTTAATGAGATAAATGGAAAGCCTGCTTCACTTGGGCAGGCCTTGGAAGCTGTCATCAAGTAAGTGATGTTAAAAGTTAAGATTGTAGTTACAGAATGTAGCCCTGCATGTCTATATAGTCTGCAGCCTTTTTCGAAGTATCTTGAAATGGCTTTTGTTCTCCCAATTTTTTAGGCTTCAAGAAAAGCATGTGAAGGAAAAACAGTGTGAACATCAGAGACGACTAATTGAAATGCAGGAGAATCTCCGAAAGACTCAAAATCAGGTCAGAGGTTATGCTTTTTAGATGATGACTGCACCAAGCAGCTTTTGACAAGAATGTACCGAGTTGTTGAATTAAATGTTGGTTTGAGATTGTTACAGAGGACACTAGTATTGTGATTCATCTAATGGTGTCTGTCTGTCTGGGTTTTTTTTTAGGGTGTTGGGAGAAATTGGCTGATTTTAGATTTTTAGTCTACATTTTCATTTCAAATTTAGGGCTGTTGTAGAGATTAGGAATGTTAGTATCTTGAAAGGTACTTGAGTACACAAAGGTTTTAGAAACAATGTCATGTTTTAATTTATAGATTTTCATTTCTAATAGCTTTATTTGTATGCAGATGTTGAATTTGAAAGAAAAAGCAGAGGAATTACATAGACAGTGTAAGGAGGCAGCTGAGGTGAAACCTCCCAGAGATATTACTGCAGAGTTTCTTGTTAAGAGCAAGCTGAGAGACTTGAGGGCTGTGTGCAAGGTACTAAATGTGACTATAATAGTCCAATTTACTGTTTTATTAGAAATGTTTCTGGTCTGTGACTGTAGACTTTATGATCTGATAACTCATTTGGAAATCAGGGATAAGATTGCTAGCTAGCGTGGAATGCTCGAAAATATCATATTTCCACACACAAAATTTGAAAAAACTAACAGATAGAAGGATAACCTAAAAGAAATATACAAAATAATTATAAATTAACTTTTCCTTCCTCAATCCCTCCTGAATGTGTACTTTTTTTTAAATGCAAAATGAGATATGTCCAGTGGTATTTTCCACTCTCCCCCCAACTATTCGAGTTGCTCTAAAGGGTTGACTTTTTCCTCTGGCAATGGCTATCTATTTATGAAGGCTTACAAAATCAACTGTCATTCCACAGCAATATGAGCAACTGCAAACTCAGCAGAAAGAAATTGAAGACAAGTTGCATGAGCTGGAGTCAAATCCTCCGAGTGATGTTTATCTTTCATCACGTGATCGCCAAATTCTGGACTGGCACTTTGCTAACCTGGAATTTGCAAATGCCACACCATTAAGCAATCTCTCTCTTAAACATTGGGATCAGGATGATGATTTTGAGTTTTCTGGAAGCCACCTCACAGGTATGTACTGTGCCTAAAGTATCTTTATAATATTGTCATAAATTATCTTCTAAATAGTATCTATTGGTCACAGACATCGTGTCTTTGACAGTTCAGTTCTAGAAATTAGCCTCTGCCTTCTTCATTTGCTCCACATATCCATATCAAGTCCCTTCACATCAGAACATCAGAGTGCTTGATTGTAAAGAAAATTATATTCATGGGTGAAATTTTGGGCTTAGGAAATATGGATTTCAAGTTGTTCAGCACCTTGTGTTTCACAAATTGAGACAGCCTATCTTAATTATTACAAATCTCTTCTAAAAGCATTCCCATTTATTTATTTCTCTAATAGACTTTACCAATCTGTAGGCTAATGTTTGATTTTCATTGTTTTCAAATTTTTCTACAATGAAAGATGCAGGAAATGACTCTCCCATTCTGTTATGGTCATACGGCCATGAACAGCTGTGGGATTTCCCTAGATCTGACTATCTAGGAGGTATCTCTAAATTTAAACAGCAGGTGAAAAAAGAATCAGGAGTGGACAGGGTTAAGCCAACCTTAAGATTTGCATGCAACAAAAATTTAGCCTCAGGCATTGTAGACTGAGCCGGTCAACTGTAAGGTGAAAAAGATGTGTTGGTAGCTGCTTGAGAATATTCATTGGCAGTTTGTATGACACTTTGTGAGACCTAAGTACTGTCATGCAGGGCTTATTCTCTTTCACCATGTAATTGGGTTTGTGAGCAAGAGATACAGTGAACCTTCCTATAGACTCCCTAAAACCCACCAAAATCAAATTTGATAAAAGCTGAATTCTGTGTTCTGATTTAAAAAGAAAAAATGTATGTAGTGATGGGGTTCTTCAGTTGTTAGGATTTGAAATCTGTACTGTGGATTCAGTTTCCTCTCCAATCCTTTAAATGTTACAGCAAACTAGAAATATGCCATGATTGATCCACCATTTAAATTCACACATCGCCATTGTGCAATTCATGCATCTATAAATATATATAAATAATAGATTTGCTTACGCACATGCCTTGGATGTTGTCTGCATTACTTATTGAAAGGTTTCTTGCATCCTGTTATCACTGGATGGAAGTGCAAAATGAATAATTTAGCAGTTCGTGTTTTAAAATATAGTTCATTGTTATGTAGGACATTTGGATTTTGGAGAGTGGTTTTGCTTTGTCAGCTACCATATAAGCAGAAAGAGGCTTGTTTGCATTGATAAACTGGTGATGCACAGAACACATCTCCAAAGTTATGAATATCATTCAAACCCAAATGGCTCATGAGTTTTTTTTAAGGGATGGAGGGGTGAGGGTTAAACCAGAATTAGGCTATAACATTTTGAAGATATTTTACATTTTGATATCTTTATGTGGTATTGCAGTGCGCAATGGCTACTCCTGCGTTCCAGTAGCTCTGTCAGAGGGATTGGACATCAGACTAAACACAATTGTTCGTCAAATCAAACATACAGCAACAGGTGAGCCATATTCACATAACTGTACACGAATGTATAGAAACATGCAGACCTTCTCATTATTGTGATAACATATATATATATCATAATGAAATCTACTACTGCACTCATTGAGCTCTTGTACAGCGCTTCCACATGAATGAATTGCAAGAGGCTCTCTTTGTTGAATGTTCAAATCACTTGCCTTAGTCCCTTGTGCCAGAATCTCTCAAATGGCTTTTTAAAGTTGTGGAAGAAATCCTGCTGTTGCTATTTCTGTCAGGATGTGATGTTGAAGATCTGTGCAGCTGTGCTTCTTTGAACACTTCCTCAGCAGTAGTATCTGGATTACCTTTATCATGACTTTGCTCTGCAGTTTTGGCAGTTTGCTGTTTAGTTTTGTTGGAAGGGGTATGACTAGTGTCCATTCTCTGCATTCCTATGTTTTTTTTGGCACAGAGAGGTAAAAGCCTTTGTTGTTTTTTCCCCACTGCTTGAACAGATCAGCTGGGATGTTGTCAACACTAACTTCCCTCCCTTAAGATTTTGTACAGCTCAACTTCTTACCATACTGGCAGGTATGCAGGCTTGCCTGCTTTAGTCCGATTGCTTTTGGAAGAAATTGGTGTCTGTCCTGAAGCAGAAGTTGTTGTTGCAACATTCCAAAGAAAAGATTAAATTTTAGATGCTGAAATATGATGGTTGTATAACAATAATGAAAAAGATTTTGCTTCTTGTAGGGGTAGAGGTGGTAACAACAGCAGCAAGATCTTCAGGTGCACCTCAGACATGGAAGGGGGATGCTGTACTGTGCACCTTACCACTTGGAGTATTAAAAGAGAGTGTTAGGGGTTCTGGGCCCAATGCTCCAGTCTTTGCACCACCCCTTCCAGAATGGAAGACAGCTGCTATACAGCGACTTGGATTTGGCAATCTAAACAAGGTTAAATTTATACTAGCAGCTGTTTTAAATTGCCTGCCTCTGGCTTTAATCAGAAGTGTGTATGGTTTTAGGTATTGTAAGTGTACAAGCTTAATCTGGTTGGGTACATCAACATACAGTATAATTAAAAACAATGAATAGCTTCAAATTCTAGCAGTAAAATGTGTGTTTGCCCTTATGATTTTTATTAGGTGGCTCTCTGTTTTGACCGGGTGTTTTGGGACCCAAGTGCCAACCTATTTGGTCACGTAGGCAGCACAACTGCAAGCCGAGGAGAGCTCTTTCTCTTCTGGAACCTTTACAAAGCACCTGTGTTGCTTGCACTAGTTGCTGGAGAAGCTGCAGCCATCATGGAGAATGTCAGTGATGACGTCATTGTGGGCCGATGCATAGCTGTTCTCAAGGGTATCTTTGGAAACAATGCTGTGCCTCAGGTGAGTCTTGCAATGTTATAAGGTTACAATTTATTTGCCGAGGGAAATTGCAAGAGACATTTTTCATATTTTTCTGATGATCACCAATCACACATTTGTAGACAACACTATATGCAGCACTATAAGTACCTATGTACAAAAATGGAAATTCCTCTCCCCATGCTTATGCATACACACACTTATGTAAAACGTCATGACATCCATCTGCACGAAGCAGTGAGAAGCCAGGTTGAAGAACTGAATCAGGGTATCTTGGTGTTTGCTTAGTGTTTTTCTGTATTGAAACATGGCTAGTCTTTGAAGTCTTGATGAGATCTGAGTTGAAGGAGTAGCGCATCTATCTTATTACACATTTAAGAAGAACATGGCTGGTAGTAGGAGTCTAGCTCATTCTAGTTGCCTTCACCATTCCTGAGAGAATGTAGGGAGGTGAAAAAAAAATTTTGTATTTTTATTTTCAGCTAAGGGCATGTTAAACTGTATGTTGACTTAAAGACTGTATAAATACATCAAAATGAGGACAACAGCAGGCTTTATAAATTGCACATCTTTGTGGCTAAATAGGTTGAATTTGAGTGTTAGAAATGTCCTGATTGAGGTGTAAATGTGAAGTTTCCTTTCTTTTTCCAGTAAGCTTTCCCGAGTCAGACCACTGTCGTCATTCCTTACAGATGTTAATGATCATAGGTTTATTTTTAATTTTAAATTTGTAAACTTTTCTCTTTTGATGATAGCCAAAGGAGACACTTGTGACTCGATGGAGAGCTGATCCCTATGCTCGAGGTTCCTACTCGTATGTGGCATCTGGATCAACAGGTAACAAAGTTTGTTCTTGGCTTTTGGTTAGTTGACAAGTTATTTTATGGTATAAGAAATTTGACTTTTGAGATCGACTTGACTGTTTTGAAACAATCTTGTTTCTAGCTATTTTTGAAACATTTTATTCCAGGAAACGACTATGACCTGCTAGCAACACCAGTCACTCCTGGACCAAATATTAAGCCACGTATCTTTTTTGCTGGAGAACACACCATCCGCAACTATCCAGCCACTGTGCATGGGGCTCTCCTGAGTGGCTTTCGTGAGGCAGGGCGCATTGCAGATCATTTCTTAGGAGCTTCATACAGTCTTCCCACTCCTCGACCACCTACCACACCATCTTCATAAGCTATAGTGTTGTTTCAGTCAAGATCTTAAAGCCAATACAGCTGTTCACTGAAAACAGACAGAACCTGCTGTAGACTGCGGACCACAAGGTTTTAAGAACTTGCTGAAGCAGTGCAGTTCATGTTCATTTTTGCCCTATAATCTTTTTCTAGACTGCATCAACTTTTAATTGTATTTTATCTTGTAAATTATATGTCCAAAATGTTTGGAATGATCCAGGATAGTTTTAGGCATCTGCATCTTCAGTGTTTTAAAAAGCTTGTTCATTGTAACATTTTTCTCATTGGCAACAAATACTATTTTGTTAAAAATTGTTACCAGTTTTGGTTTTTTTTTTAACATCTGATTATTGAGGGGAAGGGGTTCTCTAGATTTGCACTTGTATTTGCTGTACCACCTTTTCACATCAGCAAGAACATATCCTATAGAGCATGCGAACCTGCTAAGAAGAGTACAAATCACTGCAAAATGATTCAGAAAGCATAAAAAAGACGAGATGATTTAATTTTTCGTCGCCCTTCATCATACAACTAGATTCAGTCATGCAACACACATGATTTATTGCCCCATAACCAGAATTTCTTTTACAAATTCTTTTTTTTAAAAAGAGATACACTGGGTGGAGTATCTTGAGAATACAGAAACCCAATCACACAGCAGTTATCCTATTGCCAGCTCCATCAAACGCCCTGAATGAAGAGAAAATTGGCACCTTTCTGCAGTGAAGCCTTGTCATATTTTCTGCTTTTCTACAAGGCTAAGACTCCAAGCACATGTTTACAGTTTTTATATTTCTTTCACATTTATATTGACACGTTTAAAGAAAAAAAAAAAAAGTAAACATGGTTCAACAAATGGAATAAAAACACCACGTCACTGATCTTCGTGTGTCTGTACACTGCGCTTGGTGGTCAAGGCAATTTCCTTGATCTTTGGTAACATTGTCTCCAATTCCTGCATTAGATCCTGGACTTTCTGCTGCTCTCCATTTGCCTCTGCCTGCACCCTCTGCACCACAAGATCTAGACAGAAGAATGACGGCAATCATGAACACACACAAACTGTATCAGACTGCTGAATGAGATAATGCTATTTGGCAAATTTCAACATTCATGCAAGATAGCCATTTTTGCAGGGGATTGAAGAATATTTTAGTAAAGTGGACCATATCAGAAACAAATGGAAGCCAATAGCCCTTTGATAGAAACTTTCCCACTTCTACTTTTGATAAAAAAAAAAAGCTCTTGACATTCAGACTCTGCTACATTGTAATTGAGTGTTGAGAAAATGTGCCGTGAAGAAAAACTAATCTGTCCTACCTTGAAAGAGGGTAAGGCTCTGATACTTCTCAGCATCCAGAGATTCCTGAAGATGCTGAAGTACAGCTGGAACTAGACGTCCTGGTGCATGTACCATTGCCTGGGTGAAAGTCTGAAACAGTAGGACTACAGCCAAGTGCATGGCCATTGCCGGGTCATTCTCTCCCTTCAGCTGGTCGGACAGAGTCTGACGATGGGCAAACACCAGCTGTCTGGAGAAGAGATACAACATATATTCATCTCTACATTAGAATAAAAAAGAGGATTATGAAAAATGGCTTACTGATTAACATACTTTACCCTACATACAGTTATTGTCTTCTTGCGATTTTTGGTCACTCTGCATCAATTCAGTCATGACTAGTGAATAAATCTTCCTTCGCAGTGGTTATGGAGTTGGCAATTATCCCCCAATTAAACCTTTTAGACTCGTATCAAGAGTAGTAAATGTTGACATATTTTAATACTATTTAGTTCTTCCTGAGCTGGAAGCAATGTACCGCCTTTGCATGCTTCTGGGACCAAGTACGATCTCTTTAAGTATTCTCTTTATTGCATTGCAGAATACATTGCTTATATTAAGACTTGTCTATAAGTTAGTTGAAGGGAGCTGAATCAATTATTTCACCTTTCCTTCTTCTTGTCTGGCTTCTTAAGCATAATAGAGAGATGACTTGAGCTGCACAGATTTTCCAGAGTCGTGAAGAACTCCTCAAGGCTCTAATGTTTTCACAAGAATACAATTTGTTTGAAGTCAAGAAAATGTCACAGCAGTAAAGAAAGATAGCATGTGTGTAAACAGAAACTTCTAAAATGACACCACAGTCTAAGAATGCCCTAAAAGTGTGAAATGCAACTGCACTTCACCATGTGTTTTTCTAAGTAATAACACTATCACTACAGGAGTTAACAGAGCACAGTATAAATAAAAGTCATGGCCATATTTTTCTAATGCAACTAAAATGTGCTTTCTCCTCACTTATATATAACTGAGCTTTGCAATGAAACGATTAAAAATCTATAAACAAGATTAATTCTTTCGCGCTTGTCACTCCTTGTTAGATTTTCATACCTGTCCATTCAGTGTTTGGTGCAGTTTCATCAGAGGAGCTTGAACATCTTTTGGTAAACTGTTTATCAATTTTAACCTTGCCTACACAAAAATAGAATTTTTCAACAAGTGTCAGTAGTATCAGTGTAATAATCAAATCATTGCAATGACATTACCTCTGAGACAAAACATACGCATTCATAAGGAGAGTGCTCTGAAACTGGGACAAAATTTGCATATTTACGCACTAATAAAATAAAACAAGCATCTTACCTCTGTGGAAAGATGGGTGTCCTCTGAAATGGAAACCATGTGCTCTGTTGCCAGTGCACTGACAAGTATGTTGGTCATGTCTGTGCACAATGTTTTCAACAGGTGCTTTGCCAGGTTGGTCTGATTTGGATCTGTGGAAATGTTCACCCACTACAATCACGATGGCCCTTTATTTTCAACAAATTGTACAGTCTAGTTTTGGCATGATAGTAACTGCTTCTCATCCTTTGTCTTCTTTGTGGTGTTGCTGGTGATTTTTGTTGACAGCGATGCCAGTTGCTTATTTGTGTTCTTGTTTTGTTGCCTGCATCTCTTCAATGTTGTTTTTTTATGCCTCTGTTGCTTTTTATCATCGACTAATGGTCTCCACAGCCATATATGTGCCATATTCTCTACTTCACCGTGAGGTTTACACTCGCTAATCTCTAAACCCTTTGGTACATTTTATATTTTGGGTCTATATCTATCAAGACTGAAACCTTGTGATCTCCTGTGTACTGTTTTGCACTGCTGGTTTGTTGGTGTGACATCTCTATCAATAATCTGTGTGCACGCCAGACAGTAAAAGATGTAAATATTATTTACCTTTGAACAGCTTGGATCCTTTTTCAAAAAGGCGTGCATTTGTCCACAGACCAGACACTCTCTCCTGCAGTTCACCAAAAGACTTCTTGCGATCAGCACTGGTACCAGAGCCAGATACTTGCAGGAAGATTGATCTTGCTGCCTCCTGGTACTGCTTGTTTAAAGGCCTGAAAAAGGAGCGCAGGAAAGACACTAGCAAAAGTCCTTTATAGCCCCAACCTTATGACATCCTGGATGGTGACAGCTAACAGTTGCACTACTATGATCAATTAAACTGTCTTCATTTAGTTCTCCTCATTCTTACCAAGTTTAATTTTCCATCCCAGGTCTGCCATGATTTTTTTTCAGGAAGGAGCTCTCTCCTATAAAGACTATACACACCCTAAATTAGAAACAATATAGAATTTACCAGATGAGTGTTTGGTAAATAAACTTAAAAAAAACCCAAAAGGGTGGCAGGGGTGGGCAACCCTCCAACAAAATGGTTGCTTCAACAGGATGGTTAAATAAATATCCCTTTAATGAGCAGCACAGCTGACATTACCTGTAAAGCTGGGAAGCTATTTCAGTAATCAGTTCCTCTGGACACTCTTTAAATTCAGATTGACTCTCCAGCACTTGTTCAATTTCTTTCCGATCCATAAACACAAGATCTGGGTGACGACCACCACCTCCAGCAGCTGCTGTCACGTCGTCATCTGAATCATTTTCAAGGTCACGCCCACGGCCTTTCTTCTTTGTTGATTTGGTTTTGATCTCACGTCCTCCAGTTCCCTCTTTCCTACTACCTGCTGAAAAAAGAAAAGCACTATTGGTTTTTATCTGGGTAGCTGTCTTGTTCCTTTATGGTTGGAAAAGTGAACTATGCCTTATGATGTTGCAAACTATAAATGTTTTTCAATTTATGTGTGGTATTAGCTGCTTTTTACCATCACATTTAGGAGATTATGATAAATCCATGTCATGCCAATAGCACAGACTTTTACAATGAAAATAACACTAATAACAGACTTTTACAACAATACATAATAAAAGAAATTTGTAATTTCATTGCCTTTCTTGAATCAATCACAACATATGCTAGGCAATAAAGGTTCAGAATTTTCTAACTAGTGTCAGAATAAATTCTCTTTAATCTCCCAGTTTGTTTTGTATCTTTTATATTTGCCTCAAGTTAATACCACTAACAACCAGCTGGTCCATTAATGAGATAATACATCTTTATCACCAGATGCAAACCAACCTGCAGCCTTTTTCCTTCGTTGTTCTTTCTTGTCTTCATGAGCCACATTCTCATCCAAGATCACTTTTGAAACGGTAATCTTATCACCATCACCCTTCAACAAAGCTGGATTCTGCTTCACATTCTACAAAATGATCATGACAAACATGTGCATTATCCAATTATATGTGTGCATGTAATGTGCACATGCACATAATTTTAATTACATTTAAATACACTAATATGCATACACTGTGCACATATGCAGCTATGAGATTTATACTTGTTATATCATACCATCACTTTAAGGAGACTAATACCACACACTACTCCTTACAGTCATCAACATAATTGTCAATAGTTATGATTATAGTCAAATGACAAGTCTGCCTGCTCATCTTTCATTGCAGATTTATGATACTCTCCATCCTTACTTTTTTTCCCCCGTTTCCTCTTTGTGTCTTCTATGTTTGTCTTTTATTACTTGTCTGCATATTTATTTCTCCTTCTGTAGTCCTTTGATTCTGTACCATGTCTCCTACTTGTTGCTATACACAGTAAATGTAAAGAATAAAAACCACTGGCTAAAATATTTTTAAAAAAGCATTCCAGATGCATAATAAAGATACAACTATACAATCTCAGGAATTCATGCCACTAACCTGCTCTGCCTTTTGTTGAATGACATCTCCAAATAGTTTAGCACTGTTACTGATGAGTTTCTGGCTTGCAACAATACTGTTAGCACACACTAATGCACCCTGGCGGCCTTGTGTGCAATGAGTCAACAGCTTACCAATATCATTAGAATCAAAGGAGGATGGCAAGACAGCCTACGAAACAAAGGAAAATAAAAAATTATTCTTGAAAATATTTTTTGATGTGGTTATTTTTAACAGAATATATATCTTCAAAATATTATCATTCAGGAATTTTATGCTTTCAAATTTAATGAAAAATCTCACCGCAATATCAACCCAAGAATCACTAGATAATGCATCGTCAATGCTGGCCTCTATCTGATCTTGAATAGTTGGTCCTACACAGCACGACTTGAGAAACAGCAATTTTTCATTTTTGAATCTCTTCTTGACATAGTTTTTCACATCTGGGATACCTAGTCGTACCAAAGAGTCATACTCTAGAAAAGAAAACAAAATGTAATGATATTATGCAGAGGGAATAATTAAATAAAATTAAGCATTCACTCAACTATTCCCCAGACTTAAAAAAAAGACATTTAATTTTTCAAATGATGCCAATAATTTAATTTTAAAATATTTTCTAACTTTTAAAACTATGATAGAATGTCAATGTCTATTGAGAAAATCTATCAAAAATAATTTTAACGGGAGTTGCTTCGTAGATTGTTATTATGCCTGCTAAGATCACTGAGTAAGGCAGTGTTATGGTGGCTAGTCAATATTTCTTTAGTCCATTTCCATGGGGAGATTAAAGGATATGACTGGATATTACTTGAGGAATCATTTTTCTGCAGTTACCTTCCTTGGCATTGTTTAGTCAATTGTTTTCTGGCAGTCATTTGAAATTTTCTAGGACTAGTTACTGCCTGTGACTCCTCAGTGCAAAATAGCACTCAAACTTTATGCATAAACAAGCTTGACGTAAACTGAATTCAACTAATATTTATCTAGTAAAACAAAAACCACAGTTGTATCATACATGGTTATTTTTTTTTCAATTTTTTGAAAATGATAAAAATTCATACAAGGCACAACTCTGGTGAAAATTTGAAAAGAACAACTGTAAGACAAACGACGTTTACAAACTTGAACTTTGACTTACCAAGATAACCATTCTGTGCATAGAAACTGTCTACCCACTGGTTCTGTGAGCGAGTATAGATATCAGGATAGAACACTGATTTGTCCTGGTGACCTCCTGAAATGCTTCCTTTTATGCGACCCTGCTTTATTAAGTCCTCCAAAATGGCTGTAAATAAGGTATGAATGAGACTTCTCATGTAATACATATCCAAAACACAAGTTCTTGAAAGGAGATTACAACAGGAAAAAACCCCCAAATAATGCATATCAAGATATCAGGAAACATCAAAAAGCATCTGCTTCACTGAGCTTTATCATCTGCAACTCTGATCAGTTATTTTTAAAAGCATGAACAGTTTCAAAATTATGTGGGCCAGGGGTTAAAGTCATGGACTTCCTTAAAGTAACTGACACTTTAGTTAATGACTGCTGGTTAGGGAACCAACTGTTAAATCCTAACCAATGGTAAAGCTATTGGCATATTCATGGGCAAGAAAGAAAGCACGCTGGGTTACTAAACCAATGGTTTATTTTAAGCACTTAAGGTATCCCCTTTGCTGCATGTGCATTTACGCTTGAAAGCATGAGTACTTAGAAAGCAGTATGGCATCAAACCAGGCTGAATAAAAATCAAAAGGCAAATTTTTCTCACCACAAGGTTATGATTTAAATTTGCACAACAGTCCTCAAAACATCATTGTATTTATCAATAGGACCAGGTCTGATGGCGTGGTGTAGTTGCAGCCCTATGCTCCACTAGGGGTGATTAGCAACAAGAATCTAACCATTGGTTTCAAGACTTAATGGTAGGGTCATTTGTTAGCACAAATTTGAGCCACAAATATGCCATGTTTGTGCGAACCGACGATTAGTCACATGACCGCCATTGGTTAAGGCTTAACCCATGTCCATGAATATAACCCCAGTTAGACAAAAAAGGATGACTGGTCTGTTCTTTAAAGATCCGTTTAAATGTTTTTAAAAATGTCATATCTAGCATACAAATTCTCAATGCATCTGAACTTACTATGAAAGAGTCTTTCATGACATCCTGTTCTGTTGCGAATGATACCCACTGGAACTGGCCTGCAAAACAGTTTGTCTAGTTCTGTTTTAAGAGAGAACATGCTACTCCACAAAAAATATTTACGGAAAGTATTTGAACTCCCATATATCCAAACATCCATGTTAGCAGTCTGATTTCAAGTTAACAAAAAAGCAATTAATTTTTTGTTTAGTTAGGCTTGAACATGCTTCCATTTAAATTTTTTAATTAATTAATGAATTGAAGCAAAGGTATGGTTATCAAACACCAGGAAATACTTACACTGTTAATGCACTAAATCCACCTCTGATTCTAGCAGTCATTCTTGAGACAAAACTGTCTGTGAAAACAACATCTTTATCTTGAATGTCAACTTGTCCTTTGATGGCTGTTCCAATTTTTTCTTCAATGAGTTCTCGAACAAATTCAGCTGGCAGATCATACAGGTTAGCTAGTTCTGCAACTGTCACGTGCCCTTGCTCATGGAGTCTATCATTGATTTCATCTGCCAACTTGTCGTGATATGAGCTAAAATGTAATTTGGATAAAAAGATATTCTCAGTGCAGGGCTCAGAAATATCACTTAACATACAAACTTCAATGTACTTGTTTTGAAGTTGCTTTTAATTTTAAGTCATTGATGCAAGTTGAGGTTGTACATTACTTGTAACAGTGACATAATTGCAAACAGTAAGTCTTGATTTCTTCAATGGTATATGATGCAGCCAACAGCATGTGGTCTTACCTGCTTATCAGCTGCCCTAGCACAAGGGTGAGGTTCTTGTCATGTTTCACAAGTTCATTTACCTTAGATTCAATATGACTTAGGTCAACATTTAGAGCCTGCTGCAAGTCCACCAAATTGATTCTTCCTATAAAATAAATTAATGATGGCTTCAAATGTATGTCAAGTATAAACTGTTTATGAGAATGCATACAAGCATCATGCATTCAGAATAAATGAATATAGCATATACTTGCATTTATATGATATACTTTCATTTATTGAATGTATGCATATATGGGCAAAGATAAATGTTATTTAAAGGTTGTTAAGTCATATAGTACCATTGACTTAATTATTATTGAAGAACTATAACATTTCATATAGAGATATAAGAAAAAAATTACAATTAATCTTATGTATTTTCAAATTTATTTCAATGATTTTTGTTGTTTGTTGTTGTTGTTGTTGTTGTTGTTGTTGATGATGATTGTTTGCTGATATTACATACCCCCTTGCACAGCAAGTTCATCCAGAATCTCCTTAGTAAGATGCTGAGATGTCAAGTACTCTTTGCCATCAGATGTATAAAGAACATCCACAAGTTTTAGTTCTACTAACTTCTTCACCAGTTCAACAACATTGCGTTCTGACAACCTGGATACACAATAGATAAGTATATATGTACATTGCACTCACTATATAATAATGGGTATTGCAAAAATCTAAGAACATACAAATTAATTCAACATTTTCAACTGTAAAATTCCCCCTCATTTCGTGCACCCGTTGTTTAGTTTATTCCTTGTTGCTCTTTGAGGAGCATAGGGCTGCAAAACACCTCGCCAGTGGACCCGGTTTTGGGGTGCCCCCTTCAGTTGGGCACAGGTGGTTCCGATGTCCTTTGCCTCGCTCTCTCTACTGTTCTTTTCCAAGTCTGCTTTGGTCTTCCAACTCTCCTCTTCCCCTGAGGGTTCCAGTCAAGTGCCTGCTTGGCAATGTGTCAGCTGGTTTGAGCAGTATGTGTCCTATCCAGCCCCATTTGCGCTTTTTGGTGTCTTGGCTAGTGGCATTCTGGTTGGTTCTTTTCCACAGGCTGCTGTTGGAGATCTTTTCAGGTCACCTTATTCCCAGAATATGGCGTAGGCATCGGTTGGTAAAGGTCTGGAGCTTGCTGTTGATGGTGTTTGTCACTCTCCATGTTTCAGAACCATACAGTAGGCTGCCTTCACATTGGTGTTGAAGATGCGGGTCTTACTGCTGAAGGATAATGTTCGGGAGTTCCAGATGGGGCGTAGGCTGTTGAAAGCATGCCTGGCCTTGTTGATGCGGCTTTTGATGTCATCATCCGCTCCACCGTCCTTGTTGACAATGCTCCCCAGATACATAAAGCGGTCGGTTTCCTGGATGTTCTCTCCTAGTTGGATTGGGAGTTCGAGGATGTTGTTGTCGATGACGTGCATCCGTTGACCAAGTTAATATTTTGTGTTTAGCTTTCCATTCTCATACTATTCCATTAATCATTTTAGAACGCAAAGATTATTTTCCATGCAGATACGAATGCAAAAAAGCAGTCATTTCGTTCAAGACTAAGTTATGTATCGTTCTTCATTGCTTCAAGATGTTCAATAACAAAAGTAACAATTGCCTATCTGTATCAGAACGGACAAATTAACAGCTGTTGTCATTTGCGTGTAAATGATCCATACGCCTGTACACATAATCGTTCTGTTAGTAAACATTTTCACAACAACTTCACAAGGATCAGCAACCTGCCGTAGTTTCTTACTTTTGTTTTGCGGCCGTATTCTGTACCCGTTGAAATTCCAGCTGGTATTTTCTCAACTCGTCGAGATCAGCCATGTTGGAACTGTTTTCAGGGGAGAGTAATAATTAGCGCTTGAAGCAACTTATCTCCCTTTAACGCTCATTCCGAAGCACAGGGACATTCCAACCGTTAACAAGCGTTACGTCACGGTGCTTTCCGTGGTCACTGAGGGAGGTGGTCAAAGCAATTAAGATAAGATAATACTTTATTTATCCCAGAGGACAATTCAGTTGCAGCTCGATTAAAATTTGTACACAATTGTATGCACAAAACAGGCGTCTACATTCGTGTCTCATTCACTCACATTATCAGCTGCATAGCCACCGAACGCCAGCACGAGGCCCTGGGCAGACGATCTTTCATGTCCCTTGCAATGATTATTAATTGTAATCGTTTATTATTTTTCCAATATTTAATAATATGCTTACAAATTATAATTCGACTGGCACTATTTACACTTCGTTTAATGTGTTTTTGTTAGTTTTTTTTTAATTGTTATCTTTGGTTTTCAGGCACATCTGCATCTCGCACTACAGCGAGCGAATGGAAATAAGGAATGATGAGCGATCGCTAATTGTTTGGTTTGGTTTCTACTCTGGTAGAATAGGTAGGTTTTTATGTTTTTATGTTTTATGTATGGCAACTTGTTGGAAGAGTGATGCAGCAGCCAAGATCGCCAAGACCGGTAAAAAAGTACTCAAATAAGATGCGCAAAAACGTTCCGGCGGAAGGAGAGTCTGGGAAAACCTAAATTAATGGGTATGATTAGATGAAACTGAAAGAAATTAAAGTCATAAGGATTTATGTCTGCTTCCTGTCTGTTTCAACGTATGATTACATATACATATATCACGAACTTGTATTACTGGACTGCTGACAGACGATTTTCCACTTAACTACTAAAACGAGGCAGGTGTATACAGAGCTTCCGGTTTATTCACATTATTTTCAGATTAACTACTCAAACTAGCCAGGTTTGTGCATAGCTTCCGGTTTAGTCATAGTCATTGTTTAGGTTCGCCGAGTATGATTTGAGGAAATTGGTCATTGAAGTGCGCCTTGTTTGACTCCTCATCAAGCTGTAGAAAAGCTCCATGAGCACAGTACTATTTAGTATTCAGGGAGAGGATTTTTAACTACTGCAAAGCCCTACGACGAAACTGACGGACAATGGAAATGAATATGGAATGGAACCCGACACTGACAAGAGTCATGGTGAACACCAAAGGCCATAGCAAAACAGAGATTTACATAAAAGGACGTGCTGCTAGACGAGATCAACAACTTCAAGTTCTTGAGAGCTACCCTGATGGCAGCTGCTGGGTATGCTTTAGCACAAGGATTGTTGTCGAAGAAACCACTAAAACTCTTATGGCATCTTGTGTACACTGTGTAGACTGCTGAGCAAACTCTGAGCTGATTGTACTGAGGTCACTCACTCTCCCCTCACAGCGTTCAGTATTTTGCATCCTCGTCAGTCTTTCACTTATTTAATGATGAAACTGCACTAGATTTGTATCTCTCATGAAATACAAGGTTGTTTGTATCTGCAATAAACTGTATCTGCAATACCTATCTGTCTACTCCTAACTCTATACCAGTATCACCGACGTAGCTGCTATTTATCTGTCGCTACTCGTTCTCTCCGGTCTTCCATATACAGTTACATATATATCTTCTCTGTTGATGCCACTTCAAGGGACTGAGCTCGTTCCTGTAATATAAACTATGGACCTGGCTGCGGAATTCTTTGCCTTTCAAAGTTAGACACTTCTTTCTGAGAAGGTAGTTCTTGTGATGTGTCTTCCTTCGGTCACGTCTTGTTTGACGGGATATGCCTGAGTATTGCTTTCTATGTCTAAACGGTGGTTTATTCGTTGTTTTCTGAGTGGTGTTCATAACCGAGAGAGTGTGCCTAGTACCTGTTTAATATGAGCTTTATAAATGATAACTATTATTAGTCCTAGAATAAAAAAATAGCATTTATCTTCCGATGCAAATCAAAGATCAAATTCTAAAAGATTGCGGGTTATTTTTTACTTATTTATTTTTTATTTGATTTTATTTATTTATTTATTTATTTTGGTGAGCCATTACATATTGCAATCCGCATCGGAATCCAGCTTTGTATAAGGAGCTAGTTCATCTGCAAGATGACTACGGCATTGTTACTCAGCTTTCGTTCTAGTTTTATTTTTGGTCATTGTGGTCGACATCGGAGAAATAAAACTGCGAAGAACATTCACTAAGCAGACTCACGGCGAAGCTGTCATCAAGTGCTAGCGACAGTGAGAGCCGCGAAAGAATCACGTAACAGACATTGTCAGCTACGTCGTTAAGGATGTGTTAGTGCTGTTGCCCTGGAAACGGAGTATCCTGCTGTAACTGTAGTTCCGAAGTGAACCATATTTTTTTTAATTTGTGGGAACTTTTTATGTTGCAAAAGGCAAAGGTAAACAGTATTATTGTTTCCCTGGTAAAAGTAAAATTATTTCTTATTATCCCTTCGTCCATCCCGCTGACATAATCTCACCCACAGACACATTACTTGTATCCAAGTGCTTTGTAGGTGCATGCACGCACCCTTGCACACAAACATCCGCGGTCACACATTCACACATCCCTCGTCTTACAAACAGAAACCCACGCCAACAATTGACAGCCTGAACGTATATTTTAGTGTACATTTTGTACGAATGTACATTAAATGAGATATACAGGCGAAAACGGTGTTAAAGGCGAGACTAGGAGAATGAATTGGTTAAAATTTAAAATAAAAAAGACAATCCAACAGTTAACAAAGGAACAGAAGTTTAGAGATTTCCTTTATCGCAGTGCACGAAATTTAAACTTTACATCTGCAGTAAAAGAATTTTGTGGTTTGCATCCTCATTGAAGGAGTTTGGAGTTACATGCGTGTCCAGACGTAGAGGACTAGTGTCAGCACAATCGTTGATGTCGCCGAGACCACTGCAACAACAATATAGAGGAAAGCAGCTGCGGTGAGAACAGTGATGTATAGTCAGAACACCCTGAGGACAAGTGAACTCATCCAGCAACGAACATCATTTCATTACAGATACCCGTCATGGCGCTTTGTGGTTGTGCTTCGTGTGTGTGTGTGTGTCTGGGTGTGTGGGTAAGTGACCTAGGTCACTGGTTATAGATTATATATATAAGTACATTGAAGGTTCATAGAGTTCTGTGGTGTGTTGACTAGATGTTTTTTCCCCATAGGTATATGGTGATTAAAAAAAAAAATGACCATATGAAGCATAGGCACATGCTAGTCTTTCTTAAGATTTGGCGAAGATTTGGGGAACAGGTTAAAAGATGATTAACGTTGATGGTTAGAAATGATTAATGTTGTTCGCTCACCAGATTTGCTGCTTCCGTTGAATATGTATATGTCGACAAATTTGGTGTTGTCGATGTTTGGTTTTACTGAAAGCAAAAAGAATTATTTTTGAACTACCAAAGTTGAATTGGCTTTACCAAGATCTTTACTAGACGAATGCACGGACACACACTCCAGGCCCACACACACACATGCACGCAATAGCACACACAAGCAAGCTGTCATCTCTCTTTATCTCATTCTATTTTTTCTTGTCCTCTCTTCTCACTTCCTCTAATAAAAAAAGTCTGGTTATTGTCTGTTCCTAATACATGTATGTCATCTTAAGATGACACGTTCACGTCTCGTTAAACGTGATGTTTCGAGACTCGTGTGTAGTTTTTGTGTTGGTATGACATTATTTTTTTCATGAAATAATAAGTGTAGCAGTTCATTTTTCTGTCAACGCTTTCACTTTTTTTTTTACTCCAAAGCCTAAACTCGCTGTTGCAGTTGTGTTCGAAGTGGGGAATGGGAGGATGAGGCACATTCAACCATTCTTACCTCCAGAAGGGGGCGCTGCAGTGGCAGTTTGACTCTTGACTGTAGTCGGCCTCGGCCTCGGCGTCGGCGTCGGCGTCGTAGTAATGGGATACATCAGTCCTAACAAGAAATAAAATAAAACCTTTGTTTCACAACCCTGTCTCAAACTACAAAAAAAAAAAAAAAATCACCTGGAGAAGCATAGAGAATGGGGCACCGTCAGAACATGAACTATTAGCGTGGTGTAGGACTGAGACAGTCTCACTACCAGAGACCGGGGGAATGTGGGGAAAGGAATCCACGTAGTGCATTGGTTGGTTGTTTTATGTCAAGAAAACCGCTCACTGATTCACTCGTCGCTAGAAAAGCAACGGTCCTTACCGACACAGGTGGAGTTATCTGAAAAAGAGATGAGATCATCTTCAGCTTTTATTCTGACAGATTTCTAAATGTGTATACATTGAACGATTAGGTACATGCATGGACAAATACCCACACGCACACAAACACATGCACACACATATTAACATAAATAGGACCCATATGCATACACGTACACACACGTGCAAAAACAAGTGCTCGCACATGCACGTGCGAAGAGACAATATGGGAATGGTGAGAGCTGGCTGCCTCACGGCATCATAGCCTACAGAAGACTCCCTGTCATGTTTACAGTACATGGCCGATGTCAGACATCACAGCAGCTTAGAAAAGATTCACTGCCATGTTTATAGTACAGGCCCATGTCAGACAAACTCACGCTGAAGTCTTGTCAGCTCCATGTTGACGAGCCTGGCGATGTCAATTCTGTCCTCACATGCCGGTGTTGCTCCCTCGAAGCAGCCTCGGAATGTTTCCAAATACCTGACACACAATTCTGTAATTAGTTTATAATTAAGTTGTTTTCGTCTCTTTCTTCCTGTCTAAGTGAGGATGAACCTCAGGACATTTTACAATGATGGTATCGTGATCATACATAAAAATCATAAATTAACAGACTAAATTTTTTTTAATCATCTATAAAGGTTAGCTTTATGAAAAGATTGTTTTTTCAAAACTAAAGCTAAACACAATCGTTTGTGCATATCATTGTTTATAGATGCGTACGTATTTCAGAACAAGCATTTATTTTCCGAGTGACATTGCACAACGAGGAACTTTCTTGACATGTCGATGTACACATTTACAAACATGTAAGCATGCATAATTATTAGTTAAGAAAAAAATAATAGGTTATTACTAACATGCACTTCTTGTAGATGTCCCCTTCAGTAAAAGGATATTCGGTAAGTTTTGAACAGTTCGCCTTTTGATTTTCGCAGTCGTTAAGCACGAAGTCGTCAGAAATTTCTGTCCCGTGACAAGAGAGGACCAACATGTAAGGGTAATTTTTTTTTCATTTTAGGTTGTTTATCAACAAATCATAATTTTGTAAAATCACAATGACATGATTTATCACCAACACCTTTCGCTCTTCTCCATACTTCATAATCAGAAAATATTCACTGAAGAAGTACTGAAAGAGAAGAAACCTTTGAATGAAGCAAAAAGGGGAAAAATAATTTGGAAGCATCTTTGGTCACAAGAACGATGTCCACACGTGAGGAATTTTTCCAGTGATATCATTAGTAAAATCTTGTGAGTGTTAGACAGCTGAATAATCTCACTGTTTACAAAATTCACAAACATTGTTGCCAAGACTTACCAATGTCGCATTTGTTCCAAGCCTTGGTGTTGGCTACGTCTGTGTAGGTCGTGCTCCTTAGGACTAGGGAAGACAGTTCATCGCAGGCTGTTGTTGACCACAAGATGCTGTCTATGCAGCTGGCGTATGTCTGCGTGTATCTAGACACAGAGAGCTGATGGTCAAATCCCCTTGCTCTCTCTGTGTGTGTGAGAGAGAATTTTTCCCGTAATTGAAAAAAAAAAGATTTACCTGCAAGCGTTCTCCGCAACTGAAATGCTGACGGCTTTGGCGACGGTACAGGAGAGTTGACTTGATTTACAGTTCGAGTTCAGGCACCAGCTTTCTGACACCAGCCCTAGAGGAGGGAACAAGCAGAAAAAACACAGTTCTGTATACACAGCTATATAGATATCTGGGGTGTATTTAGAAAGCACTTTCTCTGTGTAGACAATAATGTATCATTTGCTATTTTCCCCCCACAGTAGGTCAGACATTTACGATTTCTCATCACTAAGACAGATGGTGTTATTGGTTTGTTTTTAATTAAATAAGCACAATATTAAAATGACATTACATATCATTCAAAGATAGCTATCATTCTTAAAACAATTCATTCAGAACAGAGAGTAAACAAAAGTAGACGTGGAGAAAGAAAGAGTAAAAAGAAGATGGAACTAGTGAGGATATACCAGCTTCCTTTATTTGTGCTTGTATTAATAGTTTATTATATGTCTTACACAATATCTCTAACTCTAACGTAAACTGTTGCATCTTTTTATACTGTTCTATATTTCACAATCCTCCGAAAAATGTAAAAGAAGGTATATTATATTTCCATTTACATACATAAATTGTAATGTTTTGCTACGAAGATGATTGAGTCTAATACTTTGTTAGTATACTTTTTTAAAAAAAAAAAGAACTCTAATGTAGTGGTCAGAGCAGGGCATACACTTTCTCAGTCAGCATATAAAAGATATCTTTCTACAGCTTGAACATCTCTTTTTGAGTTTCAAAACGTTTCGCGTGGGAGTGAGTGTAAAGGGCTCAGGACGTAGAGCAAATTAAGTTTCCTTGATGTAAGACTCAAAGTTTTTTCATTATTAACAGTGAAGTTTTGGATAATTCTCTCCTTTTACCTTTCTCCTCAATCTCTCCCTTTTATTCATAACCACGTTTTTTGAAATATGCATAAAATATTCACACACAAAAGTGATAAAAATGAAAAATAAACATGGCTCCGTCTTTTTTAGGAAAACGAAAAAGAAATTTTTAGCTTTATTGTAATTAAGCGTTTTATTAATAATGTGTTGATATACATCCGTAACAGGGGAGGATATTAATGGTAAATTTCATAGACATGTAGTGGACATAAAAGTGATGTGTTGATATATGCTGCACTCTGACCTTTCCAAGCTTTCAACACCAAGACCTCGCGGCTTCATGTTTCAGCAGCACTGAGTGAACTCGGGGATGATCAACACATGAACGATAGGGAAGGTGAGCGAGAGACAGAGAGAGGAGGAGAAGCGAGGAAGAGAAAATGATTTTATCAGGGTACATGGCTCTCAAAGGTGAGGCCAGGGTAGGGAGCCTTGAGTAGGTGGACGTAGGCAAATCATCCGACATGTCAAACATATGTACATCCTGGAGCGAATCAAATGGTCACAAAAGACGCTGCCGCAAGGGCAACAAACATAGGTGTTTCTTCTCTTGCCACGTTGAATAAATTAATAACAAAGCCAAATACTTCGCTTGTCAGCACAGAATACAATGGGAATGATGACGCATTGCAATGAAATCAGAATACATTTGCATATTAAGGATCGACATCTATCTGGTTATGAACAGAGAAAACTGTTAAGAATTTTTGTTAAAAAAAAAAAAAGTTAAAGAGGGTTAAAGGGTACTGCATGTCTTTTCAAATCTGAGTTCATTATCCCTATCATTATTTTCACGCGCTTGTTTATCATCGCTAATGTCTTCCTCACATGATCATTGTCTTGTACCCCTCACCTACCTCCGGTTAGTTGACCCTGACTAACCCTGTTATTCGTCCAGTTAATTTATTCTGGTTTGGATGTTCACCACCCTTTATTAATTGTTTTTATGCCTGTGCCACCCTACTTTTTCTTCATCGACTAACGGTCTCTTTTCTACTTCGCATACATACTTTACACTATGAATTTTATACTGATCGCCAAACCACTTTGCTTTAGTTTAGAATCTGCGTGAATCAGCAGCTTAGACTAAAACTATTTTATAAAACGTTTTTAACTAAATGTATTTTTTTAATTTAGAAACTCAGCCCTGATGTCTTGTGTACAGTGTCGCAGGCCTATTGTGTTGATGTGATGTATCAACCAGCCATCTGTGTGCACATCAGACGAGGACAACCATATGTCAACTTGTTTTTGTCGGCTGTTTGGACATGCATGACACGTGCACTGAGTCATGAGTTCAGTGCAGGGTAGTTAATGTCTGATGAAAGTATCTTTCAAATAGTTTAGCACATATTTGTTGACTTGGCCTCACCATGACTGCCAACTTCACTGTCATTCTTTTGATGCAGTGTCGTTAAGAAACGCGCTGTACTATTATTGTTGTTATTATTAACACTTCATCTTTAGAGATGTTCTGTATTACTGTTATTAATGTTTTACTCACTACTGTAGAAAATAAACTGAAATTTAGAAATAAAATTAACAGAAATTCTACTCTTTGGGAAGGAGAAGGGAATAGCAGATATATTATAACAATGGCTTCTAATGTAGGTTCGATAACACTTGGTGATAACACTGTGGCGATAACACTTGGCGATAACATTTGGCGACAACACTAACACATGACAGTGGGCTGGGGGAGGCTCACTTTGTTACCTTTTCATCATAAATCTCTCTTCACATGTTTAACAAGTGCACTGACATGAGTACGGATTTTGCATCATCATTTTCCACTTTGTTATTATTGAAAATTAGAAATTAATTGGCTTATCACAATCTTCAAACAAAAGAACACAAATTTCAGCATCACTTCTTGTGTGTAAAACTCCCTCCTCGCCCTAATCAAGAAAAAAGTTTAACAAACGATTAAAAATGAAAGAAAATGAAAAGCAACTAAAGAAAATAAAACAAAAAAGTTACAAATACTTCATAAAAAGTGTAAAAAGCTAATCTCATAATTTGGAAACAGTTTAGTTACTTTAGTAGAAAAGAACTATTAAGTACGACCTTAAAAGACAACAACAACAATATACTCAGCTAAAACAAAATTACAGCAAACATACTCACCTACAAAGAAAATCAGGAAAAAAGACAACATGTTTAGACAGCTCTCTATTGACTGTATTCTTGAATTTACTATAATTGGTCTTAGTCCGTGAGAGAACTAAACGGCGATGTAAGTTGAGCTTTATGTTGACTATCTCGATGTTGAAGATGTTGGTAAGGAAACAAACTTCTGTCAGCATCAAGGATTCCTAGTCCTTCGCACCAAGCTGTCCAAGTAAACTCAGAAAATGGTCTTCGTCGTCCACCCTCACACCTGATGTGGCTGTCTGTAGCTCATGATGAGGAATGTCTCCTTAAAGCCGCCTTGCCGCTTCTTCAGCGAAGGGTGACGACGACAGGGGGTAGGTGGGATGGTAAGGTATCCACTTTACACCTCTAATTTTTTTTTTGCCTGTGCGTCGGAGGAGGCGCAGGTGCGCGCGCACGTGCTCATAACAAAGACAGTGGGCCCGATGTAAGCAAACAACGGTACGCCTCTTACCTGGGCATGGATAGTTGCACCACCATCTGATATATTAATACACTGGTAGTGGAACAGACCTTTATGTGAAGTTCACGTCAATTCCTTATCAGTCCAGAGAAATTTATAAGAGTTCATTTACACAAATGTATATGCTAATATTATTATAGTATGCTAAAAAAATATGAACTATTTCATTAATGTTAAAATTATTTACAAGTCTTGCATAATACAGACATTCTCATCTCTCCCTCTCATTGTCACCTTCTCTGTGTTTGAGTCCTTCCGCTTCAGGTGCCTTCTACTCTATGAATTTTTTCTGTGCCAGTCTTTGTCATTCACCTTTGGACACGTGACTTGCTTTCCGTCGCCGCTGGGACATGCATTAACCTGTTGGCCACCCAAACTTGCCAGACTTCACATGCCAAAAAAGTGTTCATTTAAGATTTCTAATTGCTTTGCTATGCCTTTGCACCAGCTTAGCAAAAGTCTTAGAATTTTGGAGAATTATCGACAGTCGTCCGAAAGCAGTAACACTTTTTAGGAACTAAAGTTTCCATCATGCCGTAACTTCTTCTAAAACAATGCAGAGTAAATACACAATAGTATAGTGCAAAATGTAAAAAAAAGTAAAAATAAAGTAGTAAGAACAAGCAACACAACCCTGACGTTTTATTCTGTTTTAGGACACTTATAGCTGCCATTGTAAATTATAAAATGCAGCCAAATTATAAAAAGTAGCTAAATTATAAAGTTTAGCCAAATTGCAACAGACCCTTCACTCTCACTCAGCACGTCCACGCACACACTATGACTAAACCCTTTTCTCATATAATTATTCCCCCCCACCCTCCTTCAATAACAAAGGCTGGGTCCCGGCCCTTCCAAACCGATGCCTCAAAATATACAAATAGACTGCTTTGGTCCAGGTTTCAGTGGATTTTGATATCCATAAGATTTGGAAAAGTCTTTTTTTTAAAAAATAATCCTCCATAGATTCCTTGACACCATGTGGTTGAGTTCAACGATGGACTGCCTCCATTTTCCGACAAAACTTTGTGGACATCAGAACCCCCAGGGCGCTGTTGTACTTTTCCTCCCTTGTCTCAGGATGATGCGACAAGTCATAGTTCACTTGCCAAGGTTTTGGGTTTGCAGAACATGACGTGTGTACGTGTGTGTGTGTGCGTGCAGTCTTTTCTATGCTGCTATGCTTACCACCTTGGCAGTGGTACAACAGAGAATAGAAGTAGGTCTGCAGATGGTGTTCAGGTTTCATCTTCTTGACAAAAGGGATGACAGACCAATAAAAAACAAAAACAAGCGCAGCCAGATACGAAAACTATTTCAGCATTTTGAACCAAGGTGAGGAGGAACGAGACACAGTGTAAGTTTAGTCGTCTTTCTGTACCTATATCTTAGTCGCTTTCGAACACTGTATAAATAGTACGATGCATAAAATTATGTTTTGTTGATATTACACTTTCACTGACTGACCGTTAGCACTAAATCGCCATGTTCTAGCTGAACTAAATGGTCTATAAATAATAGACTTTGTAGTCCTCCGATTTCATAATAATTCGTAGACGCACGCGAACGCACTGAAATAAAATGTAGCAGAGAGAGAAGGAGAAGGAGGAGGAGAATGAAATACTTTTGTCAGGGAACATCATTGTCAGCGAGCGGAGGGAACTTCGAGTGTGTTGACATAGGCTAATCCTCCGACCCGCCAAACTTATGCACGTCTTGGAGCGAGTCCGACTGCTTTCAGTCTCAAAAGATGACAATAACTGGTTTATTTTCTCTTGTCCCGTTGAATAAATTAAGATCAAAGTGAAATACCTCGCTATCAGCGTGCAAATACTGTACTATAAGATGACATATGAAAATGCAATAAGGATAAATGAATGAATCAAAGAGGCACGCAACTATGAGAAATGAGTGTCGCTAGTCTCGATGACAAGAAAGAAAAGAAAATGAATATGCCGGCGTAGTCATTTTGGAAAACGTTTATGAAAATATCGGCTACTGCTACTGCTACTACTACTACCAAGATGCTGAATGGAGAGGGAGGGAAGGTAGTACGCGTCCATCATAGGTTTTCGTTTTGGAAAGAATGCTAGGGTCTGCAGAAGAAAAAAAAAATGGAGATGCCTGCTTGAAGTGTAGTCAGTCAGGATGTCGAAAAGAGTGTAAAAAAGTGTAGAGTTTTGTAGACAGTTTATGCTTTATACGAGCGTGTATAGGAAGCCAGTGAAGTTTTGCATGTGGAGTATGTCTGCTCTTCCGAAAGTAAGTACGTGTTCTTCTGGTTCGCCGAGACTGACCACAGAGAACTTCGCAAGAGTGAGTCTCGGATACAGACATCAGTCCACCTATACACGTCCTGGTTAGATGTAAAACACTGTGTACTCTGTTGACCTTATCTCCTCCACTTTCTGTGGCCTTACTCGAAGCTCTCGCGCTGACCATCACTTCACTGTCCGTCCGACGTGCACAGGGACTCTTTGCTGGTCCACCTCCATTGCTACAACAAGCAGCAGACTCAGCACTCAAGCAGACGACGCGTGACGTAGCATGGTCATGACGTCAGGCGTTGCTACAGTCAGCGAAAAAAAAAAAAGGCCTCGACCTTCCTACGCGAACCGGATAAAATTAGCTTGAAATATGACGTCAACTGTCGTCTGCTGTCTGTCTATTGCCGGCGCGGCCCCAAGCACTGAGAGAAAGGCAGACACAGATACATGGCTGACACAAAGTAGTAAGACAGAAATATAGAATACAACACATGGTAAAATTTGCATATGCTTTACAACAGACAATTAAACAAGTAATAATTCGATCTAGATTTGAAGAAATGAAGTGTATCAAATGGTGAAGTGAATAAGAATAGAATGTCTGAAATTTTTGTCGGTAAGCTCAAACAAGAAGTGGTTACGCAGGGTGTAACGGAGGTTGATACTAGGCGAGAACAGTTGCATGAAAGGTTTGTAAAATATTAAATATTCGTCGTTATTTTGTTTCGAAGAAGTAATTATTACTCAGCATAAACAGCTCCATATATCCATATATTTTACTTCTGCTAGAAATAGATGCTGCACCACTACTTCTGCACTTATCTCCTTTTTAAAAACTGTCGAAGATGTCTCCCGTTTTACTTATAGTATAGCAGCATGATAGATGAAGTGGGTCCACTTCATAAAACTATTAATTTTTGTAACACCTACGACTACCCCCACCATTGAATCGATCGAATCGAATCGCGAAGCGCGGAAACCTATCCACACAATGCTGACAGGGTCAGAGGTCACTGTCCTGCCAGTGAGTCGCTGGCGTCAGGACTACACTACAAATACCTCACCGTGGCACTGTCATGACAATTTACATTAAGGTACTGGTTGTGTAGAGTTTTATTTATGTACATAAATGGGTTACAATCGTACTTTAGGTCAGAAAATTGCCAGAAACACATCTTACTCCACATCAGTGACGGTATAAAACCTTGATGAGTTCTATTACATTGTGTGTGTGTGTGCTCGTGCGTGCGCGTATAGATGTGTGAGAAATAAAGAAAGAAAAAGTTGTCATCATGTATCAAATGTGCATTGTACACAGTTACTATTTGTGGTATATTGTACTCGTATGGACACGTATTATGTTAGTGTGAGTATCCTGATCCCTGTTAGTGTATGAATAGCATGTTCCATGTGTGTGAGATTACCAGCTCCTTTACTTTTGTTTTTTATGTATGCATTTGTAAATAAACTCATCAGCAATTTGTCTACTTTTTCACGTTAATCATTCTTGTTTTTCATTTCAGACGAGATTCTTATTTTCCTAGAGCTATATTAGGAAAGAGAGCCACGACAGATGTTCATAGCCTCACTTAAATAAAGAAGAGCAAAAAAAAAAATAAAATATAAATGTCATAGATTTTACCTCTGCTATATACTTAACACAATAACTGTAAATAAATAATGTTTGTATTTATTTTCTACTGGGAGAATTTGAATTACTCTTGTCACTGAAAGAATGTGTGACAGTCATACGCAACCATTGATACTTTCTGCACACAAAGTCTTGGCTGCTGCAACAACAACAACAACAACAACAACAACAACAACAACAACAACAACACATTGCAATGTCTTCTGCTTTCCAAACACAGGAGTAAGCAAATGAACTGAATCTATGAATAATAACGTGAAAGTAGAAGGAAGTTGCAATTAAAAAAAAATACAGATTTTGGTCCACAATAGTGCTATAGTTCATGATATGCATTTAAAAAATATCAGGGACAAAAATAGTACAATTATTTAATCATATCAGGAATAAAATATGTTAATCAATATTGTACATAGTGCAGGAATGCGTCCACCACTGCTCTGACATACAACCTCACACCACCAGCACGTTCAAATTATAAATGTGTCCACACACACACACAAGCAGACACACACACACACATGGAGGTACGCTCACACATACAACTTTGTCTCACTCCTCGTACAAATCTATGATAAAAATGAACAGTCTTTATGCAATGTTTCAGAGTGTACAGTAAATGATACATGCCAGTGAAAAAGCGACAAATGGAAGCCAGACTGGGAAAAATGGAAAGGTTACAATAACATCTTGAACAAAAATAACAATAAACGATCCAGTAGAAATTGAAGAAACTGATGACAAGCTGTATTCCCGTGAAGGAGTTCGGAGTTAGGTGCGCGCCCAGACGTAGAGGACTAGGGTCAGCAAGACCGTCCATGTCACTGAAGACACTAGAACACATTAATCAGGCTATGTATGTTTTACTTAGACATATTTTTCTCTTTCAAAAGGCTATGTGCATCGACTTATGTTAATGGGAGCAAACTATGTCCCTTTAAGAGATAGCGATCATGATTAATTATAATGATGAACTGCAATCAGCGTCTTTCTCGCAAGACTTGCTTTACTCACCGACTTTGTTGCCTCCATTGCCTCCATTGCCTATGACACGAGGGGGGCTATTTCTGTTGTTGGTGTTGTCTGAAAGGAAAGTATTCACTGACATGCAAAAGTTGAATTTAATTTCTATTGAGTACGTGACGAACAGACGCACGCACACACACTTTCTCTCATCCATCCATCCGATAGCTCCACAAGCCAAAGTACTAGTCGATACTAAAGACAATAATAAACTAATATTGTTCTAGTTTCTGTATATCATTTAAAAACACGAACTTCTGTTTAATAACACAAAACGCATTAAATATTTGGCACGAAATATTATTGCCTACACATTCCCTCAATGACACTCAGAAAGTCACTGCATTCCCTAACAGTCCTTGATCAACATTGTATAGATGTGAGAGGCAGAAGGCATAACAAACAGCATTCAAATGTTCAGCACTTTGACACTGCGCTATTTTCCAAACAAACTGCACCGAAAAGAACAGAAAAATAGTCATGGCTGATAGAAACTGGATAAACTAAAAGTACGAAAAGCCCCGGATATTATTCTCAAAGCACAACACGAAATAACTCGCTAATCCCCACACAAGGGAACACGGAGACATTCTCACCTGGAGTAGTGGGCGCTGCTGTGATGGGTGGACGTGGAACTGTGGTGGTCGTAGTTGCAGGGTTCGTCAGTACTAGTATAAAGGAGGTGGAACATTTGCGTTATATTTCTCATGGTCATGTGATTATCCATAGAACTTATCACCTAGCTTCTTGTCTAGTGCTTCAAATGTGAGTATAACCACTGAAGATCATGGCTAGCGAGTATATTCTCAAAGCATAACACGAAATAACTCGTTAAACTCCACAGAAGGGGAACAGGTAGACCTCCTCACCTGGAGCAGTGGGCGCTGCTGTACTGGCTGGACGTGGAGCTGTGGTGGTGGTCGTAGTTGCAGGATTCGTCAGTCCTAGTATAAAAGACGTGGAACATTACAATTCTCAAGGTCTATAGACCTTATCACCTAGCTTCTAGTCTAGTGCTTTCAAATGTAAACATAACCACTACATCATAGGTCCTTATAAACATAAACATTAACACATCGTCTCAATAGCTCGTAAGCATCGTTTTGGGTTTTCTTTTCTTCATGTGAGTAGTGCTGAAGCAACTGACCGTAACCGGGGGCAGAGGATTGGAAGGGTTGGCTAGCGTTACATGGAGTGAAAAAAAAAAATCTGCAATGAAGCCTCACTCCATAAACAAGTGTCACGAGAGAGGAATTAAGTATGCCAGCGGCGAGATCCGAACCCTTTGCCCAGCCTCCTTGTTGTGTCTGTGATGATCACGACCACCTCTGGGGGACTGGAGCGTCCCGTCAGGCAAACAGGAGGCACTCACCTCGTGTAGTGGTCATTGCCGTCGTGCTGGTTGTCGTTGTCGCTATCGTTGTCGAGCCCTGCCTAGTCGTCAGACTGGCCGTTGAAGTCAGTTCGGTGGTCAATTGCCATCCTGGGTGACAGATCAAGAAGCCATGCGTGGATTGCCAACAATTTTGATACGATGCTAATCAAAGGGAAAATAGATAGCGGTGTTTAAAACCATAGACACTAGTAAAAAGTGTCCTTGCTCAAACTGCTCTAGTCCATTGACTTTAATCACAAATATTGACACCTTTGTTAATTGGTGTCAGGAGTAATGCTCGTGAAATAACAATAATACATAAACAATAAACTAAAATATTTTCTAGGCTGGTGAAACTAAAACAAAAAGCAGTCGAAGGCGTTGATAATGTGTAAGGCATTCCGGTAGAGATTTCAATAATAATAGAAAAGAATCTGTTTGTGGTCGACTGTTTATAGAAAATCAAGGCCCACTATTGCTAATTAATTACATTGCCTACATTATTAACTACGTTGACTACATCGATGCATTAACTGGCGAGCTTTACAAATTACTCAACCAAATGTGTGACAAGACAGAAACAAAATTTTTTGTCTACCTACGTGTTCTTTCTTTCTTCCATATTCTTTATCTACCTCTTTCTTTCTCTCTCTTGTTCGAATTTTCCGTAAATCATTAGTTCAGTTTCTCACATAACTAGTGAAAGCAAGAGTTCTTACCAACACAGGTAGAGTTGTCTGGAAAAGAAAGGACAACATCTTAATTTCTCCACTGACAAACTTTCAAATGCATGTAAATATACAGGTTTACAAATGTGTGTAAATGTACAGGTTGATAAACATATTTAAATGTACATGATTTCAAATGTAAATGAACAGGCTGATGAAACAAAGTGGGATGGAGGGAAGATAGAAAATGATAAAAGTACAAAGGTGTGAAGTCTTTATTTTAGCTTAAAGTGAGAATAATAAATACACTACAATTCAGTTTTATATCACTAACGCATGGATGTATGTGGTATGTATGCGTGTGTATGTGTGTGTGTGCATGTATCCTCATATATGGGCATACATATTTGCGTGCTGTATGTGTGCACGAATGTTCACGTCCATAACATTATATCCACAACCACATATAAATGCATGCATAAATCCATATTTGCACACGTATCCCTTCACACAGACCTATTGACATAGTATATTAAGAACACACACACACACACACACGGAGTACAGGCCGATGTCAGACAAACTCACACTGAAGTCTTGTCAGCTCCATGTTGACGATCCTGGCGATGTCACCTCTGTCCTCACATGCTGGTGTCGTTTTGTCAAAGCAGCTTTGGAATGTTTCCAAATACCTGACACACACGTCTGTAATTAATTTGTAATAAAGGCGATCTTCCTCTTCTCTGTCTCCCTCTCCACGTATAACTACATTACTTTGACAGCATCTCGATCGTACAGACTTACACATGTATGCATCTGACATACACATGGACGTTAAAGTAATGAGTCCTTACTAACTTGCACTTCTTGCCGATGTCCTCCCCAACAAACGGATAACCGCTGAGTTTTGAACAGTTGGATTTTTGCTTCTGGCAGTCATTTAGCTGGAGGGCTTCGGGGATTTCTGTCACAGGACAATAGATGACATAGATGACAGTATGTAATGTTGATTGCCTACAGGTGATGAACAGATAGTCGTATCAGCTGACAAAGTATGAAGGAGGAAAGATGAAGAAAAAGCAGTTCAGACACATTTCATTGCAATCTACAAACCCAACGAATTGAAGTTTTAAAAAATATATATAAAGAAATATAAAGAATTGAAATTTCATTGACCGTTTGACGGAGATCCAAACTACCATGATAATGTATCTTTACTCCTAAATGTTGTAGGTTTACGTATGTTAAAGTATGTTTATCCACAGAAGAAGCATGTTTACAGTGTCAAAAAGTGTCTTTATATAGGTTTAAGCAAAAAAGAAGGGCGTGGTCATGTATAAATGTATGTTGAGGCAAAGAAGACGCACATGTAACTCAGTTTACGCCAAGGGGAACTTGTTTTATAATGGGTACAGGTACATTGGGCAAACAAGAACATTTGTACATCGGGCAAACAAGAAGAAATGAGTGTGGTAGCCCAAACATACCATAAGAACAGGTTATCCTTGATTTGGTGCTCTCGGCCTCAAGGGTCGTCGTGTCTCTCAACACCAGAGTAGACAACTCATCGCAAGCTGAAGTCGAGAAAATGAGGCTTATGCAGCTGATGTATACTGGCATATACCTGGAGGAGAAAAAAAGAGAGAAAAAATCTTGATAAAGCTAATTAAGGGGATGTGGATAGAAATAGAGATTCTTTGCTTCCTTATGCACTTGACTAGAGGATGCTTCTGCGTTTCTCTGTGTGTGTGACCACGTGACCACGCGGTTAGTGGAAGGAAGGCGCCCACTCTAAAAGCAACATACGAATTTAGCGTGTTTATACAACAGAGTAACAACCTGGCTTTCTGTCTTTTTTTTAAAATTATCATTACCCTTTCACTTCAGAAAAGACACAGGGGTAGCGACGACGGCCACACAAGTTGAGGAGGGCTGAGATGATCTGGGGGGAATTCAATTTCTTAAAGTAGGATATTTAGATTGCAGATGCAGGGTTAATGTTAGGAAGTATACATTCGTGTTTAATTGTGTGTGGTAGAATGAATAAAGCAGTGTTGTGGGTTATGAATTATAATATTGAACCAGATAGGTAAAGAAGCGCATACGTACATCACATCAGACACCTATTCACCAGCATCATCCTTATTGGCTGATGAGGTAAAGACGATTAGTGAGCGTGTTCTGTAGTGTCTAACACAGAATTTGGCAAATAACCTTGCACTTCTCTGGTTTACATGTTGTTTACGTTTATTTGTAAAACTCGGACTTACCTGCAAGGGGATTCTTGTGCTACTATGCTATACGTCTTGACCAAGGTACAGTTAGAAAAAGCAGAAGTACAGCCCGCGTTCAGACTCCAACTGCTTGACAGAAGCCCTGGAAGGACAACATAAAAAAAGCATGGCTTCATGCACAGCTAGATAACAGGATATTCTGAAAGTCCTCAGCCTTGTAGCCAATAACTGGTAATTTAACATTATTTTTCACCAGAAGGTCAGTTATTCACATAACTCATAATCACCACCAAGATTAATTTTTCTAATGCCCCTCATTAATGTAACAGACTTCCGCCAACATTGGAAACTTTTTTCCAGCCTTTTAGCGGGTTTTCAAACTTTCCGTGCTAGCCATGTTTATGTTTTATTTTGCTAAAAAGCTGTTAAGTACAAAGGGGTCTCAAATTTCTTAAGACCAGAAATCCCCTCTAACCAAAATTATTCCAATAAAGCAACCTCAGTGGATAATTAATTGACATTACGATTGATGGCACTGCATAGTCATAATAAATATAGTATAATGATACTGGACTGTCTGATCGTTCGAAACTTCCTCAATATCATGTGTTGGGGTCTGGGTGCATACACGCACAGAAAGGAAGAGTGACAGACGAAAGTGTGTGTGTGTGTGAGAGAGAGAGAGAGAGAAGGAAGAAGAATTTTGCTTTTCATTCAGCGTTTATCATTTTTAGAACCCATCCTGAGAAATTCTATCGACTCTTTAGATGTTTCTATTGACATGTCCTCCCACTACTGAATGATTATGACACACGCCTTCCCATCCCTTACATGTTGCGTGAACAGAACAATGGCTGTCATAAAGGTGAGAACGAATGCTTCCCAGTTGTCAAATAGCAGGTATATCCACTATCTACTGTCACTGTAAGAGCTACTTGCTCTGATAGTGGAAGAACCGGATTGAAGTCTTGGTCATAGGGTGGGTCACAGAAAGTATTGACATTTGAGGTCTTTCAAAATAAAGGCAACAAAGAACCCATTTCATAAATTCACAGGACACTTGGGAATTAGCTCTATCGCTGAATGGATGCAAATTAAAATTATAGGAAAACAAAAACCAGACTGTATGCCATGATATGAGATATGACATATATCATCATCCCTTCACTCTGTTAATCGCTTATTTTGCATGCTCTCTTCTGGGTTTCGCAAATTACTTGTTTACCTTGAGCCTCGGCTGATCCATATGTTCTCGTACATCTGGCAGTCTGACCCTAGCTGGTCATTTCAAGACTGTTGTATATACTGAGTAAAGTACAGCAAATCCTAAGGATGAGTAGGTCTGGTAGGCAGATACGGTTTTTAAACTTCAGTTATCTGTAACGGTTACCGTAAAATTTCTTCATTCATGCCCTACTGTGTGGTTCTGAAACCTGGAGAGTGACAAACACCATCAACAAAAAGCTGCAGATCTTTACCAACCGATGCCTAGTCCATATTCTGGGAATAAGGTGGCCTGAAAAGATCTCCAACAGCAGCCTGTGGAAAAGAACCAACCAGAATGCCACTAGCCAATACATCAAAAAGCGCAAATGGGGCTGGATAGGACACACCCTGCACAAACCAGCTGACACCATTGCCAGGCAGGCACTTGACTGGAACCCTCAGGAGAAGAGGAGAGTTAGGAGACAATAGCAGACTTGGAAAGAAACAGTAGAAAGTGAGGCAAAGGACGTCGGAACCGCACGGGACCAACTAGAGGGTGCTGCCAAATCCGGGTCCGCTGGCGAGGTGTTTTGCAGCCCTATGCTCCTCAAAGGAACAACAAGGAATAAACTTTGATGTATAATTCTTCTTCCTTTTAATTCAAGCCTCTGAAGGACTGAGCAACTGTTGAGATCTTGAGCTGTTGGCAATCTTTCGAGTTTAGAAATGTTTTCATATCTTTTTTCCTACATGAAACCAACCATAAATTGAGAGAAGATGATTGAGTCCTTCAGACACTTTCATGTTTGAAGAGAAAATGTGCATTCTTGCAATCCGGCCCTGAATGGTGCGGCTTGTCAGCCAGCCAGACATCGTTGGATCACGTTTTCTCTATCAAATGTTTGCGTCCTCTTCTTCCCATTTAATTATGTTAAAGGAAACTGCATCATTTCCTATTGGCTTCCTTCCTCTCCCCCTCGCCATTGAATCAGGACCTGACAGCACAATGGCCATCGTGCTGCGCTACTGTCGCTATGTACACAGCGATGTCTTCATCCCATGTTTGAACATACCTGCCCACAGTCTGCTTGAGTACATTATATTCGGGGCGTAGGCTGATGTGAACACGATTATGATGAACATAAGTATGTGACGAGGGGTTCGACAGAGCGTGGGCGGCCACACCTTGATCAACCCCTGTTCGTTCGCAAACGCTCACGGACACACTGACACACCTCTTGAAATTCTTCCACCACCCAAACCCCACCCTCACTCTTTATCTCTTTCTGTTTCCTCTTGCTCTCTCGCTACGTCTCTGTGCGTGTGTGTGTGTGTACATAAAGATTTCCTCACCCTACCCACTCCTTCTTTTTCACTCTGCATTTATTTTTTGTTTCTCATTGCCTTTCAATTCAATTTCTTGACATGGCAGCTGACATAAACCATGGTGGGAGGGGACAGGGAGGGCGGCAAGTGCACATAGAAGGTCCTGCAAGGGGAAGTCTCTCCATCCTTTCCCGTTCGTTTATCATCTATTCACGTGCACACTGGCACACGCACTCGTAACCTTGCCTCATGAGCAAGTCTCCAGGGTGGTAAGACTTGTCCCACCTCATCTCATTATCCAAGCAGTTCCTTAATTGTCAGTGCTAGCATCAAGAACAAGCCTCTGGCTTGCACTGTCGACACGACCCACGTGACACGACTTGTTTCAGTCCAACCTCGTGCTGACAGAGGAAGATGTAAAGTTTGACCAACGAAAAAGAAAAAATAGCAAATGCTTTTTTTTTTTTTCTTTTTTCACTCAAACATCAAATGGGTGCGAGATTCTGAAGATACACGGTGAGCGAAGTGTAGTGAACCTTGAGTGTGTTGACGTACGCAAATCACCCCGCTCATCAAACACAAGCCCTGTTGTGAACCAAACTGGTTTTTGATTAAATAAAATGTTGCCGAAACGAAAAACAGAGGTGCTTCTTCTCCTGGAAGGTTTAATACATTAGTGACAATACAACTGGAATGAAATAGTAGTAAATATTAAGGATCGACAAATAATGGAGGCAGAAAAATCCTGAAATATTGGTGTGAATTTGTTGCTGTTTCACGGTTTACGCACACGTTTTTTTTTTTTTTAATGAAATAATCTGTCTCTTCAGAGTTGTTAATCATAAACTCATCAAAACTAGTCAGTTATAATAATTATTTTAAATGTTGTCGTTCTCGTCCAGTTATTTCATCAACTATTGTGTTTACTTTGGCTAATATGTTCCCGGACATAAATATATAATGTTCTGTGTTGGTGTGGTTTTGTATTTAACACTAGTTCTAACGAGGTTTTCCTTTTAATTCAGGCTCCAGATTATCAGAATAGTAATTACTGAATAATGTAAAGGGGTCTTGAAGAGCAATGTATTTAAAGACCTTTATACTAGAAGATGACTTACAGACTTAGGACAAATTTAACTGAGAAATTCTTTTGGTCAGTCAAGAATGGCGTTTAAAGTCATTGCCGGATAATGATTGCCAGGACACTCATCATTATCATCATCGTCTGGTGGTGTGTCGTTTCCATGATAAACCACTTGCTTCTCTCTATTCTTTGTTTCATAATTTAGTAGCATCAGTTCTTGCCCTTAATTTCATCCTCAAGCCTTGAGCTAATTTTCATTACTATTAATTATTGGATATGAAAGTAATAAAGCAGCCACGTCGACAGCAACAACAACGACTTCAGCAAGGTTTCTTTTCCTAAGATATAAAGGTTATGAAGGAGATGGTTATGAGCGCCAATAGGATGAAGGTGTTGCAAAATCTGGGAAGTCTTTATAGTGTAAAATATTCAAAGTCAAAACCGTTTTCCTAGAAAATATACACGATTGGTAAAATAAGAGACAATAAAATACTCACCTGTAAACATAAGCAGAACAAATATCACCATCTTCTGGCAGTTTTCTTGTTTTCTTCCTGGGTATAGTCTAAATGGTCTGAGTTGGATGCAGTTTACTTGATACTTGTCCTGTATTTTTCCCTCTCGTTGCCTTCAGCCTGGCTTGTGACTTGTTAGTGTTGTATATCTTCTTAAAGACCTCTTGTCGCCTCGACAGCAAAAGGTGACGACAGTTGTGTGTCTGCCTTGTACCTCCAATCTGTTTCTCCTTTCAACCTGCACTTTGGAGGAGGCGAAATGACGCAGGTATGTGGCGGGTAGCAGGACAGAGAGCGCCCACGTACGCAAAGCAAACATCGGAACGCCCTTTAACCTCTTCTTGGGCATCTCGGAGGAAAAAAGAATTCTAGTTCCACTCCCACCCACCCCAACCTTCCGTGATAGGACGGCTGATGGGGAAACAAGAGGTTACGGTCCTTCACGTCAAGCTGTCGATGAAGTGCATCTTGGGAAGAGGGTAGGGCGGTGATGTGCCACACACCTCAGTATTTGTTTAGTCCCAGAACTAAAAGGTCTTCCACAAAAAAGCACACCTTAAAGTTTAGGCCAGTGAGGAATCGTGATTGCTAAATGTTGCCACTCCCAGCATATTTTTCACCCAGGAGTCATGATGTGTAGACACGTGGACGTGGTCTACATCACGAAGGCGCAAAAAAAAAAATCTGAATGACCATTTGGTTTTTAATTTTTAAGAAGGCGCTTGGATAATCTCGAAAGCCCCAGTGTGGGCTACGTTTCTTTGAGTGTAAAGGTTTAGTTTCTTTTTTAGCATCAGTGAACGTGTGACCCGTCTGATGAGGGGCGCGGGGGACACATGGCTGAAAGTGTGGAATGTCAGATGTTATCAAGACTGAGTCAGTACTTTGCGCTTCAACTTAATGAGTCTACTGACATAGCGAACGAAGCAAACCTTTTGGCATGTGTCAGGTATGAATACTTATATAGGTGCTTTTCACAATGACTTTCTCTTCTGCAAGCCTGTACCGACCGATACAACTGGAGAGGACATTTTTGAGATAATAATTTATATGCTGAGTAGCACAGTGGCGTAGGAAGATGTTCGGCGTTGGGGGGGGGCAAACTCCCTGCTGACAGTGAACGGCGTTCGCGCTCGCACATTACGTAAAAAAGGATGGGGGTTGGGGTACTGCACGCACGCACGTACACAGTGGTAGCATCACAACATCCTGCTTTATTGTTAAAAGGCAAAGCAGCATTAAATAAGAAAAAACAAATTAAAGAATGACTCCCCGGCTAAAGCATTCACAAGAAATGTGATAAACGTTATAATCATATAAATCATATTAATCAAGGTTGGCAAGTCAGTGTTCCAAAAAAAACTGCGTCTTCGGTGATTTCTATTAATGAACTCCATTGCAGATCAACCCTCTCTTTAAATACATGCATAATGAGACAGTTATTCAAGCGCGTTTGTGTCATGGAGCTTCTCAGTATGTTTTTGTTCGTTTTAAGGCAGAAAAAACTGCGTTCTGCATACTGGCCAGGGTAGCCATCGGGTGGAAAAACAAAGGTAAAGATTAATTAAGCCTACTCACCCAACGGCTCGTGACGCGCTTGTTCTATCTCACAACAAACGCGGGGAAAATACGCTGGTTGCTGGAACCCTCTTCTAGACACCACGCCAGTTCCAGCGACAGTACACACAGCACGTGGCAAACCCCCGACTACTCCAGAGACGGGCACAGGTCTCTCCACCAGCGCAAAAACTCTTCTATAGGCTCTTTCCCTACCCACAGGCCCAGCGTCCGCGAGATAATACACGTTACAAAGAGGCACAGCCCCATACCTGAACTCGGTGTCCGCACACCGTGGGAAAATAGCCCCATCCACCCCAAAGAGAACCAAAGAGACCAGAGAGGAAGGACGCAAGGCTACCGTATAATTAAGGGCCATAAACTGGCCAGACCACCGTGGCCAGGGACGAAACTAGGGGGGAATGGCCGCAGGGCCACCCCTTCCTCGCTACCCGACGGTGCTGAGCCAGCGATGCGACACGTTCTATGGCCATCTACCAAAACACGGACACATATAGACAAACCAAACAGTATAACACAGATAACTTATGTTGAGTACCAGCCACAGTCGTTGATGATAAAAGAGTGCCCTTGTGTAGTTTTAGAAATGTTACTTATGCACTTCCCCCTGAGTTGTAGATAGCAATAATACCAGTCTCTCTGTCTCTAAAGAAAACTACCAATATAGGGACTCAGAGTCTTTGCCTTACTTAGGTGAAGTCAAAGCCGACAATTCGCACTAAACCGTTGGTGTGTAGTAAGATGGAAGTCCTTGTGTTTCGCTAGCTTTTCACAAAGTGTGAGGGTTCCTGTCTGATTGGCAAGACTGGGGTATTGGTATGCAACTAATTCGTTACTGGCTTTCTGTGTTCCCGATGGCCAGTGCGGCCCCTTTGGTTGTAAGCGATAGCAGATAATTTTAGGGTGACAGCGAATGGGTGGGGGATGTTTTATGTTGGTCAAACGAAAACCGCCAAAGAAAAGGCGTGGCATTATGGGGGAGGGGGGAGGGAGACCACACTCGATGTACCGATGTACTGTCCGGCTGCTTTCTTCGCTCAGGCTTCAACACAGCCTGCAATTAGCATGGCAAAAAATACCAGATCTGATCGTCAGAGGTGTTAGAGCCTCCACTTGCCTCAGGGCCCGCTTTTGTGACGGTGATGACCGTCTCCTCTCTACGTTCCCCTATCTTTCTTCAGTTCTTTGCTCTTTGTGAGGAATTACGACTCAAATATTGGGGGGGCAAAAGGATATTCCTGCCCCCCCTGTATTTTCCTTGGGGGGGCGGCTGCCCCCGCTGCCCCCCTGGTTCCTACGCCACTGTAGCAAAGTTGATCGGATGCAGTGTGTCGGTGTTAGCACTGATGGTGCTGCATCAATGACGAGGAAGATTTAAAAAAAAAAAAAAAAGGCTTGACCGCACAAAACCTGCCAAGTGAGTCAGGGACGCAAGGGAGGAAGAGGTATTCAGAAAATTAAAGGATTGTCTGTCTTAACTTCTGGTATTGGTTTTCCAGATGTACAAACAATTGTTCGAACTGCACACGGACATTCACTATTCGAGAACATGCAGTAGTGTACCACTACCAGGGCGGCAGGGCCAAGGCAACAAAAAGAGAGTGGTTTGCTCTGCCAGCATGAGACGGAGCCTTTCTGAGGATAATTACACGGCGTACAAGCTAAAATTCATTGTGCTCACGTGAGTTATCACAGAGAAAATCCAAGACTATTTACATGGTCACATTTTTTGCAATGTTGACTGACAACAACTCTGTGAACTATACGAGATGGCCTGGTTAGCTGAACTCTCTTCTTACGACCGACATCTCGTACCGATCAGAACGGAGACAAAGATCGACGCCCTGTCGAGTGCCTACTCTGGAATGAATCCGGCCATTGCAGAACCACAGTGGCTTCGTTGGAAAGGAGTCTGTAAAAGCGATATGCGGCTTTCAGCAAGGACCTCCTTATGCAGAGTGCCTGGCATGCTCTGCCACAAAGCCCAAAATGTGATTTTTAAAATATTTATTTGATTCATGGATGTAAATAACAATAAACAGCAACAATTTTGTAACCATAATAATAGATTTCCCTGAAAATCAAGCTTGAAGTAGGCTAATGAAGGACAGCCAACAGCAATTTAACTTGACACATAAGCCCCTCTTCTGTACATCGTCTGATGTCCCCCGCCAAAAAAACAAACAAAACAAAACAAAGTTCAAGCTTTTATCAGAAATAACGCTTGAAAATTTCACTCTGATTTATAGCTCTAAAGATAAAAGTAAACTGGCAAACAATATATAATAAAATAAAAGATATTAGTATCAACAACAGTTAACTTCACATTAGGACAGCAATTTATCTTCCCTGTTGCCAGGTTATCAGTGTGGGCACCTTTTTCTAAAGATCAAAGCATGAACAGATGTTGACTACACGGAAAATACTGTTTTCTCAATAATCACAACTTTCCACAAGTAATGACAAATTTGTATTTAACTGGACAGAGTTTTCCTTCACTAAAAATTCTAAACATGTGCTCATCAGACCAAATCAACAATATAATAAAATGATTGCTTCAAAGAAAAAGCATAAATATCAAATTCAACATTTCACTAGTCAGAATCTTTTGATTTATTTTGTTATTCATTTGTTAACAACACTATTTTATGTTCTATTAATTTGTAATAAATTTATTGAATGGAGTCATATCCACAGGTATTCCTTTGAAGGTAAGAGGAATTCAGTCTCTTGAAACACATAACCAGTAGGATTTTAAGAAAATCAGGTGGCAAAATTCACAGATGCATGCTTTCAGAGATTAAGCAAGCAAGCATACACAAATTCTTATGGCCTCGTAGTCAAATATGTTGTATATAATGCAGAAGGATTTTTTTTAATCCTGAAAAAAGGTCTCATATTTTAACATCTCTCAACCCTTTTCTTTCTTACATATTTCCATTACTCTCATCCCCCAGACACACAAACACACACAAATTGTTTGCATCTTTCTATCCTGGTGCCCTATGTCTTAATCATTTGACATTAATGTCTACTCTGGCTTGCAACGTTTTTGTATTTTAAATGCAAATTTTAAATGACAAGAAAAAACACTGGAGTTTAAATGTACAAGAACAGCTTCCTGCATTCAAGACTCATGTCCCCAGAAATCCCCATCCATAGACAGACATCAAAAACACAGACATCCTTGTACAAGCCTACCCCTGGACATTTGTGATATCAGGTTTGATCCCTTTGTAGGTATGTATCTTGACAACAAAGTGATGTTATTCATTCAAATTTTGAGTGCATTTACCCACATGCGAGGTCGATGCACTTCACAAGAGACCAGGGAGACCAGGGCCAGTGGGAAAGAGACCGTGTGATGTAGCCGTCGCAATCAAGTACAAACAAGCACAACATACAAATGAATATGCACCGGTTAGCAATTCAAGAACACAAAAGAATGCAGAGATAGGGTGTGGGGTTGAAAGGACAACAGGATGGATTAGTTATAGTATTTCCAAAGAGATATGTTTTTCAGTTCAGATAGGAAAGCATTGAAGTACTAACTGCACTCTGCAGAGAGATGGAGGCAGGCCATTCCAAATGCTGGGGCCGGAGAAGGCGAAAGAGCAACAGTCTCCAGTCTGATACATGGAGTAGAGAGAAATCCAGCATGGACTGAACAAACTGACCTATGAGGCTGGTATGGCACCACAAGCTCATACAGATTAGGGGCAAGGCCATGAACAACACAACAGCAAAACATGGTGATCTTGAATTTGATGCAAGCCCAAACTGGCAGCCAGTGAAGATGATGTAGAATGGTCGGCCTAGCTTGCAATATTATTTACACTATAGACCTTCAGAATTTTGTTACAATTCTCTTCAGCTGAATGTTTCTCATATCAATCAAACAGACTTTTATTTTTTAAAAAGCTGCATGAAATTCTTATATTTTTGGAAATCAGTTGCTTAGATTTCAGACTTTTAGTTTAGAGACCTCCTTTCATTAAGCTGCTGGGTCTTCTTAAACATAGAAGTCTGATTATTTAGTGGGTTATTACTATTTAATTTAGAAAGCAGTCATGAAAACAGATCAATGTCTGTATCATCACTGGTGTTGGCTGAAATATAGCTCATTATGTCATCAGTCGTAAGTTCAGTCTCCTTGACAGGCAGCTCTGAATTATCTCCTTTTGCCTCTGCACTACTTGTTGCGACTGAAACCTTGGAGGCTGCTTTTGAAGCTTCGGACTTCACCTTTCGTGGTGCTGGTATAGGTTTTTGTGGTATTGTTGGCATAGGTTTGGATGGCACGGCTGGTTTCAGCTTGGGTTTTGTGGCTATTGTGGGCTTGTGTGGGGGAGAGGGTTTAGCTGTAACTTGCTTTTGCTGTTGTTGGTCTCTCTGCTGCTCCTCAGGTTGTTCTTGTTTCTTTTCTGGATTCTGAAGAACCAGCTGCTCAAGTTCCTGTACATCGCCAATACTAAAGGCGAATGATATTCAAACAAATGATTGATTTACCAAGATGATCAATATATATTATTACTTGGAATTAATTTAAATACATTCTAGAGGTATATCCATTTTATCATATGTAGCCTTAAGATTGTTTAGTTTGTACATGATGCAAAATATATATGATTTTCTATGTTCTGCACTTGTGTTTTATGCAGATCATGCTCCCACAGGGAATAATGTGATTGGAACATCTTTCACATGCTATAACTGCTAATCAGAGGATACAATTTATTAAAGTGACCGACTTGAAACATTACAAATAACTGTACAGCAGATTATCTAAAATAGAATAAACTAATGTTAGAGTCACTGCTAACTGAAGTTTACCCGAAGTTCAGTTCAGCATACTTACTTTAAAAGGTCATCATTGTCATCCTCAGCAAAGATAACTACATCTTGCTTCTTGATAATGGCATCAGGGATGAAAGCAAACTCTTTTTCGTCCTCCTCTGTCAGCTCACGTTTCAGGTCTTGTGCTTCAAACAAATGGGCACCTAGGAGAGAATGAAATATGCTTAACCCAGTCCTGACATCTCAGCCCTATGCTCTACTGGGGGTGATTAAGAACAAGAAGAAGAAGTCCTGACATCACATAGCCCTGAAATTTGTTCTTTGACAACAACACAGACATAATAAAAACTTACTTTTTCAAATACATGATAGCCATGAGTAGATAGCTCTTTAGTCTACAGAAAAAAATAAAATAAGCACTATGCCAATCAACATTTTCAGTTATGTAAAAGTATATAAAAGTGTACATTAAGAAGAACAAATCATGTGAATGAAATCATAACTAAAAAGAAAAATTACCCAAGTGACAAGAGTTAAGGTTATTTTATAAATCAGACTTACTGGCTGAAGATGTTTCTGCTGTTGAAGTAAAAAAGTCAACGTTTTCACTTCTAGAGGCAATGTCATCATTACCACTAGTGTTGACTGTTGAGGTCAGGAAATCTTCACTGACATCCTCCTCTTCATCAAAAAGATCAGTGCTGCCCCTGATAAGTTTCATAAATATGAATGAAGAACATAAGCATCTGTTTTCACAACATTTTAAGAGGATTCTACTTTACTGAAAAACAAAATTATTTTTAAAAAGAAATGTGCTGAACATCTTAAATGGAAAAATTATACAAATAGATCCATATATCTATGCACAATTAAAGCAGAAAGAGCAAGACAATAAGAAAGTGAAATAGCAACGTAGCCAGATTCCCACAGGCATGAAATCAAAGATTTAACTTACTGTTCCTCTGATTGGTCAGCTTCTTCTTGCGACTCTTTGTTACTCTCTTTGGATGCTACCTCGTCTGTTTCCGCAGAGAAACGTCTGGCTTTCTGAGGATTCACCTCTTAAACAACCACCATAAATTACCTTTATTTTGTTCAAACGTTACTACCTGTGCCCATGGTTTTTAATACATTAATGTACACAGTGTCTCTTAAACCACTTTAGTCAATCCTCACTCAAAATGTACACTGTTAAATAAAGTCTTTAACAGTCAGGCTGAGGAACCTGTCAAGTGCATAGAATGTTTACAAACAATTAGATATACACAATTACAAGAGTACTTTAACTCTTTGCAGTTCACTTGAACGTGTATAAAATATACCCAACTTTTACTCAGTAACTTAACACAATATTCTCATTTTCAAAAGCCTAATGGCAAGTTGTTGATCAGGAACTCATTAATGAACACCCAGATTAGGATTGCTGAGTTCTTACAGCTTACCTAGGAAGGCAAGAACATGATAGCAGGTGGCAATTCGAGGAGCTGCAGCAATGAATTTCATGAAAACATCCAAGCTTTTGCGCCTTTCCTTAAGGACAGTCTCATTCACCATGATAGACTTTTTTTCTATGGGTGGAAAGACTGTTCCTGAGTAGGCTTCATTTAGTCTTTCTCGTAGTTCTTCAAATTCATTGAATTTCTTGTCAACCTAAATCCATAAAAATGTTTTGCAGTTTCTCCAATATTTCCAACCAATATCTAGATAAACAGGTTCCTGCTAATGTAAAACTATCATGTCAAATGCTGTGTACTATTATATAAATGTGTGTATATGTAAAAACTCATAACCTCCCTTGGCAAAGTGTACATAAAGTGAAGGGAAAAGATTAAAAGAATTGTGTTGAAAGCTGACTGCTATCAGCATACTTTCTTAATTGCTATGCACAAAATATTGTAAGTCTTTGTCTCACAGTGTATTACACTTAAAGTTTTTTTGCGAACTTACTGTAAACTGTACCACATCTGATTCTTTGTGACTGGGTAGTTTGAAGCAAGATAAACTGGATACTACAACAATCTGGAATTCATAGGTTGATCGCATGAAACTAGCTGGAAATTCTTTGTATGAAACCACAGCTAAATCTATGCATGTTTCCTTGTTCTTCAGGTCCCTAAAAACAAAAACAAAAAAAACAACTATAATCTGTGTAGATAATCCACCAATTCTTTGTCTGTTGTAACACAATTCATGAGGTCATTGTAACCATATTTGATTACCAAAATTACACGAACATGGTCGCTGAAATTAACCCCTTCTTAACACTTCTTTTTTTTTGCATTAACAACTAAAACAGTATGCATTAGCACTGTCAAGTGGAATAGACGCAGAAAGGTATTAACTTATTTTCCATTCTTTCAGCTTTCTGCGGAACAGCCAAACTTAAGTGTGTGTATTCACAATCACCGATTAAACCTAAATTATCAAACTAAAAACAATTCTTGTGCACTTACTTTTTGTGTTAGTGCGATATATTTGTGAATCTAATCAATAACAGCATTTGACTATCGTTAAAAACAACCATGCAAGTTGTGTACACCTCTTCTGGTTTGTGTAGCAGACGACGAAATGCAAATCGATAACACGTAATTACACCATTATCTAGATAAAACTAACTCTATTTCATTTTATACCTACTGCTACTAACCTGACCGTCACTGTTGCTTTTGGCATGGTTGAAGAAATATAGACAAGGAATAATTCACAAGAAAAAAAACTGTATGATCACTAGTTGCACACACCCCCTGTCCTCAAACATTCCGCCATGCTCCGCCCGCAGCAACAACAAGAACAACAAAAACTATTGTTAAAGTTAAAGAAAGTTAAATGAATTAAATACAAAGAGCATTTGAAAATAAAAAATGTATTTAGTTTATTAAGTACTTTTCCTTTTAAATTTGTGACGTTGTTTAACTTCGCTGCATTTCTTCGGGGCACACTACAAAGTGAAAATGGCGACTCGCAGAGTTGTGGCTGAAGGTCATTTTTCGCTTTGTAACTGGCTGTAGTTATTGATACAAATGTTTATTTTTTTAAAAAAGAATTTTACATGAGAATTTTAAAAAAATATTATTTTCTTTTAATCGTTTTCATTTTAATAATTCTGCTATGAAAATATATACTGTTGTACTGCACTTGCGAAATAACTGTTATAAGAATATGTACATAAAGTGTTTTAATTTTTGTTGTTTCTGACTTTACAGTTCCTGCATGGAAGCGAGCTTTACAGCGCTGGGCCTACTACAAATCATACTTTCCTACCTTAGGTAAGTGTATTACGAAAATCAAATGAAAATGCACACAAATGAGGCAAATACCCAGCATGATTAGAACTGATAATCTGAAGTCATTTAAGTATAAAGATGTTATTATTTATTTTTTTAAATCATCGTTCTAGCCAAAACACCATTTCATTTTTTGAACACTTTCTCATTTACTTTTTTGCCTTTTTTTGGTTTTTTTTCACTGATTTTTAGCATCCACAATTTGACATTATGTTCAGTTAAACCCTGAGCACTTTCTTGTTATTTTTTTTAAAAAAATCTATTATTCAGGTACAAACTATAGGTTGTAATAACTTTGCTTTAAATCTTTTTTTAAACCACTAATGTGTTTTTAAAACTATAATCAATGCTTGGTTCAGGCTTGATGAGAGATGACTGTCTGTATGAAACCCCTGCTGTTCAAGAGGCAATTCGCCGTCTGCCAGCTGATGTGTATGATGCTCGCCAGTTTCGTATCTCGCGGGCTTTGTACCTTTCTGGTCGAAAGGAAATCTTACCAAAGGATGAATGGACCAAGATGGAAGAGGTAGTTTATTTATACACATATAAAAACACCTACACTCCACATACATATATTTCTTTTACTGAGCCCAGAAAAAAAGCTACTTTTTAATATAATAATTTAAAACAGAACTTTATTTGTTACCTGTTGTTATTTAGTTACTTTTGCAGATACAGTAGTACCTCTGCATGCAAATTCAATTCGTTCCACAACCGAGCTTGCATGTAAAAAAACTCCTATATTACAACTATTTTTCCCATAAAAATAAAGAAAATAGGATTAATTTGTTTGAACCTTTCGTTAACAACACAATTTATATGCAAATATGATATAATATACAGTACTGTATAGTAAATGTTAATGGCCCAATAATATAAATGCTATAGATAATAAAATAATAAAGATTGTTATATTTATCATTATTTATGGCACTAGAAGCCCAATTTTTCAAATCCATGTTATTCCAATTCATTCTTTAAGAGGCAGTTTTTGAATATCTTTTTGAACTTAATGAGATTTTTCATTTTCAGGATGTTCGATATTTGACGCCTTACATCAAAGAAGTGGAGAAAGAAATCGAAGAGCGAGCAGAGTGGAACAAAAAATAACTCTTATTTTCCACAATGAGTTGCTTAAAATATTAGAAGTCTGACAAGCATGAAAACTTAAGGAATGGAAATTCTTTAGTTTAAAAGAATTTTTTTTGTGAAAGTGTTAAATTGTGTAAATAAATCCATTCTAAATCCTGCTTAATGTCAGTGTATTAATTTAGTAATCTTGAAGATATGCTTTATTACTAAGGAGTTCAAGTGTTTATTAGTCATGCAGCATGTGGTTTTTACTTAATAAAAAGGACTGCCATACATTTAGTACAATGCTGAACTACATTATCAGTAACATCAACTTTTTCAGGCAGAAATCTTGTTAATTGCCACTACAAGGATTCTGTCTGAAAAACCTGATATTGATAAATAATAATCATGATCAAATTATTTCATTCAAAATCATGATTCTACAGGAAGATTCACTAAGTGCTACAAAAAGTAGGTTAGTGTGTGGTACATGAGTAACAGCGAGACAACAATGAGAATGAAGAACAAAAGACAGAATAACAGTAACAATCAACAGTTAGCTAAAAAGTAATCCAGAAAAGGTACGTTGGCCTCCGGGAGGAGGGTCAGTAGAGGGGACCTGGTTCGCTACTTCTGGAGGCAGCTATCTCTTTCACGAAGATTGATCTTTTGAGCCTGCCTGAAGATGTATGTGTCAGGTACTCATTAGATGGCCTGTTCTGTGCTTGTGTCTGGTGGCTTGTACAATGCTTTACAGTTTCTTCTCTTGCTAAGGGGAGAGATTGCAGTTATCTGCACCATTTTTTTTTTTTTCTATCGATGATGTTTTCATGGCTCCAGTAATTAGTGCTCTATTCTGAACTTTATCCAGGGTCTGTTGATGTGTCGGCTGCTATCATCCAAGCTCTTTACCCACATTCATATACAGTTCCTTGATACACAGTGTTCAGGATTTTTCATTGCCCCTCCCCATTCCCCCATCTGTGCCAGCCAGATTTCTCATGATGTTGAGTTTTCTTCTGGCCTTGCCTTCAAAGCTGGCAATATGCTTCTTCCATGTCAGCCATTTGTCAAAGATCAAATCCAGGTAAGTCTGCTGATCTTTCCATTTTAGAAATGTGTCTCCTAGCATTACATTTCCAGCTTCTGCTTTGGTGGAAAGTGAAAAAAAAGGGTTGCTGTCGTCTTCTCTCTGTTGCCCCAAATCTTCCTTTTTTTTTTAGAATAGGAATCACCCTGGCCTCCTTCCAACATTTGGGTACAAGTACTTTCCAGATTAGGTTAAAGATGTTTAGTAGTTTGCACTGTTACCAAGGTGTTGTAGCATCTCATTTATAATGTCTGGGCAGGGATATTTCTTTTTCAATTGCTTAATGGCGTTCTTCAGTTCCTGCATAGCAATGAATTTTTGTCCTGTGTTTGCTGTTTGTTTCTTTTCTCTTCTGATTGCTTTTTGCAGGTTCTGAGGGGTGGTTGTAAAATTTTGCGACTCAAAATAATGGTCACGATCTTAGGACAGTCACACGAAAGTCATGTGACTAGGTGACGCAACTCACCAAATAATACATCATGTCATGACTCGCAAATGACGTCATTTTTAGTTTAGTTTATTCCTTGAGCATAGGGCCGCAACAACACCTCTCCAGCGGACTCGCAACTCGATCTCCTTTTCCTCTGAGGGTTCCTGCATGGCAGAGGTGTCAGCTGGTTTGCGCAGGGTAAGCTGAGGGAAATAATAAACGACGTAGAAACCGGGTAAAACCGCTAAAGAGCTGTGGATCGCGTTAGTTGGGTGGTTCACGACTACTCAGCCGATTTCGTACGTTACCATGCTCTCTAATAGGTAATTCCTTTCACTCACGTGCACAAACAACTGACAAAAAACTGTCACGAAAACAATTTAAATAAATATTATTAAACTAAAAGGTTTGCACGAAATCAGTTACACATATAACGTTCAGCGACAACTATTAAAAGTTAACAGAGTTTTATATATATATATGTAACCGACACGTCAGTCCCTGATGGCTACATACGTAGGGGTGGGCTAGTCGTACAAGAACACAACAAATATGGAAATTGCCTCTTAACCGTAGATTTTATTCAAACTCTCACTCGGCGACTCTGGCTCTACCCCTACAAACATGACTAGACATATAGAGACATATAACTCAGTACACAAGGACAGTCCTGGGAGCTGTTCGATCTCTATACCCTCAAACAAAGATATAACTTAGTACATTTAAATAGATTGTTTGCAAGGCAGTTCAAAGAGGATACCGTAGTGATCAGATGATTTTTTTGGTGAATTGGCTGTGTCGCTAACTTGACGGAACAATGTATGCAGCATCTCTGTCAGTTTGATAGTATCAGGATAAGATGTACTTTCAAAGTGTGCAGTAATACCTCTCAGAAGTGGGGTGAACGATGGTCATGGCGATCGAGTTAGGACGCGTCGACAGATATGTACCTCGAAGTATAAGAAACACTTAAAGAAAAACTTCTCATGGATTGTTGGTGGATCAACACATATGGGATACAACGATCTGTAGATTGTGTCTAAGAAAATTCCATGGATACATTTTTTTTCGGTGAAATTATTGTAAGAGAAAGTATAGAAACTGGGGTAAGACAGCAAAATTGGTTTAGCTGTACGTCGAATTGTGATCACCTCAGTAGAGGGCCGCGGAGCAGTGTGGTGTTACGCTGTGGTGTTTAATTGTTACTCCTGTTCTTGAAGATATTTGATTGCACGAAAGACAATAATGGCTCCAAAAAACATAAATGATGATTGAAAAAAAAAGTAACCAGCACTAGCAAAAGTTTTTCGATTATTCAAGTGCTTTCTGGCTGCAGACGCATCGATCGTCTCTTAAGTCTATACATTGTTTAGTGGGAGATTTCCGTTATTACTACTAAGTGTATAACAGGGCTAGCAGAATGAAAAGGGCCACGAACCAAGTATAAATTTCGTCCTTGGCTAACGCACGTACATCTTGCTCTGTGCGCGCATTAGAGAATTTACGTGGATCCGAGTCAATATAAATACCTGTATCGCGTGACTGATTTTTATAGCAAAAAGTCGTTTCATTCTGTTTACATACAACGTGCAACAATTAAGTGTGAACAGTAACTGTGGTCTTAGAGTACACTCCCTTTTCGCGGTCTCCCAAAGGAGGGCTAAATGCCTGTTTCGCCGAATAATTTTTAGTTACGTGGTTTTAAAGGATTCGTTTAGTTGTATCGGGACCCGTAGGTGGACGAAGCTACGCAAAAGTACTTCAAAAATTTTTACACTTACAGGTAACAATAATAGATTAAATAACACAGTAACTAGGTAGGTGGACGAAGCTACGCAAAAGTACTTCAAAAATTTTTACACTTACAGGTAACAATAATAGATTAAATAACACAGTAACTAAGTGCTAGGCGTGTATAAATATTTTTATAATTATTGTTAAAAGCCCCATTATGGTAAATACACTAGTATTTATATTTTATCGAAATTAAAATCACCTTAGTATAGATTATTTACAAAGAAATTCATGCCCATTTTCTATGGAGCTGGTGTAAGATATATATCAATGCAACAGTCATGAACAGCGAGGCATTTAAATAGCCACTTCAAACTTCATCCTTTTGCAAATAATACTTCTGTCAGTAATTTCTAGTGACTTATCATCATAGACATATTATTAGACTTCGCATTCTTTTAATTTTGTTTGTGGTATTGTTGATTTTCTAGGTTCTAGGTTTCATTTGTTACTGTAGTTTTTCTTTTTTAAATAACAAGCGCTCTTATATAAACATACAACAGTATTCATGGAAACAGTAGATTTGATAATCCTTCAGCTTGAATGGCAGCTTTTCCCAAAACCAGAGTTGTACTTAAATGGTAAATATTGATGTTTTAAAATGAATTTTCTAAAATTTATGGGTTGTAATAGAATCCTTTACTTATATTTGTACCTAATGGACAGCTCATGGTGGTTCAGGGAGATTGCCATGTTATGTTTGCAAGGGACATTGTTGATGGCATCCCACCATGATAGCTCACTTTCTGTCACCTAAGTATGGGGACAGAACACTTGTGTCATGGATCTGGGAATATTGCTGTGCAATTTCAAACCAGAATACAGCGAGGAAGAGCTCTGGAGAATTGAAGAATATTGCCATTCCGTTTTATAAACAGTATATTTAGGAACTGCATGTTCAGTGTGGCAGTTGTTGCTGAAGTAAAATATTGTTGTCTTGCCAGAGGAATGCCATTATATTGCATAATGGAATGAACCTCCTCGTGCACTATTTTGTTGAATCTGGTGAAGCAAAATTTGTATAGATTCTTGCATACATATAAAGCCAGTGCCTCTCATACACTTTTTATTTTAAAAGATAAGACCCAGGACATTTCTGTTTACACCTTTTCCCTATACTTTGTGCTTATGTGATCTGGCATTTTACAAGATATAAACAAGGGTCCAGTTGGCATAACTTATAACAGTCCCCTAGCATCATTCGATGGTTTTGTGGTCAAGTGGTGCCTGCTACTTTATGGATAAGAATCAGTTTCTTTTCCTGTGCAAGAGTATGCAAACATGGCAAGCTTATAAGAGCTTTGTAGATGTGATTACAAGTAAGCAATTATTTTGGAACCTAAAATTATAAACAAAAATATTGCTCGTACCTATCTTATAATACCAGTCTGGTAATGCACGCCTTTCCTTTAATGTGAAGAAATTGTAGATCTTAATAATGTATCTAAATAGTTATATCTATCTTGTGGTCTGTATTTCAGGATAGAATTTCTTAGGTAATGACATCAATTTCTGGGTATAGCAACATAATACATATGCAGACATCTTTTTGACATAAAGCATGTATTAATTATTACATAAACTGTAAATTATTTATGTTTTGAGTTTACCACTGCACATGCTTAGCATAGTACTATTATGTTTTACATTTCTGTCTCAAGAAATGGCTGAGTATGAAGTACCAGATCCAGAAGATATACTGATCTGCCCCTACAATAATGCACATGCTATTCGAGCAAAAAGAATGCAGCATCATCTGGTTAAATGTCGCAAAGTAAGTAATTAATGGTTGCTTATTGTTCTTTGATAAATTTGAATCTAGAACACACACAGATATACCTCCCTTTTAAGTATTTGCTAAACATGACAAAAATCTATCATATTAAGTCATAAATTTTTCTTTGGATAATGATGATGGATTTTCACTATAGAATTTAAAGACAGATGAATAAGGGTAGAAAATTACAGAGTGATTAAAAAAAATAAGCAATTTTAAAGAATGTGGATTTTTTACCTTAATCTCTAGGCAGCACAACTTAGTTCCCTAAGACGTTAATTCCTTGTTTACTCTTCTAACATACTTGCAACAAAAGCATCTATTAAACATGAGGGTGAATGAATGTATTGGGATTAATTTAGATGAATGAATTGCTGAAAAGCCATGGCTGACACTGGGAGCTGTGCTGTGCATGCCTATGGAGCATTGAAATTAAAAATAAAATTCTGTGATTACAGCAACATGAAATTAGTCGTCGGTTTGTAGCTTGCCCTTTTAATGCAAAGCATGAGATTCCTAAAGCAGAACTGCGCTACCATCTGACTGTTTGCCCTGATCGAGTCAGACTGAATGAGAAGTTTTCTCATGGTGAGTGTTTCTATAATAAATAATTTTTTTAATCATTTGCAAGTATGTTGAAGTTTCCATTGTAATTAGATGTAAATGATGTTGATAAAATGGATGTACATCCTTCAGGAAAAAAATTGTTAACTTTTTATCAAGAACAAGCAACTTTAATGTTAATCTTTTGTCTCTTCAAATATTTAGGCTAGTTTTGTACATTATGTACATGCATTTTAATTTTAATATATGCAGTAGATGACAACACAGAATTAAAAGGATGCACAGATGTACCAGTCTACACTCCTCTTAATATCGGGGGAGAAAACTGGGATGATGGTGAGTACTTTGCATGTCAGTATAGAAACCCAGGACAGTAAAGTAAACTTTCATTTGCTAGATGCATAATTTTTTCGCTTTTTTAGAACATGTATTAAAAAAACTGTATTATATAACATTTGTATGATAATGTAAGAATAATTCTTGTAGCTCCATGCTTTTTGCTTTTTTTCTTTAAGATTGTGCACTTAGTGGTAGGGAATACATGGAATGAAATCAGGTTATTGATGTGACTTGCATCCTGGAATCTTTTATGCACTGTAAAGTAAAACAATCATCTTAAGAGGAAGATCATTTTGTTCTCCAGATATCCCCAAATACACCATACAAAAAACACATGCTGGTTATTTGCCCAACAGTCAGTTTCTGCGAGTCAGCACCATGGATACACCAGGGTGAGTTTGGGGTCAAGTGTGGTAATTCCTATGCAGAATGAATAAATCATTAAGACATAGCACAGCATTTTGATAAATAGGTGGTTTGATATATACGCACACACATAATTTGCATATCTCACTATTCAGATTTACCAAATAGAGATGGAAATACTGGATGTGTTACTCTATATAGATCCCCACCCCCCATCCCCCCAGAATTGATTCTTAAGCTGGTTTGTCAATATTTTGCTGTAATACCAATATGCATAACAACTTTCTTTTTTTTTGCCATTTAAAAATATATGTAATCTTATAGCGATACAAATTTTGGACTTTCTTGAAGGCAGACATTAAGGGCAATTGTATTATTTTTGCCATTTTATCATGCCTATGGACTGGGCTACATAGTTGATGTTATATACCAGAATATATTATGTCTTTGATTTTGAATAACTAAGTAGTGCTGTTGATTACTGCAATAAGAATTTACAAAAATCATCTTTCTGCTTGAGCAGGCTGACAGCAAAGCAGAAAAGGGATCTTTACCTTCAGAGCAAGGAAGCCAGGTTTGTGAGCAAACATTTTAAAATTTATAATTTTTTTTCTGTTTACTTTTTCAGTGGACAGATACTTGACAGTAGACGGATTGTCATTTGTTGTTTGAAACAGATATTAACTGTAAAATACTTGTTAAAGGTGAGGAGAAGTGTTTCTGGAGAAAAATTGCAAAGATATGTTGTATCAATTACTCGAGTTCTCAATATCAGTATATGTAGTTCATATTGGTGTGAGGCTGGAGACAAGTGACAAAGCTTGGTTCTGTTGCATTACTTGCGAGTTTGGTTGAGATTTTTTAATATCCATCATGTTTGCACTGTTTTAAGAAAAAAAAAATGCAGTATGAATTAGGTGCGCTTTATTTTCATAACAGGTTGAAATACTGAATAAAACATTGCGGCCAAGACACAGCATGGAGAAAATATAGTTTTTCTCACATTAAGGTTAAGCCATGCTGAATGTACTGATTATTAATGTTACTGCATTCCAAAAAAATTCTTGATTTTAAAGAAAGTACTTATGGAACTGTTGTCTGCTCCAGCATATAATGGGATATATTGTATGCAGTCAATGTGACTACATAAATGAGTTGTATTTGGTGGTAAATCTAAGTAATCGGTTATGTGGCACTGAAAGGATGTTTACTATAAGAAAGAGAAAAATGTAGAAGGCAGTATAAGTTTAACAGCATCACACCTGTTGTATTCATCTCCATTGTTTTTTCTTAAAATTAAAAATATGTAATGTTGTTTTTATAATCATTCTTTTCATACTATGTGAAACAAAAATTATTGAAATTACCAACATTATAACTGATCACTCTTATTCTAAGCAGCAACTGATATAGGATAGGGACCTTTTGTTCAATACTGGTTTTTGCTCAAAGCTTTGGGCAATTAACAAGAAAATAAAAGACCCCCGCCCCCACCCAATCACCCAAAAAACAATAACCCTGCATGCATACTTTTATATAAGTTGGTGGTGGTGTTCCTATAAAGGGTAGTACCTGTCACCAATACAGTGAAGGTTGGCTGTCCTCAGTTCAGCTGTCATCTTGGGCACGCTGTTCTTTCTCTGTATATGGCATCTGTTAACAGGGCTGGCTGCCTTGCCGTGATATAGCCTTAGTTGCTAGCATGGTGTAAAACACCAATCTCTCCTCCTCCCATAGAGGGTACTTGTTCATGCTATTAATGTTTTAGCTGTTGAATCAGGACTCTCAGAAATTTTATTCTGTGCCTTTTCTGTTAAATTACTACGACTTAACTAACCCAACTTCCCCTATCACACAAGCATGGGCATGCTTGGCAATAAGAAGTGTAAAAAAGCACACCTTCTGTCCACTCATTTCTTGTATGAACATGTCTCTTATTTCCCACCAAAGATTCTGTATTGTTACCTTGTGTTGGCCTTAATATTGTTTAAAGATGTTTTATTTTGTTAAAACTAAAAAAAGAAAAAAATACCATTCAATTTAGTCATGGATTTTCACGTCTCATTTTTCAGTCAATACAATGAGGAATCAAAGTTGCGAGCTCCTCAGAAGCCTTCACAAGCTTATTCTATTCATCTTCAGCAAGAGAAACAAAAGAAGGAAAAGCAAGAGATGCCACCAACAGATATCTATGAATTTGCTTTTAAAAAATGTGCTGGAGGTGAAATTATACATTTCCAAATTTTTAGTCAGGCCATAGATCACTTTTTTCCCTTTTCTTTATTTAGTCACTTGAATGTTTGCATTTCAAACTACAATATTTCTAACATTTTTGCTTTCAATAAATGCTTTCTTCCTCATGGAAGATTAATTTGTCGCATGAAGTATGTATCCTCCAGCAAACTTCCTTATAAACAGAAATTTTTTATACTTAATAAAAATCTTTTTTGGACACATGCTTTGTAAATATTAGTTTTCTGTTCTATAAATGGCCATCCTTGGTTAAAATGGATGTGAGAGAAGACTCCTTTGTGTTCAAAGCTATAATAGATCTCTTAAGTTTTGCATTCAATTTACATTTATTTTTAATTTGATTGTGATCGCCTGCGAATTTGCTGATTTCACTAAATGCATATATAAAAATCTCCTTTTTTATTTTTGGCTTAAGTACCCCCTCTCCTCCCACACTAATTTATATAACAGTAAACCTAGTCTATGCATAAAAATTGACTCATCTGATAGCACTGTCACAGATTTGTTTAATCTGTTTCTGTCAGTGATGTCCTGATAACATCTTTTACATTATACCTTCATTTAAATTTTAGGTCTTGGACGTGGTCGAGGCTTGGTCCAGTCACAGCAGAACACCACTAGCCTTGGTAAAACAAATGTAACCCTGATGTCATCATCAGTCACTGGAACCATTTCAAATAAAAACCAGGAATCAGGAGGAAGAGGTGCAATTTTGACTGATGTTGAAAATGGAGCATGCTGTAATGGAACTGGTACAGGGGATGCAAACAACAAAAGTGCTTGGAAGCCAAGCAGTAATTTTACTGGCACGTGGGATAGGCAGGTTTTCTTCCGTTGTCCCTACTGCTACCACTGGCTACAGGTTTCCTTGGAGCCATGATCTTCAGAGGTGAGCTGTATAAGACCAAGCTGTATTTATGAATTTATTTGAAATTATTTATAAATGTAGATATGGCTTCCAAGACTTTGTATATATTGGGTATGATAAGCAAGTCCGTTTTATGATAATTTTGTTCATTGTTTATATTGGGTATAATAAGGCAAGTTCATTTTATGATAATTTTGTTCATTGTAACTTGTAAATGGTAGTGTGGAGCTAATCTTGGTAGTTGAAAACAATTTGCTAAAGAGAACTTTATGGACATCTTCTGTAACCTTCTGTCATGCCACTCCTGATGTTTATCCAAGTAGCAGGGAAATTTAATTTCTTTGTGGATTGCATGTTTCTCTAAAGCTTTGAAACATTTCAGTCAGAGTGGTTTGTTTTCCAGACAGGCAATTTCTCTCCAAAACAGTACCTCACAACCTTTGGTTTGGAACCAGATGAGTTTAGCAACAGACCTGCTTGGGTTAATGGCGGATACGGCGACAACGGAATAGGTTTGTTACATTGCAGCCTTTTTAAGTTTCCATGTCATGAGATAGCTATGCTTACATTATTTCCTAGCTGTTATTTCTCTTCAAACAGATTTTGTTGGTTTTTTTTTTGAGCTAGCTCATGTTTTTAAAAAATCATCTCTGATTTAGAGCAATTTGTGTTTCGCAGTCCAAATACTTTCTGAAATCATATTTGATTTTGAGGATGCTTGTCCATGTACCTCATGTTATGGTTTTGGTCAAATTTCTGCTAGAGATTAGCTTTCCTAACTGTAATGACATGAAACTATTATTTATGCACATTATCTCTATTTTTGATACATGGAAATGTTCTGTTCTGTTTTTTTTTTTTTAAACTAGGGTCATGGGCTGATGAAGATTTTCCAAATTAGGAAAAAAACTTTTCTTCTGAACATGCAGTTTTGCACATGACTTTTAGGCTGATTAATGTTGGCATTTTAAAATATGTTGTTTTCAATTTGAAATAAAGCTTTACAAAATTATGCATGTTGTGTTTGACTAGTAACCCTGTAAGCACTGGTTGTACCAACACCTGCAACTTACTCATGGTGACTTTTTTCCTTCACATTTAATTTTGATGCAGGAAGCGTCCTGTGCAAATCATGAACACTTTACCTAGATTAGACAACAGCATGTCTAGCATAGTACTGACAATGAAAGATCATTTTCTGCTGTTTCACTTTTGTTCTCTGTGAATGATCTGTGTCTCTGACCACAATTGGTATAGACTAGCACTGTTTAGACATTAACAATGACACCACGTAAATAATCACCTGCTGCTCCACTTTTATTGTCTATAAACAATGTGACAGCAGTTCTGCGGTACAATTATTTTTCTTAAGGTGCTGGAAATGACCGGCAAAAAGTACCGAGATTAAAGATATTTCCCCTCTCCTAACTTTATCAAAACCTAGGGCTGAAGAACACATCGACTTCTCAAAATACAACATGCTAAAACCAGCGCAACGAAGGCTGAGACTTCGGTCTGGATTGTCCCTTTCAGCGGTAGTAAGCCAAAAAATAATAATGGAATGTCAGTGTGAATAACTGGAGAATAAAGTGATTCGGCTAGCCCTAAAACTGAAAGATGACGCAAAAACCTCAGAGATATTGATGAATCGTGATGGGTAGCTCACGTTTTCATGTGCTTCCAGACACTGATGGGCCTGAAGTGCAGAGATGCAAAAATGGACCTGGACGGCGGAAACATAACAACAAAACAGAGCTAAGACGTATATTCGCGGGTGTCTTATATTTAGCCAGTTTTAGATTTAGCTAAAGCTCATCAGAGATGAACAAAAATCGATACTTCAGAGGATTCACACACACCACACACACTGATGGTGATGATAAACAGGGTGAAGGAAACTACTTTTTCATTGTACGCCATTGGGGTTCAGCCTTTGTTAAGACAGTTGCGTCCCTTCGAAAGAGTGCACTTCACACTATAAAGAAGTGTTTAATCTTTGGAGTAAATGTCTAGGTGATGTCTTTTATTGATGAAGAATTGCTTACAAAGTTGACAGCTGACACCTACTTTTATAAAATTTCAAAGCATCGAAAAAATCCAACAATTTATGAGAATTTATGACAAGCCACCATATTTTGTATTTCTGTTTACTGGCCATTAGTATATAATTTATATACATTCATATCCGATGAAAATTGATAGTAACAGCTATGAAATAGCATATTGATTTAAGATAAAGATTTATAACGATTTTCTTTCACACTGTTTCTAACAATTTAAATTACTTTAGTTATAGCATAATTTTTTCGATTTCTTTTTTGTTCCTTTTTCAAAGAAGACACAGAGCTATCTTTAAAATAGATTAATCGAGGTGGACTCAATGCTGACAGAAAAGTTGAGATTTAACTTTTTTCCGGAATTAACTGGTCAATATTTTTACTCACACTCTAATATCTTAACAGGCGACTTTTTTGGGGGTTTGGACAGTTGTACTACTTTCCTCGAAATGGAGCAGAGATAGTATCCTTTTCTATATAACATCAGTCATTTTGTTTCATCATTATTTGACCTGTTGTATAATGAGACAATCTACATAAACAAATTTAATAGTAATCATAAGTGAGAATTCTCACAGTATAATCAGTAAAGTCGTTTTAATAATCAATAGTAAAAGAGCATAGTAGTAAACAGTAGTTATTTAATAGAAAAATTAGCTTATCTCTCTTCGTCCTTTGGGAAATTGTGGAAACGTTTTTCTTTTGACTGGCAATCTGACAGTTAATTGCAGAAAAATTTTGCCCACCTCCTAACAGCGTGCTCTTTACCTCTAACGACGCAGCTTTCTAAATAAAGCTCTCTGAAAGACAGAGAGATGCACTTCACAGGGGAAGCCTCTAGTCACAAAGTATATCACCAAAGGAGACAGTATTTTAGTAACTGCAATTAGCGGAATTGATAGTGAATGCATATTGATATTGTCATTAAAAATGTCGCGAGCTTTGATTTGATCGGTTATTTTACCCAAGGGCCGCATAGATATTGGGATGGTTTTAGAGGGCTGCGGATGCAGCGGCGGGACGGTCAGAGTTTGCCCATGGTCTGCTCTAGGCGTCCTACAGTTCATGAATGTGTCATTATGCACTGTATATATTTTTTATATCACCTGTATTTTGTAGCCATAGAACTGAATGTTTCAAAATTGTATAGTAACGACCAAATGGTGAATCGTAGTTGCAAAAATATAGAAGTATATTAAGCTAACTTGCAGTTTTCTTGATCCCAGACAAAGAAAACTTGGAAAATTTCAGCAGCACAGAGAGTTGATTATTGAAAAGTAGTATACTTTAGCAAGGTTTAATAGCAGTGTACAATGTTTTGTCGCAATCTTTGCCAAGGATACTGTAACATTAACTTAAACTAAGGCATATCTTGTAAGACATGAGGTGCTTTCGGGTTTTCATAATAAGTGTAGCGTTCATTCTGGTTACAGTGTTAAAGGCAGTTACAGGTCCTAGTCAATGTTTATGAATCATTTACATTGTGATCACTTCTTCATTTTTTTTTTCAAAACACTTGACTTAGGGCAGAACATTTATAATTAACCCAGATTTTTTTTAAAAGAGACAATCAGAAGTGATTACATTGAATCAAGAGGTTTAAATCTGTATGAATTTTATCAAAATTACAGTAGTATGGAGAAGTTGCTAGTCAACTTGACTTAGTATAAAACAGATCAAGATTAGAAAATCTTCATTAATAAACACATTCATTTCAGACTGACTGATCATGGAGGAAAGAGGAACAGATTGGTTTATGTGGCTGGTGTCATGTGCTGTTAGGGAGCTAACCTGGTTTAATATTTTCGTATATGGGAGTATTCTACTCTTGTCATGGCTGATCTGTAAACTGTTCATTTTACCCCAGCTGTCGCCTCTTCGACAGGTAAACCTCATAATCATTTGTTTTTTTTTTGGTTTTTTTTGTTCGCTTAATTACTGCTGCGATATCTTCTTCCAGACACAACTCAGTCTTTTTATATAAATATTTTATTCACACACTCTGCTAGTCAGTTATTCTCAAGCCCATCTTTTATCTACTACCAATCCTTTTCTCAACTCCGCCGGTTCCAAGCCTGGATGAAGAAGGCTAGCAACCCCACCCTGTAAAACAACCCCCTCTTCGGAAGGGCCTATGATGTGTTTGGCGAAAGCCCTCATAAAGTCAGCTCACCGATCCATCTTCTCACGGCCAAGGCAAAACCCAGGATAGAGACCTCGAACATCAGAACCCTATACGAGAGAATTAGCACAGGAAATGAAGAACTATGACATCAAGCTCCTTCTATATGGATCTGAGACATGGCGTCTGACAAACACCATCACCAACAAGATTCAGACATTCGTCAACTGATGTCTGCACCACATCCTCAACATCAGGTGGCCCAAGAAGATCTCCAGTACAGGCCTGTGGGAGAGAACCATGCAAAAACCTGCCAGCCAAGACACAAAGAAACAGAAGGGCTGGATCGGTTACATATTGTGAAAGCAGGCCAACAATTTAACAAAACAAGCTGTAGGCTGGAACCCACAGGGGAGGAGCAGGGTTGGGAGACCCAGACAGACACGGAAGAGATCGGTCCACAGTGAGGCAAAGGCAGCTGGTATGACATGGACCCAGCTGGAAAGGGATGCCCAGAACCGGGTCCGATGGCGTGGTGTAGTTGTGGCCCTATGCTCCACTGGAGATGATTAGGAACAAGAAGAAGAATCCTTTTCTCAGCTCCTTGCTTTTAGCTACTCTTCATTCCTGACAAGGCCATTGGCCACTGTCCATAGACTAGTTGTCACTGTCATCTAGACTTTCTTCCTAATGAGGTCACTCAGATACACGACTAACATTTTGTTATTTTGTACAAACGGACTGTGCTATTATTAAGAGGGTAGTCCAGTAGTGCAAAGGTTAGTACCTGTCACCAATACAGTGAGGGTTGGTTGTCCTGGGTTCTTCTGCTCTCATCTCAGGCATACTTGTCTTTCTCTGCATGTGGCATCTGTTTACGTGGCTGGCTGCCTTGCCATGATATAGCATTAGTTTGCTGGCTTGGTGTAAAACACCAATTCTCCTACCTCATCCCTCAAGTTATTATAACATAAATTACTTTTACTAGTAGATAATGACAGCGATGAATTCCTGGTAGGAAAATAGTATTTACTTTAAACTAGTTTCTATAAAATTTCTTTTTCTGCAGATACCAGGGCGACCAAGAGGCAGCCTGTTTTTTGGGTGTTTTTCAGAAATTATGCGAAAGGAAGCTATTGACCCCTATGCAGAGTATGAGTTCTGATGAAGATCTTTCTACGTATCTAGCATCACAACTTTCTTCTTCCTTTTTCACTTTCACATGTTTTACTTTTTTTTCCTTACTTTTTTTGTTAAAAAAATAAGAAAGAAAAAGAAACAGCAGCACCACTATTGCTAGAAAGTCTTGTGACAGATTAAATAACAATATGTGTATTTATATCAAACAGCATCACGACCAAGATAGGTTGCACTCTCTGCACTGACCAGTAATCATAAATGAACATTAGGTAATAGCAGTGGCTAGCAAGGGTGGTGCAGTTGGTGCGGGCTGCACCAGGTATCGAGCAAAATTTCTGGGTAAGGGGCATCAAACTTGTTGGGTTTTTCCCCCTTACTAGAGTCCGTTTGGGGGCATCAACAGCAGGCCTGCATCAGGCAGCAAATACCCTAGCTATGCAACTGGGTAACAGTGGATGGTGAGATACATGCAGGCACTCTGAACATCAAGATGAAGTATGAGTAGAGCATAATGCAATGGATAAAGGTATGAAGGGATTTATAGGTACCATAAACAGTGTAGAGATGGAGTAGTTGCATAATGGTTCATATGACAGACAATATTGCAAAAGGAGTTAAGGATAGTAATTAAGTGATACTACTTAGTGAACAAATATGTAAAGATTTAGTTCATCACCATTGGTTATTTACACTTGCAGTTGTACACTTGTATTTTGGTATTTTATGATTTTCTGACAGATGGATGAATGAAATGAAAACGGGAATCATCCGCTATTATCACATTATGGGATCCCAAAGAGTGCTTATTGTGGATGCTGATGCTGTGAAGCATGTCCTGGTTACAAATGCCAGTAACTACCCTCGGCCTTTCTTCCATTTTAAGTTTGTACCACCAAATATTTTTCTGTGCTTTAGGGTATTCAAGAATTAATTCGTTCTCATAATATTAATATAAACTGGTTCATGAATTTGTTCAATCCATTCATCTTTCATTTGTTCATTGATACGAAATGTCGTCCATGAAGAAATCTGGAATGAAATTTGCTAATTTTATTTTATGTATGTAGGAGAGCATAATGAAGTTCACCAATATGCATGAAACTAAAACTTACTGCGATGTTAGAGTGCTGGAAAAAGTCCTGTAAAATAAATAAATATGCTTTGCTCACAGACCCCATTGGTATATGCTTGCTTAGAAACATGTGTAGGATGCATACATGCTCACAGAATCCATTGGCATATACTTGCTTGGAAACATATATAGGATGCAAAAATGCACACAGGGGTGGTTGGTGATGCAGTAGCTAAAGTGCCTGTCACCATTACAGCGAAAATGGGGCATCGTGGGCTTATATCTCGGGTCTTACCTTTCTCTGAATGTGACAGCTGTTTACAGGAACAACTGTTACTGGTTTTCTCCTGTATAGTATAGTTTTTTCCCACCCTGTGAGCATGTGTTAGAGAGACTTAGTACTTACGATTGGTGAATGAATTTGTATGATGCCTTTGATGCCTGATGATATGTGTGTGTTCGTGCAACTTCATGTAAGTGCCTTGAGCCCACCTTTGTTGGTGGAGTAAGATAAACATTTATTGTTATTAATCTATTACCATCTATGTCTGGAGTTGAAATTTACCAGCTGATATATTCTGACTTATTGATTTATGATTCCAAGGTTTTTTACGGAGATTGTTGGAACTAGCCTTTTGACATTAGAAGGGCAAGAACATCATGTACAGCGTCGCCTTTGTAACAGTGCTTTCAAGTTGCCTGAATTGCATCGTAAGTTTTATAAAATATTGATATGTCTTGGGCATGATATAGGGGCATAGTATGAAATATTTGAGATCTTATCATTTTTCATGTTAAAATGATCTTTTGATTATTGAATTAGTAAAGCTGGAGGATTCAGACTTTTTTTTTTTGTAGTGCTATGACCACACCGCAGATAAATCTCATCAGCTATGGTGCCAGCACTGGGCAAAGAAAAAAAATCTGTTAATTGTTAGCCCTAAAATTCCAAATGAAATAATCTATGGCGATAATGATAAATTTCTTCTATCAATACACACCAAAGTTTCATGTTTGTGTTGCTAGTTATGATTGGCAAGATTCAACTCCAGCAGATCATCATATGTTGTTGCAGCTACACAATAGAGGGAAGTTGTACTGGGTATCAGAAGTGTGCATGACTATATGGTATATATATATGTTTGTGTGAATAAATCAGAGTGTAAGGAATCAATTGGTCATCATGTTCCCTTGGGCCGGTAGCATTTGTTTTCGTTGTCTTACATTTTTATTAACATGGGATTTTAAAAATACAGACCATTTGTCTCATTATTGCACAGTTGTTTTTGTGCATGCGTGCATGTGCATGTAAGCATGATTTTTGTTTTCCCAGGCTTACTGCCCACTTTTCAAAGACACTTTGATCATCTGTGTAAGAAGTGGAATGAACAGGTGAAGATGGGAAAAGAAGGCCCTGTACAGGTGGATGTCACCAGTCATTTAGCAAATGCAGTAAGTCCACAAAATTTTGCAAATGTAAAAGAGTGCATAATACAGTTTGCATGCTTAGTATATTTGTACCTCTAGAACCCTTAGATTTTATGAAAGCACACTTTAGAGGCATGCATGGGGTGCATAATTGGTTTCTGTGTCAATATAGCAAGAGTTTTCTCATAATGCATGTATTATGAGCACATCTGTGAATGATGTCTGTAATTCTTTTCCTAAGTAAATTTTGCACATCATTCCCCTCTTCCCTTCCCTTGCCCTCACACACACAAACCAGCCAAAAAAAGAAAAAAGACCCCCAACACCCAGAAATGATGGTGTTCAATCTTTCAGAAGCCTTAGCTTGAAATTCTGGGATAACTCTTTGAAGAGGGAAAAGAAATTGTCTCAACATTTTTTCTACAGCATTTGACGTTATCACAGAGTCTGGATTTGGGTATGACTGCAATTCTTTAGATGATCCAGAAAACTTCTTTTCAAAAGCCTTTACTTATGTTCTTGGAGGAGGAAAAAAATCTATTGACAGGTCAGTAAGACAGAGGACCATGTATATTAATGAATTCATAAAAGTTTTAGGTGAAAGTGGGTATTTTTAAATCACCTATTGAAGTTTACTGATAAACTTTCCATCTATTCCCATTTATATTACTGTAAAAAATATATCTCTGTAAAACAGAAAAGAAAGTGTTTTATTTTCTATAGGTGTGATGGCTATGTTTATTTAAGTCAGAATTAAGTGAGAGTTTTAAGGGTATTAAAAGACAAAACCAAAAGAAAGGAAAGCAAAAGTCACATTTAAATACATTGTGTGAAATTTCATATTTTACTAAGGTGATATTTCTATAAATCTGTTACATTTCAAAAAGGTTCTGCAATAACAAAGTTTATTTTAATAATTTTTTTGCCAGTTCTGTACTTTGTGCATAGTCTAAATCAGTAGACACTATAACCTTTTTACGTACTAGTCTGTTTTTAACTTTATTTCAGACATGTGAGAATTCTGTTGCCAAAGCTTTATCGGTACATACCAAATGAAGACAACAAGATGTTCAGAAAAAGCCTTAAATGCCTACATGACCTCATCCAAACTATTATTAGTAGAAAAAGGAAATCTCTAGAGAGCAAACAATCAGCAGGTAGGTCTTGAAAGTGACGCCTATATTTCATGTTTTCATGTCTTTCAGTACACATTTCAGTGTTGTTTCATTTCTTTAGCAACCCATTTTATGCAAAGTGTTTTGTTTTTGGTATTTGTGATTCAATAGTATACACCACATGTATCAACAGTCAGAAATGTCAGGTGTTGAACATTTAGATATTTGTCTGCACAGTAATGTCGAAACCTACTTTTTAAAGCAGATAGTTACAACTTTTGTATTGAAAAGAAATAGCTCAGAAGTGTGCATTTCTGTTTGTTTTAGGTGAAGACCACAAACCTGATCTGTTAGAGATACTCTTGAGTGCATCAGATGTGGAGACAGGATTTGGGTTCTCAGAAAAACAGCTGCGAGATCACTCAATGACATTTTTAATTGCAGGACATGAGGTTGGTTTGTGCCTTTGTTCAACCACTTATGCTTAGATTATTTCAGCTGGAATATTGAATGAAAACAACCTGAAAATAATGAATTAATACTGGCAGCCATAAAAAGATAAATACATTTGCTAAATAGTCATAAAGTAGCTATGTTCTAGGACCAATCAGAGTGTTCTGATACTAATAGTATTAGTATTTTTATATAGCGGTATTCCCATGTAGGCTCAACTGGGTTTGCTGAATACTATTATCAAGAGTTTCCATGGTTGGTGGCTGAGTGCATTAAATAATCAGTGCAGTTGCAGGTGTAACTGTATAGGAAGAGTTAATATGCTTCTGTGTCTAAGATAACTTAAAAATAACTGTGTCTTAGGTAATTGCTAGAATCTCAAGCATCTAGATATGTGAGAAGTTTATGATGACTTTAGGGTGAAGGTCATGCTGTGTGATCTGGGGTGCTATGGTGTTTAGATTAAGCATTAAGGTGGCCAGAGTTGGTTTGCATGTTCAAGTGTCAAAGTGTTACATCCTTAAAGATGTATTTTTTGCCTGACCAGTTCTGTTCATGTCTGCAGACGTCAGCTACAGGACTTAGCTGGATCTTGCTGTGCCTCTCACAGCACCCACACATCCAGCACAAGGCCCGACAAGAAGTACTGTCAGTGCTGCCCCCTAGAGGCCAACCCATCACACCACAGCATCTGGACCAGCTGGCTTATGTGACTTGTGTTGTCAAGGAGACACTCAGGTATAATCAGCGGCACCCTTGTGAAGGTTAACTGTAAAACTGTCAGTGCAAGCAGATGGCATTACACAAGATTATCCTAAAAAATAACCCCAAAAACAGCCCAACAAAACTTTAGACAGGTGTTCAGCACTGATGCAGTGTGCCTGAATGTGCTGAAATTTTTAGGGGTTTTTATATAGTTATTTCATGGAGTTCTATATGTTGTCTTACCCAGATTGTACCCACCTGTGCCAACAATCATGAGAGAAGCAAAAAACGATGATATTCTCTGTGGTTTTCCCATTCCAAAAGGGACGATCATCAACATTAGTATTGGAGCGTTGCATAGGTGAGTTTTTTTGTGTGTGAAGCTTTTAGGCACTTTATGTTTTTTTTAATGGATTTCTTCAAATGAAGAAGAAAGGTCATGTTTATAATTTACTATCACAAAGTGTTGCATTGTGTCTGGTTTAGAAACGCCCAATGTGAAAGCTAAGAGCAGATGTTTATGAGATATTGCCCAATGAGCAACAGTACCCTACAAGATTTTATATCATGACTTCGTATCTTTCATGCACAGACCAAAGGTGCCCATGCAAACCATGTTTTCTGTCACCCTTTTAGACTGAAATTATGAAAAGAAAAAGTATGGTCCTTCTTAACCAAATACCCAGTGTATGGTGGACAAAATGTTGTAAATTGAATAAAAGTTTTGAGAATTGTTTATGTAAAAGAATTCTGCAGTTGGACTTTATTCCTCTACTGTGGAGTATATGTGTGTGTTCCCTTTAATATCGAAAGGTTAGAAGCATTGCCATGTTCTTTTAGTGTTGGCTAGAAAATTGGAAACGTCAGGGGTTTAGTTTATTAATGCCACTGTTTACTAAAATCCAAGTGAAACATGCACATTGTTGTCTTTCTGCCTAAACAAGATCTCATGATCATGTTCTCAAATGTTGGCTTTCTGATTGGGCAAGATATTATTTTCATATTCTCAAAGCTGTCACATTGGCTATGGCCTTAGGGACATCAGAAATACAAATTTAAGTAAATGAATGTGTGCCTTTCTTTATAACAAAAGTTTTAAATGCATTACAAATGTTTATAAATTGCTGTATAACTAAAAGCTAGCTGTATCTTCTACTAATTTGCAAGCAAGTTTTGAGCATATTTGAGGAGCTAGCCTTCAAGTCTGTTGAGTAATAATATACCACACTTGTGCCTGTACTATTTTAAACCTGTCCATATTTGAAGTTCTGCAGCATGCAAATGTGGTGGTGCACTGGCTTCCTTCTTCGGTGCTTCTAATTCACTTGTGTCAAAATCATTGCCTCCTAGTACATTGGTTACAAAAACTCTTCCCCTCTTCCTTTATTTTAACACCCAGGATGACTTTTGAAACATTATCATTTGTTTCAAATTATACTTTTTGTATTGGATTATTATTCCAGTAGATCAAGCCAGTCATTTTGTTTTCACCACTCATTCTGATGAATAGGATATATATAAGAAATGGTAAATTAAAGAACTTGCACTCTGCTTGTGTTGTTAAATCATTGATAAACTATTAATAATTTTTTTACACAACTTTTTACTGAATCCATATGTGCTTCAATATATTTCAGAAATCCAGTATATTGGGACAACCCTGAGGACTTCAGACCAGAAAGATTTATGAATGAGTCGGCGATTCCACCATATGCATACCTGCCCTTCATCAGTGGACCACACATGTGTATTGGCCATCGATTTGCTCTCCTGGAAATGAAGCTGGCACTGGCCATGCTTTTGAGGCAGTTTGAATTTTCTCCCCTGCCCGATGTTGTCTACAAAAAGAAGCAGTTTATTACAATGCGACCATATCCAGCTCTCAAGTTGAATGTCCGATGTCTGAGCTAAAGCTGGAAGGATAGCTGGAGAGCCAATCAATGGGACAGCGAAATCAGACACACATATATACGTATATACATATTTGCCTGTGAGTACACTTATGCTCATGCATTAAAAAAGTTGTTAAAGTAGTGCTTACAGTAGTTTAAAAATGCACCTTAATAGCATTTGATACCAGTTTGCAACAACATTTTTCTGAAAACTGCAGCATCCCTATATCCAAGCGTTTAAACATTTGTATTTTTAGGTCTGCAGTACTCATACATCAGAACTGCTTTTTATTCTCTTCTATCGTTATATACTTGTATATGAAATCAAGGCATATGACAAAAATACAGAAATGGAACTTGGGGCCTGTCCTCCAATATTCTTCCATATGCCAAACTGGCACATAAGGTTGTGCTATTGTAGGAGTACAATATGTTATAGTGAACCATCATTGCTGGCTCGTCTCATTCCGCACTGTTTGATTGTGCAGCAGCTTTGTGGACTAAATATAGAATGATTCTGCAACTCTTTATGAAAACCAAGATTTGTAAAGATCACAAAAGCAAATTGATTAAACACCTGATTTGTTTAAATAATGTACTTAATGGCATGTATATGTTTTTATCTACTCAGATTTGTTTTATGTACTCTTGTAAATGCCTAGTAATTGCAAGTATCGACAGCTACATAAATCCCTGTGTGCAGCATATTCATGCATGACATTGCTAAATAGTATTATTTTTAGCTCTTTATAGCACTGAGAAGTTATATATATATTTTGCATAATGAACAATACCAAGCTTCTTTGATCACTTTGAGATGCTTTCTTATACACGTGATAAGGACAACAGATATGCATCTAAACCCTCGAGGCATATGGTTTGTTGGCGGAGCTTTTAATGTGAATGAGGTTACTTGCAGTGAAAACCCTTTGTTGATGAAAGGAAGCGGTTGATTTCAAATGATCTTACATCTGTAAACATCTGGGTTATATATATATATGTTAAGCTATTTAGTGTTAAAAGGGGAAACACACAGCTTACATTAGATGAGATCATAGTTATCAAGATTTAATCAGGTTTAATCCTCAGGAATTTGTGAATCTTTTGAAATAACTTTTTTACGTTATCTTTATAAACTATTTTTTGTATTATGATGCACATATTAAAATAAACTATCATAATGTTGTGTGTGTTTTATTTTTGGTGGGTAGCACTTGAAAACTTGTACAAATCCACATTGCTTGTGTGAATCTCACCAAATTTGGGAGGAATATTCCTACTGATATGGTTCTTTCATGGACCATTTGGTTGGTGCATGCTAGACTGCATTTATTTTCCTCTTTGATAAATAATATAAATTATATGAAAGAGAAACTGCGACTTGCAGAACAAATGCAGACAACATTGTTATTTGAGATGGTACTGATGACGCTAGGAATGGGAGGGGAAGAAAGCAAGTTATATGGAAACATCACTCAGAACATCATGCACCCATTAGAAGAAATCAGGAGTACAAGTTTTTCCCTATTACATCTTTGAGTACCTACAAGATGTCATGACCCACTAGCTTTAGTTAAAAAGTGATATTTCATTTGTAGTTATCTGGTACCATTTCAAGTACTTACCAGATGATTACTATCAGTTATAGTTCTGCCACAATAAGTTGCTCCTACCAAAACTCTTGATCTAGTTTTCTTTTCACATTTTTATCTAATGAGTAAATTCGATAACTTGCAGTTGCAACATTCAAGTTATGGTGTACAAAAGAAAGATGCTTAATGAACCTTACATTTGTTGCTCTTGATTAATGCCATCAGAAACTCTTGAAAATTTTATACAGTGGGAAAAAAAACCTTTCATGTTAAATGGTGCTTAACTGAGTTATAACTTCATCACAATTTGAACAATTTCACTTCCGCTAGCCTGTAATTGTGGCTTGTGAAAGTTTGAAAGTCACCAAGTCCAAGTTACGTCATCAATGCATATTGAAAAAAAGGATATGCATAGTCAAAACCATATTTTTGCACACACCAGGCATTAAACCAACTGCTTTACTGCTTTTTGTGATGATGGTTGCTACGTGCAAAGCTTGTTCATGTCCCTTTTAAAAGTCCAATGCTTTCTTTGCAACTTTTCAGTGGTGTTGGGGGGTGGGGTGGGGAGAATGCAACTTACAGAGTTTTAGTTTTTAAAAATAGTTTTTAAGTCTCATTATAAACAAACCACTTGACTAAATAATGGTATGCCATGCAGACACAGAAGTGACTTTCAGGGCCATTATCTGTGTTGGGGAGTAGGTGACAAAAATGGCTGCTTCTTTTTCACACTTGTGGTTAGTAGTCACCACGATGACTTTAATCTAACCCTCATTTCAGTGACGCCTGGTAGCTTTCTGCTCTACACATTTTCTATTAAAAAAGAAATTAAAAAGCATAAGACCAATAGAATGTAAACATTCAACACATTACAAGCCTTCCTAGAAGGCTCTGTGCCTTTTATTTTTGAATGGTGAAAATGGGTAGAGCAATAGTAAAATCCCAAATTTTGGATCCATGCATACACAAATATATACAGGAATCCACAGTTTCCCAGCTAAAATATTCTGAAAAAAAGAAACATGAACAGGATCCTTATTTTTTTTTGTTTTTGTATCCATATATCTTTTTAAAAACAGTGATATTTAGGAATGTCATCAAGCTGACACAATAGGCCACAAAAATGCATGCTGAGTCTACAAAAGATTGCACTCTCATCAGAATATAGCTGTGCTGTTTTCTTAATCTGCTGCATGCTAGTAGACATGATGATTCAAATTGTGTGACAAGGTTCCTGCACAAGAAGAATGTTAAACTCAAAAATGTTTTCCACAAACAAGGAAGTAATCTTGGGCCTGCCAACACACCCAGCAAAGTATATGCTATGCAGTCTTGCATTTTGAATGTGTCTTATGAATTCCATAATGTCAAAATTAAAAAAGACATGCAAAATGATGTTATGACCCACATGCATGCATGCTATAATAATGACAGGTTATCTTACAGTTCTGAAACTTCCTTTACATTATCACAGCATTCTTCCTGTAAAACCTGGAACTATATAACAGAACATAAACTCTAAAATATTTTAACAATCATAAAACCCCACATATAAACAGAACTGTGAAACTTCATAATTGGTCATTTAAAATGTTCTTTGTCCAACACATTTAATATTGAAAATTGAACAAGCCACATATTTTGTTTAAAAAAAATTTTGCTCAACTTATCACATCCAAAATTTATTCCACAAGAAATAATAAACATGTAATTTTTTTTTAACTTCTCCATAGCATTTACTTTTCACAAAGAGAAGAGAATGGCTCAAGATAAGCCCCAAAAGTATGGAATACTATTGGCTTTGTCCGGAATGTCAATTATCAGCTGCTCAATTACACTTTGTAAGCAAAAGCTTTTATGTATTGGTCCCCACTTGCTTTCAACCAGTTCTTTCAAACAAGCTATCCAATATGATAAAATACTCATAAATAATGTTAGGTATTTTAATGTTAGTTGTCATGAAAATGATAGTGGAATAAAGGGGAAACAAATCTTGACAGGACATCGCTTGTACTCCTCTTCAGGCTCTTGCATACGATTGGCTAAATGTTCACAAAAGATCCGAACAGTTGCTGCAGGTGTTTTCATATAATATGTTAGTCAAAACTTTGGGGATGCAGACAGCTGAGTGGTTAGAACACTCACGCTGTATTTCCCCAGTTGACCCAGCTGGGTACTTGAACTCCCAGAGGATTGAAGAAAGAAAAGGCTGCGCAGGAACAAAAAAACCTGGCATGAGAGAAGTATGGTTTCTAACAACTCACTTTCACATGTTATGGGTCTACCTTTACCTTCTGAACAAAAGCCTGGACATCTAACAAAGTATTTTCAACAGCCCAAAGGCAATAGATTTTCTTCACATCCCTGAGCTGGTCTGTTTGGCAGCTTAGTAATCGTCACTTACATATTGCACAATATGAAATGAGACATGGCACAACTAGATGGTAAAGAAGTTTGCACCAGCAAATAACTCTTTGTAAGGCAAAGTGCATGATATAATGCAGTGCGAAGATGATGCATGATCCTCAATGTGTTGCACTACAGGACTGTCTCTTATTCTTTAGCTGTCATTGGTTGCTAGGAGCACTTATTTTAAATGAACATATAATGTATTCAAATGAGATTCAAATGATCATACCAAATTTTCCAATAAAGCATAACAGTTTATGTGCATCATTAAGAGTGTTAACACTTTCTATGAACAACAAAAATGAATAATTTTTCTTTTCTCTTGGTTCTGTGTGATTTGATACAAATCTACATGAGTGAGCCTAGCATCTAATGCTGACAAAAACAATAACAAGCTGCTTCTCCTATTACAGGACTTATTCACCACTGATTCAGCCATTAACAAGCATATTGCAAATGCTGCTGTTCTTCCCACTATACTTAAAGAAATGGATTAGAAGTGTGCACCTGAAAACTCTGCTAGCCTTAAGTGCATGTTTATAACAGCACTAAGACAGCAGCCAAAAAAAGAATTACGACTGTCCCCTAAATTTCTGAAACATAAAAGACTTGGAAATGTTCATCTGAAAATGAGGTTTTTTCCCGTCTTAAGGTGACAGTACACACTAGAAAAGTGTTTTGTTTTAAAGATTTCTAATAACATTTTGTGAATTTGGAATAATCAAATATAAAATAACAATCTAAAAATATATGTTTTATGTAGTTACAAGGAAAATTTATCATCAATCTGTAATCAATGATTTTTTTTTTACTGTACTATTTTTTTTCAAAATAACTTTCAAACAGTACTCAAAAACATAGATCATTGATTTTAGTGTCTTTGTAAAGTGTAAACTATTATCTAAATTTTCAAGCATGTTCTTTAAAAGTCTTGGAGATATGTGTGGTCAAAGTGTTAATGTTATAAAAAATCTTTAAAACAAACTGTTTTCTAGAGTGTACCATCACTTTAAATCATCTGTGTCATGCTTTGATACTATAAATGTTGTAAGGACAAAACACAGTCAGCTGACAGTATGCGTGAGGAACAATGATATAAGAGGCAGTCAAATGAAATGTGGATGCTCGACTGACATCTGCCCGCCATCTGCAACATTTCATTTGAATGCCCATCGTAATAAAGTGTAAACAGCTGCAAAAATACTCCACTGGTGACAAAGAAAACAGCTGTAAATATGCTTACCCTGTAGAAACATGGTAAGGAGCTGTTGATATGCTTATACTACATACTATGATCATGATATAAACAATTATGACCATAACTACCATACAGTGACAAGCTTATCATCATACAAGAGTGCTGTACATTCATGTTCACTGCTCATAGATTCTTCTGACAACTAAACATTTGCTAGAGACTCAACAGTCATATTGATTCCAAGGCGCTGTACAGGTGATGGGACAAATTTCAGTTGTGCATTACAGATACCTACCACTCACACAACTGTTAGGTACTGTTGTATCACACAGACAAAGCACACCTAGTTCTTTTGAAAATCATTCAAGTGTATACATTGTACTGACAGAAATGAAGGCATGTACACAGACCCTATATGGGTTAGAACATTCAAAGTGTTTTAGACTGTGATAATGTTAAATGAGCTCAAAACAAAAAGCTACAAATAGCAAAATGTATCATAGCACCACTAGGCACAATAGCTTCAGAAATAAAACTGAGAATGCTGAAACAATATATACAATACCTGGAATTGATACAGATTTATACTATTTCATTTTTCATGGAAAAGGAAGCCAGTGAAGCACACTCCCCTTCCAAAAAAAGGAAAAAACAAAGATCTGTTATGATGAAAATGGCAGATAAACTAACTCTAACATGTGAATGTTGGTGCTCTGAGGGTTTTACTTTTGACAAAGGGAACTTCAGCATTTTAGGGATAGTTGGTTATTATCATATGAATAATACAAAAAGTTAAGAAACATGCTGCAAAATATACCCAACTTTATAAAACATGCTCTAACACACTGTCTCTTGTCTTCTGCAACATGTGACTGAAGCAGACTAGGATGCTGATACTATCCATGAAGTGCAATGTGACAAACATCATCATACATATTTCTGTAAAACAGCAGATGGCAGTTACACCTGCTAGTATGTGCATACCACTCATACATCTGAATGCATGCACCTAGTGCACATCTATATTTGCAAAAACATAAATGTTTGCCTGGAAATATGGACCTGAACAAGCAGATACAAAAGCAAATATTTTTTTTTTATCACAAATCACATCTCAACCATGATAGCACATATGACATAATCACTGGAGACTATATGCTGTATTTCAGTCTGAATACAAAATGTCAGTCATAAACAGAACACATCACATAATATGCAGCACATCAAGTCTATATACCTCACACACAGTGTGCATGCATCACAGCAGCAATTATAATTATTACACAGTATGCCATGTCCTCTCTCTTGCACACCATACATTATGACAAGCTTTATATGGCAATAACTTACATTTTCACTCCTACACCTGACTAGCAAGACATGCACCCTCCGAGCACTCAAAGTGTTTTACAGCTAAAAATATATCATTAGTTAGTGGACATATTTAGGACAGGGTGCTACAAATACCAGGATCCAGGGCTCAACAACACTGCATCATGTAAGGACTCGACTCTGGAAGCTAGGGTCCAACATCTCCGGAAATAGTTTTTCCAAAAGTTTATCCAGGGATGAATAGAGGAAGTGCCTGGAACAGATTATGCTGACACTAATAAGTTAGACATAATGAAAGAGACTGGAAATACAGACATGATGGTGCCATGTGAAACATGCTTACTACTGGCACAGCTTGAGGACATTGTACTCTCAAAAGAAACTCTTCTGGTCTATGTGACTGACTAATAATAAAACATCTATGCAGCATGAAACAGCTTTTATATCACAATAAAATCTGTTGCTGTTATGAATTCATGCACAAAGATGTATGTCAATTTGGCTTCTCAAAAAACAATAACCTTTTCAACAACAAAAAAAAAAAAAAAAGTTTCTCACTTATTTAGTCTGCGGTTTTGGAAAGACCCCAAGAATTTGTCCACTGCACTGTCCACACTCTCTGTGCCCAGCAAGTGCTGCACCACACCTGCAAAATTAAATACTGGCTGTCAGTCACAACTTTATACCTGCAAGTAAATACTAGCTGTGTCAGTCACAACCATAAGTCCAGCCTGGCACTTTCTGATGTACTCTAAGCAATGCTGGTAATTGTGATCAGACTCAGAAATGCTCAGACCAAGTTTGATCTAACAGATGCAAACATTAACATGCCTTTGCATCATACCACAAACACTCATCTACGTCTCTCTCCTCCATCAAATATATTAGCCACAGCCCTCATGGCTCTCCCATTCACTTACACAGAACTAAGGCATGCTCCATGAAATGACCTGCTTTTATGCATACACTACATTTACTTGCCATCCACTCAATCGTTTGGTTAATCCAATAACATTAATATTCAATTTATAGAAGTAAAATTAAAAAATGGCAGAGGGATTTTTTCCCCCCTCTCACACCATCTTGATTCCACATGCACACCTTAGCAAATTCACCTAAGTTATTCACACATGCAAACCAAACCTAAAAAGACAAAGTGAATTTACCTGGAAAGAATTCCAGAAGGAGACATTTTGCCACAGCCTTTGTAGCCAGTTTTTCCTCCATTGATTTTTCTGTTCTCCCTCCTGACATGAAAGTTCCACCTGGCCAAACGTTTTCTCGGAGCAAGCGGATGTAGTACAGGCACCTTTCCTCAGTTGTCAGGCTTGACACTGAGTTGCGTAGCCACCTGTAAGTCAGAGCTGACAAGTTCAGTGCAGCTATAGCTGGTCACAGTTAGGGTCAATGTCTTTAAAACAGAGCATGTAATTTAACTTTAAATAGGAAGTAAGGTAGCAAAGGCACCTTTTCCTCTGTTGTCAGACTAGACACTGAGTTGCACAGCCATTTGTAAGTCAAAGCTGACAAGTGCAGTGCAGTTACATTTAGGGTCAATGTCTTTATGACAGGATGTGATTAACCTTCGATTAGGAAGAAGGGTAGGCACATGCATTTAAAAAAAATATGGAACACTGTCAAATTGCAAATTTTTCAATGCACTGCTTTCATTTCTATTGTGTGCATCGGCCAATCCAAATTATCTCAGAGGAGTTTTTCAATCTTAAGACTTTGATATTCTAAAATGAAAAAAAACTCAGGATGTAAAAAGGTTGGTCAAATTGCTATGACAATTAAAAGAACCTATCATTTTAAAGTTTTCAAAAAGTTGTCCCTATTCTTCCCTCTTCCCTAGCCAAAAAGAAAGCAAACAAATAAACAAAAACATACACACACAAAATTTCCAGAGCTGAATTCTGAGTCATTTTCCATTTTCATATTTTGCCATGTTCTTTCTCATCCTTCTAAAAGTCATAAACCTGACTTACATATTCAAGAGCTGTCCTAAAATATTTCATAAAATTGGTTGAAAATTTTGTTGCTTACTCTTTTTAGTCTCTACTCTGCAAAGTTGAGAAGAGCAGAATGCAAAAATCATGATAGAAAATTCAAAGAAAACAACACCACAATAAAATTTAAAATATTTTAGTCACCTATCTATCTTTCTGCCGAGAAGATTACGCATGCCTCTCATGACTCTCTCGTGGCACAACCAATGCTGACTAGGAAGAAGCTGCACTAGTAGACTCGCTCCTGCATCATACATTGTGAGTCCTTCTGCAGAATTCCCTGTACCGGAGTCACCTTCAGTGGCACCTGCTCACAGGAACCATGTATACATAAGCACATGTATGCATAGGTCATATATTTATCACCTTTGTTTTTATTCCATTCATTCATTAATTCCTTGACTGGTACCAGCTGGAAAAGAGCTATGCTGGTCTGTTGGAACTTACTGCTGAGAACAATGGGACAACACAGTGGCTGAGTTACAGGCTGCCTACTTTGGCTTGTCAAGTGGAATGGAGAGGTCCTTCATGTTTAATCCTTAATGTTTGCAAGCCAATTCTTCTTCAGTCCACCTTGGCATGGACCCCCTCCAAGGTACTCTGAAGGTCAGTCTTAGCGTGTCGAGCTGCCTTACATGGGCAACCAGACCAGCCTGTGCTGCTTCACTGTTGTGAGAATGGGTTCCTAGTGCTCCACTAAATGGCAACTGTATTCTATACAAAGTCACTGATTTTGCATTCCATGTTAGAGATTTGGAGCAGCTTCCTCAGGCACTTGGTCTTGCATGCCTATAACTTCCTCTCTATTATCGGCAATCAGAGTCTGTGTCTCACATGTGTACCACAGGGGCTGTGATCTACATACTGCTATGCAACTTCAGAGACCAGATGTTTGTCACTGGTTTCCCCACTCGTGGAACAACACTTCATCTTCAGGGCTTCTGCTTACGCAAAAATTTGCGTACAGTATGCATTAAAAGTTCGGAGGACCCCTTCAATTTTCATCGATGGGGTCCCATTCAAAGTTGGGCGAAGAACAGGGACCCCTTAAAAATCTGAAGAAGGGGTCCCTGGGACCCCAAAGAACTTAGCCTTAGCAGAAGCCCTGATCTTGCTTCATAACTTTGTCTCAAGGAGTTGAGACTTGTACGGTTTGGGTAGCAAAACTGATGGTGTTGTAGAACAAGACTCTAAAGACTTTGCTTTAATTAACTGACTGCACTTTCTTCTTCATCTCGATTATTGGAAAAAGCTATAAACATTCACATAAAATTTTCATGTGTAAAAGAAATGAAAAAGCACATTTTCCCAGGCTGCAGCAACAAACATAAACCAGTCATATAGCTGTTTGACTATTTGACAATGAGTCACACTGTCACAAAGCCAAAGCAAAACTGTCCAGTCAAAAGGTTGTTTTGTGTTAAAAACCAACTCATGTGGACCAAAAGTATCTGGACATGGGAGGTGTTTAATGGTCAGAGGGTGTGCACATAACAGGTGTTGATGCATGCATGCATACACCTACAAGATGGGTTGAGCATGTCATTCAACAAATAGATGATGATTATGATGACGATGATAAAAATGTTCATACTCTGTGAGGGCTATGCATGGAAAAAAGAAAAATTCAGGACCAAAAAATACCCACTAGCTTCTTGCTTTGATGACTCTGCTCCGCTGCTATCCAGTCTGGGCACCTGAGCAAGCATGTGGTCTGAGAGATTTAAACTCTCATCCTGTAGCAAAAGTGTCAAAGGAGAGGCAGGGCTCCTGGGAATAAGACCCTCTAGTTGAACATCACTGACAAATTTCTCACAAAAGTCCTTCATAAGGTTGCTGTGAGGCTGCATACAAGAGTTCATTATAAAGTGTGAAAAAGTATTAAATGACTAAATGACTTCTAGTTAAACAGCTGCTGGCTATGTACTCTCCACATCTACTTCACAGTAAAACTGTTTTAGTCCGTCTTACCTAAATCTTTGTAAGGAAGTAGCAAACACTTTCATACATATGAATAGTGATCTTTATAATGATATATCTGTCTTGTAAACTGCCTTTAATAAACTTTCTTTCTGCAAGAAATTTATTCATAGGATAAAATATACCTCTTAAACATCATAAGTCATATTTCTTCTACAATAAATAAAACACAAATCTACCATGTGTGTTCTCTGTTCTTCATCTCAAAAGGTTAAAATTTCATACCATTTGTTGGGAAAATTCCGTGGTCAGCACTATGCCATCTGCATCCCGAAGAAGGTGAGCATCATCTTTTTTATCAGCTGTGTTATCACGACCACGAATGCCTGAGATGACCTCCTGAGGTAGGCTGGGAAGATTCTTGAGCTTATCAAAGACACCTGACATGGTTTTGACCAGCATCTGTTGGCAAGTTTAGACTGCAGGTAACAAGGGTTTTACTGTCTACCATGTACTCAGGCAGGTTTAAACTATATAAACAGATAGGAGACAAAGAGCTTTTAATCATGGAGAGATTTCTTGGTTCTTTTTCAACAGATGCCATTAGAGGATATTTTCTTGTCCACTAAAAAATATTTAAACAAAGAAATAGGTGCATTTTAGGAAGATGAACAAACATGAATCATTTCTATCTTTTTCTAGGTGTGTGTATGTGTTAGGTGTGTGTGTGCATCCACAAGTCTGTTACCTGCATGCATACAAAAATATGCACAAGCTTATTGATGCATGTGACACCATGATTACCTTGTCCAGGCGAGGAACATTGATTTCTGTAGTTCTGCGGACAAATGCAATGTGGGAGTCACCTTCATAAGCCAGGAATTCCCGCAGTTCTGGGCCATTACACACAGCCTCCACTTGTATCAAGGCCTGCAAGTCCCAGCAGTGAACTTTGTTAGACGTCTAATTGTCAAAACAGACCTAAAAATGGATGGTCGAAGTAATCCAATGAATATGACCATCACTTTAAAAAAAAAATGAGCCTTTCCCCTGCATTTCAGACAAAATTAAGTATCCAAATAACTGTCACCACCATTTATGAATCCATTTCTTTAGCAGGTATTTTTATGGTTATTTTCCTTATCTAATTTAAGGTTATGCTATTCTGTCAAACTTAACAGACCACCTAGTGTAGATAATCAAATGTAATCACATATCCAGAGAAAATATTGGCTACAGTGGAATATATATTATGACATTAAGTCTGTAGTGGAATAAGACAAGAACTTGGCTACTACTGTCTTTCTATAGTCTGTGATCACTATTTCCACATCAACCTGGCTGACTGATGGAGCTTGCAGTCTGTTCAGATGGAGGTAACTATTTTCACTCAAATAAATGGGATCGAACTGGTTAGCAGAAGTGACCAAACAAACTAGTTACTGTAATGCTTAATAATCTTCTGCAATGTATAGAGTTACATATGCTGTATACTTGCAGCACATGCAGGAGAAGGGATGCAAAAGAGAAAAAAAACTAGAGGATGAGTAAGGGAGAGACAGAGAGAGAGATACATAAAAGAAAAAGAGAGTGTGTGTGGCAGAACTTCTTCAAATTCCATTTTACAAGTTGTTATTTTAGATGGGTAAAAATCTAAAAAATTACTTAAGTTAAAAGTTTATACAGAAAACTCAGACTGATTCACATTGGCAATACTGTCAAGTTCAAAATGCAAATTTACTAAGGATATGTGATAAAATGGGAGACACAAAAACTGTAGTACAGCAACAGCCAAATTATAACTGAATTTACAATACCTTTAGAAACTGCTCCAGTGTCTTTTGACGAGTAGATATGTTTTCTTATCCATGTTCTTAAATGGTAATGACACCCAGCGCTTGGGGCCCTTTATATCTGCCAAATGCCAGTTAACATGTTGGTAGATAATGCATGTCAGTCACAAATAACACCACATATCAGTCACTAACACAACATACCATTCACAAATAACACCAAATTTGCCAGATATTTGCAATACACTATGTTACAACTCTAAATCTGCTAAGACAAGGTCAAATCATTTTTGTTAACAAGTAGTCACTGACACAGATCATGTGTGTGTGTGAGTGAGAAAGTGTATTTGCATACATATAATGCATTTTCTCTGTTGTGCAGTTCAAAAAGTTACAATTATATATCACTTGTTGGGAAAAATCGGAGGCCAATGCAATGTTGTCTGAAGTTGTGCAAGAGCAGGTGGAAGGGGTGTGTGTGTGTGAGATAGAAAACGCAGGCATAAATGAAAAAGAGGATGAAAGAGAGAGATAAAAACTCAACTGATTTCCAGAATTCTGAGCCACTGTCATGTTTTCTAAAAGAGAACGCCTGCGACAATGACTTGTAATTACTAATGTGGGACCACAAAGATCTCTTGGCTGTATGCCTCCTGCATTATTTACTCTGCCAATCAGTTTACAGAGAAATGCTTCTGAGCTGGATGAGACTGACAAAGTATCACAGCACAGGAGGCTGCAGTCACTGGGGCAGTCAATAACATCAAGCTGCACCAAAGATAATGACAAAGCTGGGATTATAAATGATGACACTGTTTAGATGACAGTTCATTACCAACACCAACATGAATGATCCCCAAAGTGCATCAAATGGTTGTATACCATTTATTTATGATTTTTTTATGGTAGAGGTTGCAAAAAAATCCATTTTTTTAAGCACCTGACACTTGTCCTTTTCTCTGACCTTTAAGGCCCTGCATTACCCTATTCAATGGATTACTGATGAGAAGATGTTTCTAAGGCACATTCTGATCAACATTTTTCTCAATGTAAATCACTTTTCAATTCCAGTGATAATAGGTGAGAAGCATTATCCAACACTAAAATATTGTATACAACTTTTTCAATCTACCAGTCAATAACCTGTAATATTTTGTCATCATTCTGGACAAATTTAAGGGGTGCCTTTCAGTCTCAATTTATTACTGAATGCAGTTCATGTTTATGGCTGATTTATAATGAGTGACAATATAATGTATAGCCAGAAAAATCTGTAGGACTGTCTGCATTGCCTACAAATGCTAACTCAGCAACATATTTAATCTACCTGTAAACGTACTGCATAGCTAGAATAAATTTTAATGACATAACATGCCAAGCATAACTTTTCAGACCTGAATCCAGTTGTGCCAACTTTTTGTGGCACTGCTAATCTAAATTTAACATAATGAAGCAGTTGAAGAACAACTCTTTGTGGATATATGCATGCGTAGACACCTGTCTATGCAACTTATGACCTGATGGTACTAAGTAAATGACATCTGCCTTCAGATTAGTTGTATGAGGTGTTGAGATAGGTCAGATTAGGAAGCCTTAGTCTCCACCTAAACCACAGATTTTGTAGCTCTCCATTTCTAAGACCTCTGTTTTCAGATGTTTTTGGAATTAGATGGATTGTATTCTGATATGATTGTAAATATCAGGGGTACAGAACACTGAAGTTCTACTGCTCTGCAGTCCAATCTGGAACGTTTCATGAAGCCAGTAATAGCTAATACTTGATGGTTTGAAACCAACTGATGGACTGACTAAACAAACTTCCAAAATAAGAAATTGACTAAATGGGCTTTGATCCTCAAATGATTGATCCAGACATCTGCCAGACTTGGTGCCAGATACACTGTCCCATTCCAGTTTCAACATAAGATCACATTTTTTAAATAATAAATTTCTGACTTGGAATACCTGACTTCATGCTGCTGAACATAAATTAATTCAGGAAATTCTACAAACCTTTTAGTAGCTTTTTGTATGCGGAGTTATCTTCCAGGCGTAACATCAAGTTGACAAATTCTCGATAACGACGTTTAACACATCCTGTTCGTAGAACTGGTATACCCGTATCAGAGAAGTGAAGAGCTTCATACTTTCCACAAAAATAAAGAAAACTTTTTATTTGTACATTGCCCATAAACTCATAGTGCACTGTATAACACTACATATTATATACCACTTGTACTTATATACATTTATATTCACAGTTCTCTCTTAGTCTAAGGAGGGTCATGTTACAACATAGAAGTATCATTTTCTGCTAAAACAAATAATAAAGATTAAAGTTTTTTCATAAACTAGATCCCCTCATTTACAAACATATCCCCACATATACTCTACAGCAGTATTACATTATTCCCTGAACAATACATTCATTTTGACAAGCAATACACTGATGTTACCCACAACAATTTCATGGAACTTAAAATTGATTTATTGAGGAAAAAGTCACTAAAAGTCAATTTTAATCAAGCTGTGAGTTCAGCCACAGTAATTTCAATAAACATCTCTACAATACATATACACAGTGTAATAAATCTGTAATCTCACCATAACAAACTTGTTACCACATCATTTTACAACAGTATGAATTAAGATGTGACACCACCGATCCCAATCTGGTTCAAGCTTTAGATGAATGGTAATGTGGTCAAATGCTGTCATTAATTTGTAATTAATTAATTTCACAAGTTTATACATGTAGCCACAGATTTTCCCTCTCTAACATGCGCACACACACACAAAACAGGCAAGCTCAAATAATACTCAAACAACACCCTCTCCCTACCATACCTCGTATTATTCTTACTATAAAAAAAATGCCCTACCTCAATTTGGTAAAGAGTGAACTGAGAATTGCTGCGGAACTGTTGGCACGTCATTGTCCAAGCAATGGAGATGTCCTGGAAGATGAAGGAACTATCCAGTGATGGCCCTGACCTTCCATCACTAATCTCCCTGCTCTCCTCCCCCTCCTCATTCAGGTCAAATGCAACATCTGTGTTTTTCTGATTTTCTTGGGCATTGTTTTCTGTTGGCATAACATCATATGACGACACACCAATTACACTGTAGAAGGGGGAAGAGTTGAGGCTCGAGCTTGAGCTCGAGACAATATCATCCTCGTGCTTATCACTTTCATCAGTCACTTGCACAGATGGCACCACTAACCCCGTTACAGACTGATCTGTGGAGACTGCACAGGATGTAGTGCTATCAAGAGAACTGAAACTGAAAGCATTATTTTCCAAGTCAGCTGGTGGAGATCCCAATGATTTTACTTCAGCAGGAGAGAGAGACATTTTCTTAGGTTCAGCTGATGCCTTGCGTATGCGCTGAAAGAATTTGATTAACTGGGTTGGACTAGGTGTCGTTAGAGTGCCTGGAGAGTGCTTGCCTTGTTCTCTTTCTGTCTCTGAGGACAGAGAGTCACTTGATGGGTCTCTACATCAGTTTTACCTTCTGCTGCTTGTATCACAATTTTGTCTTGTTTGCTACCAAAGTCTAAAAACTTGTTTGACCTGCTCAGCAGGGGGCTGAGACGCAAAGATTTCAGTTTCTGAACAGAAGATATATTGTCACTTGATACTTTGCTTGTCCCTTCTTGGCCTTCTTGTTCCATCTTCATTTCACTTGCAATTTCTACCTTTTCTACTTGCTGCTGTTTGGATTTTTTAGGCCGAAAGAGATCTTTGAAAGCTCGAAGTTTGGGTCCTAAGGCTGGAACAGTTGTTACAATTTCACCATAAATGTTCTGTCTTTGTTCTGAATATTCACCACTCCCATCAAGAATAACTGAAGATTCAACTGATTCTTGTGCACTCTTTGCAAGATCTAAGTTACCATTTCCAGTTTCATTATTAGAATCATCAACACCAGTGGCATCAGACACAACAGGAGTTACAACTGTTGTGTCTGTTATTGAACGGTCATTAGAATGGGACTGATCTGTCATAATTGAAGTAGAATCTAGTAGTGTAAACGATGGGCTGCCTTTGATTGCCTCATTCTCCTGTGCAACTTCTGAGCTTTCTTTACCATCTGCCACCCTTCTGCTTTCAGAATCTTTGTCAGTTTTAGTCTCTCTCACAATTAATTGCAAGGACTCTGTTTGAGAAATGTTCTTCTTTGAGTTTTCCTCCCAGGACTTTTCTTGTGAAAATCCCTGACTTGATACTGGCTGTCTGCCTGCTGCACATTCAACATATTTGTTTGGTTCAAGCTTCATCGTATCTAATTTGCTGTCCAGCGACTCCATATGAGAACTTTCTGGGTTTTTTTGGCATGTATGTAACTGGGACTTAACTTTGCTAACCTCATCATCAATCAGCTGCCTCATAACATCATCACTCAGAATGACATTATCCCCATTGTATGTTAGTCTTATCAAAAGTTCATAGAGTCGGTCGGGTGTGCTCAGCATTTCCATTACTGGAAGTACAACATTCATGGACAAAACTTCAGTAAGAAAAATCACCGTACTTCTGGTTGACGTAACATCTGGAGCACAAGTACCCATCAAAATCACTTTTGTTACTGCACGCAAGTATTGCCGTTCTGATTCTGCGCTCTCAAGTGCGTAGTGAAGCTGGAACTTTTCCTGAAACACTTCCTCCACCACCGTCCACCAATCATGATCCATCTCATCCTTTCCATCGTTGTATGTTGACTTTTCAGAATGACTATCCTCAACACACATATAGAATGATGCCAGGTGTTGTTGATAGGAATCAACAAGTTCTGAGACAGTCTCGTGAGCAGACAGTCGTGAAATACGTTCCACAACATTGTGGATGGCTTTGAACAGAAACACCCGTGAGTCTTTCGGAAATTGTGGGTTGTAGCTGAATTTGTGATACCATACGTGCACAAAGTCTCTAATTATGAGCAACGCTATTGAATTGAGCTCTAATCGAATGGCTTTATTGAAAATACCGCTAAAACTTGATTCTCCGTCGACGTCCAGGTCAGGTATTGCTGGAGAAGCGATCGACTCGCTGCGGGCTCGCAGTTCTGTACATGGTTCATGGCTCTCCGAGTTCTGTATACGATGTTTGATCCCCTTCAGAGTTTCGATCAATTGAAATAGCTTCTCTAGATGCTGTGCTATTGGCTCTGTATCCGAGTGTGACACATCGATTGATAGTATCCAGTTTGTAGCTTTGATTGTCAACACAATACTGACAATCAATAACACAAACAGACCATACTGACCAAACAAAACAGCTGCAAAAGCGCCTGCAACGATGATTATTATCAGTTTCTGTGTAGATGTATAACGGTTCCATTTACAAAATTCTCGAATAAAGTTTGCTACTCTTTGAATCACTATCGATTCTTCTGTCAGAGACATATTGTTAAAGTCATGGTGCTAGTTTAACGTGTGTAGCACTCGAAATGCATACTCCTTTTAATGTGGTCCTCCATGTTGGAAAGTCGCTGTACTCGCCGGATCATGTGACAGTCATGTGATGACTAACCCACTAGACGTCTGCTCGTTTTCATTGGTAACAGTGGTAAGGCGGCCTGAAAGGGAAAACCGCGATTTCAACCTATATAACTGTGGTTATACTGAATCTTCATGCCTAGCGGACAGTATTTAAGGTTAATGGATTCCTTTGGGTAATGCTTATTTTATAACGTTGACATTTTCGAAGACACGCTGTCGGACGGAAAAGATCAGATAGAGAAGTGAGGACCAGATCAAGTCCCTTAATGTCCATCTACACATCGATTACTTCTAGACGAGACCAACAGACATTGTACTTGAGATAGTCGATCCCTTGTCTATCTAGATATCGATTACTTCTACTAGACGAGACCATGAGACGATGAATTTGTTGAAAGGGAAAGGTCGACATACCGCGTTTAACAGTTTCTGCACAGCGTAACGTTCTGCTTGGGTGCAGACTGATATGATCAATGTTGTAATTATCAGTTGCTGTCTCTTGAAAACATCTCGTAATTGGTCCCGTCATACTGTCAAAGAACTAAAATAATTTTGATAATGTTTTTATTATATTTATGCATAGTTCAGTGTACGTCGCAGCAATTTATAAGATGTACAATGTCAAAATGAAATATTTACCATTAGCTGTAGGTGATAAAAAGCATTTTAAAATATGCATAGTTGTGGCCAAATGTGTTCATCCATGTAGCATTTCTATTAATTAGAAATTAATCAAATTTTAACAGATTACAGGCTTTATTTAATGTTACTTTTTCTTTTATATACATACATATGCACACTATATTTATGTTATATATACACATGCATACACGTACACTTGAGATTGATAAATGCTATTGCAATTTTTGTTGTTGATAGATTATTTATGGTGAGCATGAAAAGTATATTTGAATATTTCTTCATTCAACTCTTAATATTATCAAAAGTACTGAAAGGTACATGCTATACTTCCTCTTTAAGAATATATAAGCAGGTATATGCATTGATTACCTAATGACCAGCATTGTGTACATTAAGGTATTTTATAAGGTATTACTAATAAGGTAAAAATTGAAACTTTTTGTGGGATATTATGCATGTTTTTAATAGGACACCAAAAGAGATTCACTCCACTTAATGGAAACACTCAAAAACATTCACCAAAATATTATATTCTTTCCTTGGCATTTCTCAAGAACACAAATAAAGCTACATCTGAAATTTCATGCATGCCTCAAAATATGACTAAAAATAAACATATAAATCAACTTTTTATCAGCATTCTATTTCACTTCACATAATCTCCAATTTCAAATCCTTAAAATATCTAAAGACAGGCAGAAAACAATGTATTTAGATTTTCTGCAGACTTCTGGTTAAAGAAAGGTGAACACTCTACAAAGGGTTAGGGGGCTAAAGTTCATTCAAAAACAAGTTTCATCATGCTAACAAAACACACAAATTTTCAAATTGAGGGAAATGGTATGTCAACCTGTTATTCCATGAATATGTATATATGTGTCCGTGGTTATTCACCCTTTTTCCTTCTTTGCCCAATTTCTTGAAAGATACATTTTTTGTTTAATAAGATAGAAGCTTCTTTATTTGGTAAGTCATCCAGGGTTGGTATTCATATGATGTCTGCAACTATTGACCTCATAAAAGTTGCTCAATGCAAAACAAAGAAAAACTGTCAGTCATACACATATTTTTGTAAGTCAGTTTCTTCATGCTTATATACTCATTACACACACACACACACAAAATCAACCAGAAATGTACCTGAAACCTGAAGAAAGGACATGACTAGTCCATAACCAACCTTTACTGGATCAACTGGTCATATGCCCATAAGGCTAGGCTATCCCTATCAGTGAAAACAAACATGACTACATCCACATAGGTTGTTTCTGTGAAGAAAAAGATCTGCCTCCTTAAAGGTTCTTTTTAATTCAACAGGTATGAATAAAGTTAGGCAACGTTTTTATATAACTGTTGTGTAAAGTTGCCTAACTTGGTCAAATATTCACCCATATATGTCTAATTAAGAAGGACCTTTAGCTGAACTAACCTGAGAGTTTGCAGATCAAAGTCATGGCTCAAACAACAAATATACCACACAAAATTATTTACAATTCAGCACCAATGTTTCAATGATGAAGCGTGCATAGGAAATTTACATAGGAACGATATAAGTGATACATTTCAATAACAGCTTATAACAAAAGCAACAATATATCAACAACAACCATTTCTCAAAACTTCAAACCACCTTCATGCTGCACTCTTTCATGACAGAGAATAATTTAAATAGCAAATATTTCTGTCTGGCGTTTAGCTCAGGTATGTTTTGGGGGCAGCAATGATTGACTCAGCTTCTGAAACAGCAAACAACAAGCAACAGTATTTAAATAAAAAAAGAATACCCAGTTACTCTTCCTCAACTTAGCATTTTTACTGGATGTTTCTCTTTGGGGTTTTATAACAGTTATTGCTTTAATAACACAGATCAGTGCACACATGAAAAATTACAGAAAATTTGGTAAACTGCACAATGGTGTTCATAAGTACTGCCTTGATCAATTTTTACAGTCACTTTCTAGAAAAGTCTGTTTTTCATGATTATGTAGCACAATATCCACTACTGATGACTGGCTATTAGTTTCTGAAGTTTTGCTTCATTTTAAATCATACATTGACTGAACCAATCTTTACACAGCACCTTCATAGACTCACAACTTTCTTATATCAGGTAGATCAAAATACCAGGCACTATACATCTGTCTAAATATCCCATGCAACAACTTCAGCATAAGTAGTGCCACATTTTGTCAAAACACTTCAATAGTTTAGAGAAATTTCTTGCCTTGTTCATGAAGCAGATTTCCTAAAATGAGTCCAATAAACTGCTGCATGTAATTAGTTCTATGCATTGAATCGCTCATCACAGATGTACTAACAGGTTTGAACACCCTGCAATACATAAATTATTTGATTATTGTGCATCCCTCTATTCTAAATTAAAATTTATTCACCAAAAAATCTAACAAGGTTTGAAGAAAAAAAGAATCATTAACTAGCATCATTTTAAAGAAATCTCACTCTCTCTTTTTTTCTCTCTCATGCTGCTTCTATGCATTTATGCTGAGAATCTCAGATGACAATTTCATATACCATCCTAAATGATATCCACAGCGAGGACAAACAGCTATTGTCCAGGTAAAACCAGGAAACCAGGAATCAGCTAAGTGAGGCTGCAACACGAGCCAATCATACATTGTTAAAATAATTTATTACAAATAAATAACTTATATAGCACCAAATCTTGGCAGGCTGATAGAGAATACCATAGGAGGCAATATATGTATCCAGCAGATGCTCCCACTTTGCTCAATTCATTACAATTAAAATATATGTATTGCAATTTATTATTATGTATTACAAACTACTTTTACCTGCAAGATGCATAGCTAATCAGTATAATAGCCATAGGGAACATGAAATTACTTTGTCAGATGTCTTCATGGCCTTGTCTGATCATGTGCCATGATATAGTCTTAGTTACTGGCATGGCTTTAAATATAAACATTGTCTGATCATGCCTATCAGAGCTACTCTATCATCCATGATGATCTCTTCCATCAGCTAATGCTGATTTTCATGAGCCACAAATTAGATAGCAGAATTTCAGCCAACTTTCCTTCTTCTTAGGCTCTGGAATTTGGAATCTCCTGCCTCTTTCTCTTTAAACTGTGATTATGTTTAAAGTTTTTACATCCAGTTTCAAAACACCTAATTATTTTTGTCAAAACTGAGAAAATGAGGAATAAAGGAAGATGGGTTTGGGGAGCCTTTACCCTTCTTGTTTACCTGTTCAACTTCTTGCACATCTGCTTCAGAAGATGTGATCAGTTCAAAATATTTTCCTGTAAATATCAATAAAAAAAAATGATCTGATAAATCTGAAACAAACAAAGCAATTGTTACTGCTGACCAGGATGATATATGCACATCAAGAATAAGATACAGCAAATAACAGCTCAAATGACATTGAAAACGAAGACTTAAATTTTTTTCCCCAGAAAATAGGAAAATAAACCCTATATCAAACCGCATTCTAATACTCTTTCTCTCAAAAATAGTGCTTTCTAGGGAAGATTAAATACCTTGTGGATTTTTAAACAGCTGTATAAGTACACCTTTTGCACCAGCAAGTGTATCATTTCGTTGTCTGTGTGCCAATTGACTTGGAATTTTTACTAGGCTGTCTGCTCTTGTTACTTCCAGTCCACAATGTCTACAGAGCAGGAAACCTAATCACAAAAAGAGATGGAGGATAAGGTGAGGATATAAGTAACAAAATTAATCTAACCTTTCAAAACAGCCTCAAAGCTGCTGGGAAACAAAGTTTAGCAAATTAAAGACAAGGAGACATATGCTAGTCTAGCAAGTCAGCGACAAGTACACAGGTCAAGAGAAAACATGCCCAGCCTTTCTCAACCTTTTCTTATTACCCTGGAGGGGAGAGGGACAAGCAACTAAGGCTATATCATGTCAAGGCAACCACCCCTGTAAACAGATACCACATGCAGAGAAAGAACAGTGTGACAGAGATGAGAGAGCTGAACCCTGGACAGCCAGCCTTCACCAAATTGGTGACAGGTGCTAACCATTGCAGGACCGGGCTGCCTGACTCTGGAGAGACTGTGTTAATTATTTTCAGATTCTAAAAAACCTTCTGCAGGAAAAAAAAATCATACAGCTCATTCTATGGTAGTATGATCAACAAATTGTAGATATAATAATTGATATAATTATGCTGCAAGTACAATTGCAATTCACTTATCTGCCACAGATGAGACACAGGCAGTGAAATAAATGGTTTGAAGGTTTAAATTCTTTATCACTTACCCACATTGTCTATGTGTGACTATGGATAGCAATGCTCAAAAGTGAAGTTTTTTTAAAAATGATCTCATGGAACATGAGCAACTTTTCATGGAACTCTTGGTTTCTACATAACTCTGATTTGAAAAAAAAAGGTTGCTTAAGTCTGTTGAAGACCATGTGTGTTGGAAGAGAGAATAGAATAGTAGGAAATATTAAATAAAGAAGTGAGCAATGTAAACAATGAGAGGTAGGTCTCAGAATAAGACTAATATGAAGATATGGGGAACTAAAATTAGCCAAGCCCATTTAAAATTCATTTGCACAAATAAAAATAGAACAGCTCAAGTTTCAAAGCAAAATTAATTACTATAACAATTCTCCTGTTAATTAAAAAATGATCATGCTGGAGATCCTACCAAACAGAGAAAGACTACAGCTGTGCAGTTTGACATCAGAAATGCACAAGTTTCATGGATACAAAACCTTCTGCTCTCATAAAAATCTATCATCATTCAAAAGCGCCCTAAGCTGCATCACAGGCAATGCAAACGAATAAGCTAAATGTTACAAAACATAATTATCGGCTGCATCTCTAGATGAAAATATTGTGATAAAATAATTAGTTAATAAGTTAATGAAACCTTGGCTTTAAAAAGTGCTTTTGGTGCCATCTGACAAATTACATAGCCGATTATCAACTTCATATATCTGTTAAAATTTTGCCTCTACCACAATGTTCTCTTAAAGTTGTGCATGTGTGCACAGATCATGCAGTAGCAAAGAGTATTCAAGTTTCCAACGCACACAAACACCTACATTGGAGGGGAAAACCCACTAATGTGGTTGACAACCTTTGTTTCTCTGTATGCAGTTCACAGATGCATTTTTTTCTTTCCTCACACCTTCCATTACCAACACTTCCTATTATTAGTATATAGAGATATCACAAAAATATTCTCTTTGTTTTTGGTCTATCAATTATTGCTTTGGTTTTCCTTCATGGACAGTCTTCTGTTTATTCCATATGTTAAAAATGCAAACATTCATTTTCAAGCATGATGCCTTTTTCCCTCCAACAAAATCACACAAACCATCCCTCGACCATTTGTGTTGACTGTGAAAACTTTAGTGCATAATTCCTCCTACCCGTTGGGTAGTTGCTGGCACAGAGTAAAACAACCAACCAACCCTGTATCCTACCCGTTGGAGGGTATACTGTTCTCTGTACAAAGCTAAATGAATAAAATCTAGCATCAACGAATCTTTTCGTCAACGAATCTTTCGGGTGGTGAGGGAGATATGAAGTGGGGAGGGGAGATGCATGTGAGGGTGAATGGAAAAAAGTTTTAACTAAACCTTGGAAACTGAAAGCATGTGACTTTGCTGCCCTGAAAATATCGATCGTAAAAGACAGGATCTGCGCCTAACCTGCTCACGACACAGGACTGAATCTTGTGTGTGTGTGTGTGCTATTTGTTCACTTTACACACCACACTTGAACAGTAACCGTTGCTGCTGACGCCGAACAAAAGCTTAAAATGTGATAAGCATATGGATTTGATGAAACATCCATGCAGTCTAATCACACCCTTTCACTTTGAAGCTACATATAATGGCCATGCAGTCACACCTTCAAAGTGGTCAGCAGTGTTGCACATTGTGCTTGCAAGCAGTTGCGCCAGACAAACAACGTACAGCATCTCTATCGAACTAGCCAGCATTGCAGACGCCCTGCAAGACCAGGGCGCAGACATTATGGCAGGTGAATTGTGGGAAAAGCAGCGCGAGCGGCAAAGTTGTGACCGAGTTTTCCCCGCCCCCATTTTGTTCCTAGCTGTTCCGTTTACCGTACTTGATTGACGATACGATTGCATTGTTTTTATGTTCAACTAGTAAAACATATGTGATATTAACTTTTGATAATATAAACTAAATGCTTATATTTCTAGTACTTTATAATATATTAAGTCACATTGTTTACTGTCATATCTATAGAAGTACCATACATATTGTTTTTTTAAAAAAAATGTGACGCTGTTGAAGTCAGCACCGGTATAGATATCAGGACATTAATTCTTTACTATCAAAAGTACTTTATTTTTGAGACAAAATTTTAAATTGCAATAGCAGACGGTGCACATACTCAATTTCAACCCTGTTAGATGAAAAATGTGCAGAAAGCTTTCGTCTGACTAAAACAGAAAATCGGTGGCAACTGTACCAAACTTGCGCTGACCTTTGCACTCAACTTTCAACCTTCAAGTTGAGTGGCAGCTACGGAGAGCTAGCCAACCAAACCCAGGAGGTGTGGCTAGGCCGCCCAACTAGACTACGTTCTGCTGATCATGTGGCCGTGTTGACGTTGCGCGAAAGCTCCGCCTTTGCCAGCACCAAAACAAACCGGCGCAGTTCGCCGGCATTTGGTTTACATCCAGTGGTACTGCTGCGGGACGTCAGCGATTGCTGTTGCATACCTGCGCATTTGGAAAATTGGGGAAAGACGCCAACTTTAATTTTCATTGTAATTGTTACCTTGATCTCATGATCACTTAATAAGTTATGTCTGGGACAAAAACGATTGGCAAGCGATCTATCGTTGGGACTCGAGTGAGTGCCTTGTGGCAAAGATGGCGGTTTTACCCTGGCGTTATTCGTGCCCAAGTGGCCGAAGAAACAACTCTTCTTCAGCCACATACACTATCCATTTTGACGACGGGTTCGAAGGCAGATGTGCCGACTTCACATGTGATCGGTCCTGGATTTCAGACAGGACCGGCTTGGTTTCGTCTAAAAAAAAGCACAAAGGGTCTATGTCACGATGAACGGTCGAGAAAAGTGTCCGGCTTAGTGGTGTTATCATAACGAGAGTCGGACGAGGTGATAAATCACCGTCAAACACGGCAACACAGAGAATGTCAACATCTGCCGCAGACTTGAAGACGTTCGTCTGATGGAAAGTCGAAAATCTGCCAGGCTTGTTGATCAGGACACAGACTATTCAAAGCTGGCCGATTTACAGCTCAGCGAACCCAAACGCCGGGCTGTTTTCCCACAATATTGACGTTCCAGCACAGGCTTTCAAACAGGCAGTAAGTGTGGTTTTACGGTTTTTTTTTTCCTCTTTTAAATCGTGTGAACACTCCTCTTTCTCTATATGTTACAGTCTTACTGCCTTTGTTAACGTGCTTACGCCACTTCAATGCCTTCGTTTACAATGTTTTGCGCAAAGCAGGCGGTCCGGTAAAGCGGACACAAAAGTAAGGTCAAGTCACAGGCCCCAGCTGATTCTTGCGTAACTTAGCCGGCCACCAAACGTGGCTTGCCCGCAGTCATTAAAAGAAGTGTTTTTCTTCCACGTGTAGTCAAAATAATTATTTGATCCCTAGGGAACGGGTATTTTAATCGCAAAATGCTGTTCTTTAAAACCCTTATCTTACGCGTTGGCTGCGCACTTTATGGGCGTTTACAAGTGACTGCACTGGACTTTCACGGCAGCCGGTGGTTCGAGGCCCAGCAACCAAAGAACCGAGCCGTGATGACGTTAGCATTTTCTTTAGCGAGCGGGACTTTTCGCAATGTGTGTGTGCGTGACTGAAGAGTTGAATATTATTTACTTTTAACTGTTGAAACAGGATATGATCATTTATGATAGTTTAGCTTTTGCTGAAATGAATGTGCGTGATGGTCGGGCGGCCTGTTTAACGAGCGTTAGCATATGTTTGTCCTGATACTTTGCGACAGGCGCAAAGACGCACCGCGATAGCTCAGGGGACACAGAAGGGTCGAGCGAGAACGGCGGAAACTTCGACGATGTTGAGATGATGGACGAAACCATTGCTGCCATGGTGCTCACCTCATTGTCTGTCAGTCCCAAGTCGCCAACGTTCCCCAGCAATTACAGAGGTACCTGGGCTGTCTTCTCTTGCGCCGGCTCTTACACCATTTAGAAACCTATACTTTTTCATGCCCCATGTTTATGCCAGAGATTACGGAAAAGTTATTATCTCACATACAGACATTATCATCACATAAAAAGTTATCACAAATGTTTATGGAACCAAAGTCTGAAAAAAGATATGCACTTTGCCAAATAATGGGGAGGTTAGGACATTCATATCCCAAACAACAAGTTGTGAGACAACAACATCCAAAGCTACTTTTTTCATCAGGTGCATGCAGCAGCTGGGAATCATCTTCAAGAACTTCAAGCCCTGCATGCTCCAGTAGTGTAGCAAGTAGTGGTTTTTCTACAGTGGTCATTAAAAGAGATGACCTTCCGGCACCAACATATGGGTGGCAGTGGCTCCATCCCCCCTGCTCCCTTTGAATTTCAGGTTCGGTCAGATGCTGGTGCTTGACAAGACAGCACAAGCCCTGCTTGACTCCAACATTAGTGGCAAGGTAGGTTCATATATATGTGGTGTGTGGTGTTGTGTGGTGGTTGGTGGGGGGGGCACATGTTGGGGAGAAAGACTTGAGGGGCAATCGAGGGAGACTATATTATATATAGAGTGGTGTTTTTAATGTAAGCTTTATGTTCATGCTACTAGTGTTTCTGGCCTTTTACATACATTGCAAAAAAAAGAAGCAGAGAAAGAAATGGTTCACAGTATGTATGATCATAAAAATATTGAAACAACACCCATGTGTTTTAACAATTTCACTTTGGTGACACGGTTATGTTAAAGAACTTCCAACGCCATGCTTTTTTTGTACCTTTTTATCAGCCCCCTCTCCTGACCCTCCATGCCAGGGCTGGATTAGTGTCAAATTAGTCTCCTTGCCTTTGTCTTTGGCATTGTTAAGCTTGCTCTTTGAAGCTCAGTTACTTGCCCAAAGTGCGCGTGTAACCTGGTTTGGGGTAGGAAAATTTTGACACTTTTCCAGAGAAGAGAGCAGACTGTGACTTTTACCGCGCTGAAGCGATCACGCCTGGCAGCGTGGCGAACCGACAATTGTGCGGTCTCGGAGTGCACGAGCAAAGATAGTAGGCAAGCCAACCGTGATCTTTAGGCTGCAGGCGCCTTGACGACTGGACGATGTCTGTCCTTCGGGATTGACTAAATCCCTGCCGATGAGCGAAGGTTACCTGCTTTTTCTTGCGGTCGAAAGCCATCATCGATATTTTTTTTTTCTTACAATGGGCCGGGGCCGTTGCTGAGAAGAGGCCTATTGCTCAGAGTTTTCAGCGCTGACCTGATTCCTAGTCAGCTGATAATCGGGCGGTCGGTGCAAGCAAGCGAGCTATTTTTGACGTCAGCTTGCCGAGCAGGGCCTTCACTCGCTGCCGGCTTCGCCTCCGAAAGCTCGCGCGCGGCTACGACAATGACGAGACCACATCAGCACTAAATAGCAGCTTCCTACATCCCGAAACAGCTAACATGAGGATGATGACGTATTCCGTTTGCTTACAATTCGTCAGCTGTTTGTCACATTCTCGTTCCCGCTGCAGCCAACACGTACCCTCGCGCACGCTGCAGGTGCGGAGCCGGGGATTTTTTGTTTTGGTCACGTGGACTTTTACGTCAGCTTTTTTTCTTAGCGGAAGGGGCAAAGTACAAAGGCCTGCAAGCAGATTGAATTAGACGCGTGAGCGGTGATAAAGGCGCAGGGAGGAGGACCACCGCCTCCGATTCTTCGGAGCCGCGAGAGAGATGTGGTGTTGGGTGTTTTTATTTATTCTATTTTTTTTTTTTTTTTTTTTTTTTCTTTTTGTGTTTATTTGTTTTTTGTTTTTTTTTTTTTTTTTTTTTTCTTCTTAATTTTTTTTTTTTTTTTTTTTTTTTTTTTTTTTTTTTTTTTTTTTTTTTTTTTTTTTTTTTTTTTTTTTTTTTTTTTTTTTTTTTTTTTTGTCTCTTTTTTTTTTGTTTTTTTTTTTTTTTTTTTTTTTTTTTTTTTTTTTTTTTTTTTTTTTTTTTTTTTTTTTTTTTTTTTTTTTTTTTTTTTTTTTTTTTTTTTTTTTTTTTTTTTTTTTTTTTTTTTTTTTTTTTTTTTCGATAACCAGGAAGTGATGACTTCGGTCGCGCGCAGGCAAATGAGCCTTCGGTTGATGATGAGCGCTTGCCGGTGAAGTGCTTTGTGCGCTTAGGCTTGATCATTGACATAAGAGGACCGACTTCTTGTTTGTTGTCGCGTTGGTGGCGTTTTTTTCAAACAGATCTGTGTAGCGCACGCACGTCAAGTCCCAATGAATGGTTACTAGAGGTGCAGGCTCAGTGTTACTCAAGTGAGAAAGGACAGCGGCCTGGGAGCTGTTCGGAGCCTCTTTCTACCGCTCCTAGCAAAAGAAGACAGATACTTGGTGATTAGGCGACCTGCAGAGTGCTACCAACCTTTAAGGGATGAGCTAAGCTTGTTCTAGAGGTGGTCGTCATTCCTTCGTTTAGGACATGAACAACAATCGCAGGTAAGAGACTGGCTACAAACATGTCACAATCATTTCGGAAACATTTACCTGACACTGGGTGCAGGTTAGAGTTGGCAAGAAAGGAAGAGAAGAATAATTATAATGTTCTTTCTTTCTATAGTTCCTGATCCTCTCATGAATCTCATGGGCAGGGAAC